>NC_044390.1:91488011-91788011 GCF_006542625.1 Nomascus leucogenys | reverse complement strand
CAGATCACAAGGTCAAGAGATTGAGACCATCCTGGCCAACATGGTGAAACCCCGTCTGTACTAAAAATACAAAAATTAGCTGGGCGTGGTGGCACACGCCTGTAGTCCCAGCTACTCGGGAGGCTGAGGCAGGAGACTCTCTTGAACCTGGGAGGCAGAGGTTGCAGTGAGCCGAGATCGCACCACTGCACTCCAACCTGGCGACAGATCGAGACTCATTCTCAAATAAATAGATAAAAAGAATTAAAGCCACCCTAGTGGGCATGAAGTGCTATCTCATTGAGGTTTTGATTCGCATTTCTGTAATAACTAATGCAGCTGGACAGCTTTTTGTGTGCTTCTTGGCCATCGGTATGTGGGAGAGGCCACATATGTTCACCTACTATAGCCTGATGTTTATTTTTTTTATTTTTATTTTTTTTTGAGACGGAGTCTCGCTCTGTCGCCCAGGCTGGAGTGCAGTGGCGCAATCTTGGCTCACTGCAAGCTCCGCCTCCCGGGTTCACGCCATTCTCCTGCCTCAGCCTCTCCGAGTAGCTGGGACTACAGGTGCCCTCCACTATGCCCGGCTAATTTTTTTTTTTTTTTTTGTATTTTTAGTAGAGACGGGGTTTCACAGTGGTCTTGATCTCCTGACCTCGTGATCCTCCCGCCTCGGCCTCCCAAAGTGCTGGGATTACAAGCATGAGCCACCGCGCCCGGCCTATAGCCTGATGTTTAAATCCTCATGTGGGGGTGCATGAACCCATCCATGAGCTGAACCTTGGGGCCCACCAGACCTGGGTTCAGATCGTATTTGCTTCCTCCACTCCTGCTCTGGGTAACCCGGGCCACGCTGCTGTATTTTTCTGAGTCTCTGTTTCCTCACTGTTGCTGGCGGCTGACAGGACAGGGCTGAGAGAGGTTCCTTGTGTCAAGCACTTAAGCCCAGCACCAACTCGTAGTGAGCACTTCCAAACTCTTGCTGTTCCCGGCACATCCTTCCTGGGCCACCTATGGGAACTCCCCATTGACACTGAGCAGAGCGCTCACTTGAGTCCTCCCCCAACCAGCCTTTAGGGTGGAGTTCTTGGAATGCGGTCATTGTGAGCAGATTTTCCTTTTGGTGTGGAGGGAAACTACCGAAAGTCTTCTACCGTCCAGGCAATGGAAGGAGAATTCATACCGTGGGCCCTGCCCTCAGAGAAAGATCCTAGGAAAGATAATGACAGCTGAGCTTTGTTGACAGCTGGGCTTTGCACACACTGGGCTTTGCACACACTGGGCTTTGCACACACTGGGCTTTGCACACATTGACTCATTTTATTCTCACCACAACCCCATGAACCAGGTCCTGCTACTATACGCATTTTACAGATAAGGAAACTGAAGCCCAGAGAGCTACTCATAGGGAATATGGCAGAGCTAGGATTTGAACCCAGGCCATTTACTGCCCAAGCAATTGTTCCCTTCTTTCTTGCTGTGGGAACCCTGATTTCAGTGAGAGGCCTGTGCCTCTCCAGGGGACTCAGGAAAGTGGGACACATCTTTAGCTCTAGGGGAATATCCAGATTGGTCCCAGGCCATTGATGTGATTCTGTTTCCTTTGCCAGAGACTAGTCAAGCTGTGGGCATGGGACCCAATTCTGGCCAATGAGATACGAGTAAAGGGCTGCAGTGGGCTTTGGGGAAAGGGCTCTTGTTCTTCATGCACTGAATGTTGTGCCTGGATATATTAGCTGGAGCAGTGGCAGCTATTTTGTGGTCATGAGGAAATTTGGGATGAGAACCAATCTGAGGGGAGGAAACCAGAAAGATGGAAAGAACCAGGAGATCCCTGACAATGGCACTCAATCTAACCAAACGCAGAACCACCCTTCCTCCTAATTTCTTGCTATGTGAAATGATAAATGACCTCATTGCTTAAGTTGATTTGAGCTGAGGTTTCTGTGACTTGCCTCATAATGGATGTGACTGAGTGACTATGAGCATTGTGCAGACAGGGAAGTTCTCCTGGCTTGGTGGCCACTGTATCCCTGGTGCCTGGAACATTACCTGGTACAAAATAGGTGCTCAATTAAGATGAACTGATGAGGTAGTGGCTGGAGCCCCCAAATGCAGGTTCAGACAATACGCATGGGAAAAGTGAGAATCCTGAAATGATGGCAACTGCAGGCTTTGAAGTTGGACAGACTGGGTTCGAAGCCAGTGCTCCCTTCTTGAGTCAGGTGGTCTCAAGCTTTCTCTCTGGCTTCTCACCTTTGTTTTCTTATGCATGAGACGGATCTGCTGGGTGGAATAATAGCCCCAGAGATGTCCCCATCCTAATCCCTAGAATCTGTGAATCTGCTACCTTACATGGCAAAGGGGCTTTGCAGATGTGATTAAGTAAAGGATTTTGAGATGGGAGATGATCCTGGATTATCTGGGTGGGCCCAGTGTAATCACAAGCTTCCTTGTGAGAGGGAGTCAGGAGGTCAGAGCTGGGGAGGAGATGCAGCGATGGAAGAAGAGATTGGAGTGAGGCGAGGCCACCAGCCTCTGGCAGCTGGAAAAGGTGAGGAAATAGATTTCTCCCTCAGATCCTCCAAGAGGAACACAGCCCTGCTGGCACCTTGATTCTATCTCTCCAGGAGCCACTTCAGACTGCTGACCTCCAGAACTGTAAGGTAATGAATCTGTAGTGTTTTCAGCCACCACGTTTGGCTTAATTCATTACAGCAGCGACAGGAGAGTGATACCATGGGGCTGATAATCGTGTTTCCTTCCAAAGGTTCTTGCAGATTCCAGAAGTCTGAGCATGAACTGGGCAGGTTGGAATAGCCCAGGCAGCCTTTGCAGTGATTAGCCAGTCTCAGTACCAGTTCTGCCTTTGCCAGGAAGTCTTCCCGGGTTTCTCCCTGCCCATGCCCATACCTCCCCTTGCGGCTGACATCTATATGGCCTGGCACTGTGCTAAGGCTTTACACCCAGGATCTCATTTAATTCTAACAGCCACCCCGTGAGGAAGGGGCTCACAGGACACCCATATAACAGAAAGGAAACTGAGGTATGGGGAAGGTAGGAAAGATCATGGGATGGGTGGCTTTGGAGAGGCTGCGTTGGAGCCTCCCAGGCCTGATCCACCTGCATCTCGCACCCTTCATTGGCTTGACTTGGCCCCCAGAGGCCCTAAGAGCAGGATGCACCCCAAGGCTGCAGTGTGTGCCTTTCCACAAAGAGCTTCGAAGGGCTCGCGGGGACATGCGTGGAATTTTTCTTCCACAGTGCTACCGGAGCAAATTGGTTTACAGGCACAAATGGGCTCCCTTCCCTTTTCCCTGCCCAGGCTTGTCTCGGCCCAGCCCCTGCAGGCCTCTCCTCCTGGGGCCTGGGGCACTGGATTCCCTACATCTCACCTGCTGACCCTCCACATCGCCCATTTCCTCCACCCCCTGCAGTGCCCTGGCCTTGGCACTCGTCATTTCTCATTGCCACAAGACCTCCCACCCGGCCTCCCTGCCTCTCAGGGATCCCCATTCGGAAACACGCCCCAGACCTGACCACGGTCCTGCTGAAATCCATCAGGGCCTCCCTGTGGTTGCAGGGGAAGGGCAGTCTCTGTGTTGTGGCTTGCAAGGACATGCGTGTTTGCTGAGCTCGTGCATCCTACCTGAGGGCCTTTGCACTTGCCACGCCCCCTGCCCCAAATATCCTTTCTGTGGACATCCTCGTGGCTGGCACTATCTTTCATTCAGGTCTGTGCCCCACTGTCACCTCCCCCAAGAGGCCTTCCCGAGCCACCCTCTGCTTTACTCTCCTCTCAACACCACCTGAAACAACAGCATGCCATTACACATTAATTTGATTTCTTATGCTTTCGGCCAGGGAGGGAGTCCAGGCCCATTTTACAGATGAGGAAAACTGAGGCTCAAAGAGATCAAGTGACTTGCCCCTCCTCACGCTCCAGCCACACTGGTGTTCTATCCATTCTTCAGACACATCGAGTCACTTCCCATGGTGTGGCCTTTGTATCTGCTGTTTCTCCCACCTAGAATGCTGTTCCCTCATCCCCGGCCGCCTCCGTCTTAAATGTCACCTCCTCAGGGAGACCCTCGTGGATCACCTAATCTCAAACCTGTCCTCCCCATGCCCTCCGGCACTCATGGCCTCTATCCTTTTGGGCCCCCATTGCCAGCCTTGATGATGCTTCCTTCCTTTGCTTGTGTGATTCGAGACTCCCTCAATCTTGCAGGGAAGAGGGTCTGCCCTGGGTGTTTGGAGGGCTTCCCGCAGGGTGCTACGGGGCCTGAGCAGTTGAGGTGGAGCCTCCTGGCAGGATGCTCAGTGATGTCACAGGCCTGGGCTACCAGGGAGCTGCTGCCCCACCCCAGGTGGGAAGGCACCCTCCAAATGAGACTCTGTCCCCATAGTGTCTGCCCCCCTGCTGCAGTCCACCTGGCCCAGTGGCTGCTGCAGACCCTCTCTCCTCCCCATGGACTTGGTCCTGAATTTGAGTGTGATAAATGGGTTGCTGGACCCAGAATCCATACAGAGCCCTAGCTGCAAGGGATCCTGGAAACATGGTTGTTGGCTTCTGCTGTTCAGGAAGATGGACCAGGAGGAGTGGGAGACACATGCAGCAGGCCCAGCCAGGCATCTCCCACTCTGCCCTCCAGAGAGCTGCCTCCAAGTTGAGTCTCGTTCACTGTGGGACCCCAGGACCAATAGAAAACATGTTTGTTGAGTGACTCAATGAGATAGCCGAGTTTGGAGGTGAACCCAGATCCGTCAGATTTGAATCTCTGGATCCTTTCCATTTTAACTTGCTAGAAGGAACTTCCCCCTGGGATTTTAGAGCCCTGTCAACTTTTCACGTGCAATGCTGGGCTTACAATAATTCTGGCAGGCACCAGAGAGGCCTGGAGGACCCTTCTGAGTCAGGGAGACCAGCACCATTCATTTTTAAAATGAGAGATCCAGTATGACTGGCTCGGTCAGGCAGAAGCCAGAGGGAACCCAGGAGGGACACACAAGCTCAGTTCTAAGACCGCAGGTCTCACCTGCTGTGGACGGGCCTTTGGGGTCTGATCTCCCCTTGGCCCGGGTCTGAGCGGGGTGGTTTGGGCCAGGGCTGCTTTAGAGTTGGATGCAGCAACAGTCACCGCTGCAGTGCAGAATCTTTCACCATCTGTGTGTGCGTCCGTGCACGTCTATGCCCTGGGAAGAAGGGATGGGGCAGGGGTTGGCTTTCCAGGGCCAAGCAGGGGGTGAGGCCACCCAGGGGCTAATTCCTAACATTCTCAGGGAGGCTGAGAAGGAGCAAATGTGGGGCAAAGATGCTGGAAAGGAGACCTCCTTGAATCTCGAAAGACTCCAGAAGTGCACACAGGGATGTCCAAAACCAGATGTCCAAGCTGAAAAACAAAGCAAGAAAGCATTTTCCATTTGTAAACATTTCACACAGGACATGGTCAGAGCAAGTGACCCTCTGCCTCAACCCCCATTTCCCAGGGCATCCCCTGCACCCGCCCTTGTCACATCCTCCCCCAGCCCCCACCCAGAGGCAACCTCTGCTGTCAATTTGTCCTTTGTCCTACCCAACCTCTCCCTGGCTCTTGCCATGTGTCCCTCCCTGAACTGCCCACTCCATCCACTGTTCTCACACGGGCCTCTTTGCTGTTCCTGGAATACACCAGGCACATTCCCACCCCAGGGCCTTTGCACTGGTGGCTCCCTCAGCCTGTTGCACTTTCTCCCAGTTACTTCCCTGACCTCCCACACCTGTACACACTACCTTCCTTTCCTGATTTATTCATTATCTTTTTGAGACTGAGTCTCGCTCTGTCACCCAGGCTGGAGTGCAGTGGTGCGATCGCGGCTCACTGCAACCTCTGCCTCCCGGGTTCAAGCGATTCTCCTTCCTCAGCCTCCCAAGTAGCTGGGATTTCAGGCGCCTACTACCATGCCCAGCTAATTTTTGTATTTTTGGTAGAGAGGTGGTTTCACCACGTTGGCTGGGCTGGTCTGGAACTCCTGACCTCAGGTGATCCACCCACCTCAGCCTCCCAAGGTGCTGGGATTCCAGGAGTGAGTCACAGTGCCCCGCCTTCCTTTCTGGGTTTATTTCTCGCCAAGCACTTACCACCTTCTAATCCAGGGAATGATATATTTACTGAGTTTTAATTATGCATCCATCTCTTTAGAATGTCAGCTCCATGGAGGCAGAGGCTGCCTATCTCATTCACTGCTATATCTCACACACCTAGTGTGGTGCCTCACACACGGTGGGCACGCCTGAATTAATCTCCTTGCAGAAGTCTTCATGCATATAAGATAATGTATCAGTCTAAGTGTCCATCAATGAAGGATTGAATAAAGAAAGTGTGGTACCTATACACCATGGAACACTATTTAGTTATAAGAAAGAATGAAATCCTGTCTTTTGCAGCAATGTGGATAGAACTGGAGTCCATTATCCTAAGTGAAACGACACAGACACAGAAAGACAAATACTGGCCGGGCGCAGTGGGCCGTGCCTGGAATCCCAGGCACTTTGGGAGGCCAAGGTGGGCAGATTGGTTGAGGCCAGGAGTTCGAGACCAGCCTGGCCAACATGGTGAAACCTGTCTCTACTAAAAATACAAAAATTAGCTGGGCATGGTGGTGTCCCAGCTACTCGGGAGGCTGAGGCAGGAGAATCACTTGAACTTGGGAGGTGGAGGTTGCAGTGAACCAAGATCATGCCACTGAACTCCAGCCTGAATGACAGAGCGAGATTCTGTCTCAAAAAAATACAAATACTGCATGTTTTCACTTACAAGTGGGAGCTAAATAATGTGTACACATGGAAGCAGAGTGTGGAATGATGGAATTGGAGACTGAGAGGTGTGGGGACATGGGAGGGGGTTAGATGGCAGGAGGTTGCTTGGTGGACACAAGGTGCATGGCTCCCGTGATGGGTGCCTCCTAACGCCTTGCCTTCACCACAGTGCAATATAACAATGTAGCAACATTGCACGTGTACCCCATTAATATATGCAAAAAAGTATCATGCATAGCCCGGCAGCCTAAGCACACTTACCCCTCCCCGCTTTTCTGCACAAAAGGTACCACACTGCACACCCAGCACTGCACGTGCTTTTGCGCTAAACAATGTATCTGGGAGGTCTGCCCCCACGGGAACAGAAGGTACAGCTTGTTCTCAGGCTTGTTCACAGCTGCTGGCTGTCCCATTGGAGAGATGGCAGGCTCCACCTAGCCAGCCCCACCACGGCCATTCAGGAGAGCGAGACTGCAGGGACCATGTCATCCTCGCTGGATCGCTCCCCTTGATGGGGCCCTCCTGTGCTCCCACCCACGGTGCCTGAGAGCAAAGACCCAAGCAGATGCCCTGGTGGGACAACACCCCAGAAACGAGGGGGAACCCCTGGGAGAAAGCAAGCTGTTGATCTTCAGAGATCATCGCGCCTATCAGAGGGGGGCCTGAGTTTGTTCCCAGCTCCAATCTTTCTGAAACGTAAACAGTGTCTTAACTAAAGGAGCAGAGGAAGCTGGGGGTGACATTGCAGTTTCTTGCAGCAAGGTGAGTGGGGGCTGGCTGGGGACTCTGAATGACATCCTCAATGAGGTTTCTGCAGGACTGTGAGATCAGAAGGGCCTCTGTAAAGGGCCAAGAGATCCTGTCCCCTGCCAATCCCCCAAAGTGAACTTTCACTTTGCTTTGAATGCCTGCGTGTTTTTCTTGTTTTCTTAGCCTTTAAAGGGCTGACTTCAAGGCCTGATTCTTTATATCCAGGGAGGGTCCTTGCTTAGCACATGAGGTTGATGATAACTTACTTTTTCGAGCGCCAACTACCTGTGGCTGCAAAGGGTGGTCTCTTTCACTGCTTAATCCCACCATGCCCAGCTACAGTAGGTGCTTAATAACTACATATTGAATAAAACTGTGGGCCAGACACTGTGGCGCATGCCTGTAATCTCAGCACTTTGGGAGGCCGAGGTGGGTAGATCACCTGAGGTCAGGAGTTTGAGACCAGCCTGGCCAACATAGTGAAACCCCATCTCTACTAAAAATATAAAAATTAGCCAGGTGTGGTGGCACAGGCCTGTAGTCCCAGCTACCGGGGAGGCTGAGGCAGAGGAATCGCTTGAACCTGGGAGGCAGAGGTTGCAGTGAGCCGAGATTGCGCCACTGCACTCCAGCCTGGGTGACAGAGCGAGACTCCATCTCAAAAACAAAAAACAAAAAGCAAAAAAACAAAAAACTGTGATGCCGTCACTGAAACCAGGCTTCTCCTTCTCCTGCATAGCTTGGCCCCAGGAACGCTCTTCATTTGGGTGTCTTTTGGGTTGTCGCTGACAGTGTGACACAGGCCTCTTGCCTGTGCTCCGTGACAGCCAGCCCAGGGCTCTTGAGGTGGCAATTTTGCTCCATTGATGTATTGCACTGTGGTGAAGTCAGGGCCTTCAGTGCACCTTCTTGCCTACATTTTTGGAAGAGGGTCCCTTTACCATTGAGGAAGGTTCTGACTTCCCAACCCTACTCATCTTTCATGTTGGGTGGGAACCACCCACAGCTGAGTGGAAAACTGGCTTGGGGAACTAATGCTTTGCAGGGGTCACAAACAGGCCTGCTCCAGGTGATCGTCCACCCTCTTCCCTGCAGAGGCATTTAGTATTTGGTTTGCTGGCTTTTGTGTTTTTTTTTTTTTTTTTTTTTTTTTTTTGAGACAGAGTCTCGCTCTGTCACCCAGGCTGGAGTGCAGTGGCATGATCTCGGCTCACTGCAAGCTCCGCCTCCCAGGTTCACGCCATTCTCCTGCCTCAGCCTCCCAAGTAGCTGGGACTACAGGCGTCTGCCACCACACCTGGCTAATTTTTTGTATTTTTAGTAGAGACGGGATTTCACCGTGTTAGCCAGGATGGTTTCAATCTCCTGACCTCGTGATCCGCCCACCTTGGACTCCCAAAGTACTGGGATTACAGGCGTGAGCCACCACGCCCGGCCGTGGCTCTTGTGTTTTAAAGAAGGGTGGCTGAGCCTAATCCCAACACTTTGGGAGGCCAAGGCAGGAGAATCACTTGAGCCCAGGAGCTCAAGTTTGCAGTGAACGGTGATCACACCGTTGCACTCCAGTGTGGGTGACAGAGCGAGACCCTGTCTCTAAAAAATAAGATAAAAACGCCTTGGGACAGGTGCAGGGTGTGCCGAGGGCCCTGCCCGGGCGTATCTCACCCTCTCCTCCAGTTCTGGGCTGGCTGTTCTGCCAGGCCCTGTGGGCTTTTCTTTTCTTCTTTTTTTGAGATGGAGTCTCACTCGTCGCCCAGGCTGGAGTGCAGTAGCACGATCTTGGCTCACCACAGGCTCCGCCTCCTGGGTTCAAGCCATTCTCCTGCCTTAGCCTCGAGTAGCTGGGATTACAGGCATGCACCACCATGCCCGGGTAATTTTTGTATTTTTAGTAGAGACAAGTTTTCACCATGTTGGCCAGGCTGGGCTCGAACTCTGACCTCAGGTGATCCGCCCAGTTTGCAACTAAAGCACATCCAAAGTAAGAAAAACATAGATAAGCTTTTTCTAGATGGACACAGTTCTAGGTGTGCGTGTGAGGCTTGGCCCCAGGGGTGCTCACTTGGGTGTCTGTTGGGTTGTTACTGATAGATGGTGTGACATAGGCCTCTTGGTGTGATCCAGTGGCCAGTCCAGAGCTCTTGGGGTAGCCAGGGTCAAAGCTGCTCAGGGCACCATGTCCCCCAGCATGAGTCCTCACCCTATAGATGCCTTGTTCCTCCAGGCTCGCCTCGAAGGTGGGGAATTTTTTCCAGGAGTGGCTGGAATTTGATCCGATACCATGGTTGACCATGTGAACTTGATTAGCCTGAACGGGCATCTCCTGGGTGTCAGGCTAACAAATAAAACTTTGTTTTGTTTGTTTTTTTGAAGGAGTCTCACTCTGTTGCCCAGGCTGGAGTGCAGTGGCATGATCTCGGCTCACCGCAACCTCCGCCTCCAGGGTTCAAGCGATTCTCCTGCCTCAGCCTCCCGAGTAGCTGGGATTACAGGCATGCATCACCACACCCGGCTAATTTTTGTATTTTTAGTAGAGATGAGGTTTCACCATGTTGGCCAGGCTGGTCTCAAACTCCTGACCTCAGGTGATTTGCCCGCCTCGGCCTCCCAAAGTGCTGGGATTACAGCCATAAGCCACTGCGACTGGCCCAAATAAAACATATTTTAGAGACAGGGTCTTGCTCTGTCATCCAGGCTGGAGTGCAATGGTGTGATCACAGCTCACTGCAACCTCAAGCTCCTGGGAGTCCCATCTACCCAGAGGTTGGGACTAGTGGAAAGGTAAAGGCTTGATCTTAAAATATGCCCAAGGAGCAAGTGCTGGAAAACACAGATATAGGATCAGCCGTTCCCACTTGTTTCTAGATTTTCCAGGGTCAACACCTGCCTCCTTCCCCCTCTGTTGATGCATTCATTCATTCATGTGTTCATTCACTTGCAACACATTTTAATTGAGTGCCCACTATGTGCTGAGGATACAGCAGTGAGCTGGCCAGATAGGTCTTTGCTCTCATGGAACTGACATTCTGGTGACCAAAGACAATATATATCAGTGGCAAATGCCCAGGATAATTTCAGGTGGTGATAAATGGTGACAAAAATGAATAGGATGTTGAGTTAGTGAAGGCCTTGGCGGTTTCTTTAGATACAGGGTCAGCGAGGGACTCTCTCTCTTTATTTATTTATTTATTTTTTTGAGACGGAGTTTCGCTCTTTTTGCCCAGGCTGGAGTGCAATGGCATGATCTCAGCTCACTGCAACCTCTGCCTCCTGGGTTCAAGCGATTCTCCTGCCTCAGCTTCCCGAGTAGCTGGGATTACAGGCATGCGCCACCACACCTGGCTAATTTTGTATTTTTAGTAGAGACAGAGTTTCTCCATGTTGGCCAAGCTGGTCTCGAACTCCCAACCTTAGGTGATCCACCCGCCTCGGCCTCCCAAAGTGCTGAGATTACAGGCATGAGCCACTGTGCCCTGCTGCAAGGGACTCTCTAAGGAGCTGGGACCTGAAGATAGAAGATGACAGTCTCAGGCAGACGGAACAGCAAGTGGAAAGGTGTTGAGGTGGGGATAAGCTGGACTATTTTGCCAAGTACTTAGAAAGGAATGGTTGAATGATTGGAGGGAGGCTTTAGGAAGGAATGTTTGAATGATTGGACCGGAGATGGTAGAGACAAAGCCCAAGGGGCAGAATTTGGCGCCAACTGGACGGGAGTCCCCTGGATGTACACAGCATGCTCCAGCCAGCTGCAGCCTGGCCTGGGACACATACAACATGCTTCCCAGTGTTCCTGGTGACTTCCTAACTCAGCCTCGGTCTCCCTTCCTGTAAAATGGGGATGTTGAAAGTCTTTCCCTCACAAAAGCAGTTGAGATGTTTGGGAAGCTCTTAGCTGTTACTGTTACTAACTCACAGTCCAGGGCCCCCTCCCCCAAGGCTGTTTGTGTGCAGTGTTCTTTGGCCGTTTTTTAAAGCTACTGTTCCCATTTGTTGCTCATGGACTGTCACTCAGAGCCCAGTAGAAACACAGTAGCAAACTAGGGTGCCAGTCTGTGATTGGGGGAAGGGGCCGGGCTCAGCTGAGACCTCCCCAGAGTCCAGATTCCCAGCACTGATTTGGAATCAGGGGCTGCTGCTGGAGGCTGGCAAGTCGGGTTCTTCATCTCTCCAGGCCTGTTTCCCTACTTGTGACCAGGACCCTCGCTTCCCCCAGGGTAAGTGCTCACTCAGTGCTGGTGTTGCTCCCCGCGGTCTGGGAGGGTGAGATTAATAACCCAACTCAGCCAGGAAACAGGAGCAGACAGGAAAGGGCCAATCCCTTTCGGGAGAAACGCCGCCCTTCTCCTGGCCTCAGTCTTGCCATCTGTGACGTGGTCGGGCCAGAGGCCATTGGCGCTTGAGTTGATAAGGCTTCCTGTGAGCGGTTTCTAGGTGACGCTTGGGACATTACAAAGCTGACAGACCCCCTGCTTTCCCCGCTTCTAAGCCTGCAGGGAGCCCTTGAGGGCAGAAGCTGGGAGAACCCCTGAAGACACCCCAAATGTCCCTCCTCCAGCTTCCAATAGAGCTGAATCTCATAGAAATGCAAATTCCCAGAGGGTTTTCTGGTGACAGAGGAGGGCTGCCAGGCGGTCTGGGGCTGGCAGAGGAGCTCCCCCGCCCCGCTTCCCTCTCCAAGACCCTTGGTGGGGGAGGTGGGGAGTCAGGTCTTCGTTCTGCGGCTCCAGCTTTTTGCCTGTGGATTCGGACCGACTGGCTGGGCAGAACTGGAGCTGGTGGGGCCAAAACAAGGAGGTGGGGGGGGGCATTGACCTATGACCCCTCCTGTTTCAGTCTGCAAACTGCTCCCCTCCACACCCACTTCCCTTTTGCCAGACATTGTCAGCCCCAGAGGCTCCCGCCAGCCCCCCAAAAGCCCATAACTAAAAGCCCGAGGGGGCAGAGAGGGACCTGGCTGCAGGAGAGCCCGGCAACCCCAGCATCCTGGCGGAGGCGGGAGGCGCGCCGGCCTCTGGAAACCACGCGGCTGCCTCCCCACCGCAGCCATTCCCCGCTCTCCCTGGGGGTTCTCAGATGTTGCCAGATGGCAGAACTGAATCTGCTGAGACGTCACTCCAAAAAAGGAAAGTTGAACTGAAAAAAAAAAAAAAAATTCAAACTCTCCAACATCTTAGGAGAAAGCAGAAGAGGGAGGGACCGAGGGAGGCTCCAGGCCCGGGGCTCCCAGTGCCCTCTGCTGTTCAAAGAGATCTCCCCTGGTTGGAGAGGGCAAACCTGGAGGGGGTGGGAGGAGGGGGTAAATGAGGACACTGGGTTGTCAGGGCGGCCAGCGGGGCCAGGTTCCTGCTGGAGCGGAGAGTGTCTGCTTGTGCGTGGGGGAGCGAGCACATGTGTGCCGTCTGTGACTGCGTGCTTGTGCAGGCCTGGCGTGTGTGGCTGCCAGGGTCGCGCTCTGGAATGTGTGTGTCTGTGTGTGTGGGGAGGGGGCGGGGGGGGGCAGGCTCGTTGCATTGTCTCCGCATTTGTGTCCCTGAATGTCCCCAAGTGGGACTTCACTCAACACCACATTCGTGAGTCCCTACTGCGATAGGGCAGTGAACAAAATAGAAATCTCTGCCCTCAGGAAACTGGCATTCTAGCGGCTGTGTCCTCCGGGGTGCTGTGAACTCGCGTGGGTGTCCCAGTATTTGTCTGTGTGAGATCTGACATCTCCGGTCCGTGGTGGGTGGTGAGTCTGCAGTGTGTTCGCCCGGGCTGGGTCTCGGATCTGGGGAGGCCCAGCGTGTTCCTGCCTGGAGAGGGCTCTGTGCGCTACTGTCTGTTCCCGTCCCCAAGTGCCCCACTGTGCGTGCTCCTAAAAGGCCCCGTGTAGGGCCCTCCCTGCGCGCCCCCTCCCCATCCAGCGGCCACTCCAGAGTTATAATTTAATAGCTGAAACGCGATTCCAGGGAGGTACTGGGGCTGGGGAGGTGGAGGAGGGCCCGCGGGCCCGCAGGAGAAGAGGGAGGGGCAGGCTGGGAGGCGCTTCCCCCCTCCTTCCTCCTCGGGGAACTGCCAAAAAGAAACTCGGCGTCGCGCCCAAGTGTGTGCGTGCGTGTCTGTGTGTGTGGCGGCGTGCGCGCGCGAGTGGGGACGCGCAGGGCCTGGAGAGGTGGCGCGGGCCCTTTAAGGAGCCAGAGGGGGCCGGGCCGGGGCGCGTCGCTGCGGGCGGGGAGCCGGGAGCAGGGAGGCCGAGCCACCGCCTCCCGGGCTCCCGCCCCGCCCCCTCCTCCCCCTCCCGCCGCCGCCGCCGCCGCCGCCGCTACCGCCGCCGCGGCCGCCGGGGAGCGCGGAGCCGCGGGCAGGCTGGGCCGCACCGGAGCCCCGCGTCCGCCGGCGCCCCGCCCGAGCCCTGCGCCCGCGCCCTGCGCTCCGCGATGCGCGCCAACTTGCGGGCCGGGGACCCAGGGCCGGCGCCCTAGGAGGCGGCGGCGGGAGGATCGCGTCCCGACCCGAGGCCGGGCCTGCTGCGCGCCCCCAGCCCGATCGGCACCGCCACTTGCCTGAGCGCCCCGGCGGCTCGAGCGCGCCCCAAGCCCGGGCGCCACCGCTGCCACCTCCGCGAGGTGAGTTGGGGCCGAGGGTCCCCGCGGAGGGCGGGGGGAGGCGCGGGGCGCGCTTCCGGGGGATCCGGGGAGGATCGGGCGGCGCACGCGGCGGAGTTGGCGGGGCCCCTGCACTCCCGAGTTGGCGCTCTCAGGGGGTGGCCTGCTGGGGAGCGAGGCGCCCCGCCGACACTGCGGCCCGCGTGCTCGGGGGCGCCGGGGAACTTAGGGGAACTCCAGCTCCCCAGCGAGGGGGCGGGAATGAGGGAAGTGGCGTTGGGGTGGGCGGGGGGCGCGCTGGAAATGCACAGAGCGGCCCCCCACCGTGTGCGCCCGCTCTGGGGACTTGGCCGCCAGGCGTCCCTTGTCCCCGGTGCAGCCCCGGACCTGGGGGGGCGACGCTACGCCTTATTTTTCATCGGGCAGCGCGGGTTTGAAAGCCCTTGGAGATGGCACCCCTAGCTCCCTGGCCTGGCTGTTGTGGAGGGGCGCATGAGGGTCTCTCACCAGTCGAGGGTGAGAGCCAGCCTTGCCCCTCCTGGGCGTTGGGGCCATGGGGCGCTGGGCGGGGTCCCTCGGGAGAGGCGCCCCTGGTCCCCCTCCCCCGCGGGCCGGTGTTCCTGGTGTCTGGGCCTGCCTCCCGTGGCTGGTGACGCCTCATTGGGCCGCCTCCTGGTCCCTCCCCCGGGCTGTGCGGATACTTGGGATGCCACTACTTTGCGAAGTTGGAATTCAGAGCTGATCCCACTTGGGCACGACTGGGAAGCCCCAGGCCCTTGTGTAGAGGGCAGCTTCCTCAGAGGCCTGCGGGGAGTGACGGCACCCGTGGGGTGCGCCCTCCCCGCCCCAGACACTTGCAGGAGGAGCAAGCCGAGGGCGGGAGGGCACGGCGGGCGGGAGGGAGAGACACGCTGTACCTGGGAGCTGCTGTCGCCCGGGCCCAATTAGCGTGGGGCGCCCGGCGTTATTTTTACATTGTAGGTTTATTTTTTTGGAAGCGAGTGTCCTCCCGCCGCCTGTCGCGCGCTCCGGCTCTCCGAGGGTCTGGTGCAGGCGGCGGGGGCGGATCTGTTCTGTCGGCTCAGCCTCCTCCCTTCCTCCCCCTCCTCCTCTCCCCCGTTGGTGAGAACTGGTTTTATTATGATTATTATTTTTTTTCCCTTTTTGCAGATTTGGAGGAAGGATGTGTGAGGGAGGGAAGAGGGGGGGAGGGGAGAAGGGGAGGACCCTGTGGGTGGGGTGGGGGAGTTCTGGGCGCGTTGGGATGTGTTACCGGTGGCCTTGACTTTGCCCCTTTTCAGCCAGATCGGGGTCTCTGCGGCAGCTTTGATATAAGGGGCTCTCCGGGCCAGACTGCCCCGGGAGGGCGACCCGGGGCAGGCTGTGTACCTGGTGGGTCGCCTCTTTTGGGCGTGCTGAGGGGGAGCCAAGAAATGGGAAGCAGCAGTGAGGTGGGATGGCCCACTCTGCACCTCAGCTCCTTGGGTTTGAATCTGACTTTTGCCACTTTCCTGGCAGCGTGACCCTGGACAGATGCTTAACCTCTCTGTGCCTGTCAGGTTTCCCATCTGCAAAATGAGGGTCAAAATGGTACTGAGTTCACAGAGTGGTTGTGAGAGCTGACCGTCCGGCCATAAGAATCCCTTGGTACTTGTATGTGTTACTATGACCACTGTGTCGGTATTATTATTCCTGGGTTCTAAGATTTGGCCTTTAATCCAACGTGGTCTGGAAGCCCTGTGAAAAGGGGCCACCTTACCTTTGCCTGGGGGTGGGCAGTGGGGGGATCTGGGGGAGGGAGGGGGCCTTTTCCCACTCCCCTCTGCTTGTCCGGAGAGGATGGAGAAGGGCAGGTGCCCCCACCCATTGAACAGATGCAAAGACTGAGTCAGGCCCAGCAGAGCGCTGAAGTGGGGGTGGAGCCAGCGGTGACTGGCGAGTCGGCAGCGCGGCTGCCAGGGCATCCCGGGCTCTGTCTGGCTTCCCTGAGCCGCCTGCCATGTCCCTGCTTGGAAATTCACTGCTGTCACCGCCAGCGGGTGCCGGGGGAGTCTGTGGTGCCGGTGCCCAGACATGGGGGCGGGAGCGCAGCGGGCCCCAGCCCTGGCCTCTTCCCACTGAGCTATTTACGCTGCTGGGGATCAATACTATTGATAAATCCATGTAAATGGTAATGTGGCTGTCAGGCCCTGGTGAGGGATGGAGACCCCTCCTGGGGCTGCGCCCTCCCCCTCCCCCTCTCGGAGAGGGTTTGGTTACGTGGGGAGGATTTATTTGGCATAATCTGTTCTTTTTCCCCAATTAATAATACTCATGCCACCTCCTAAAGATTTCCCAGAGCTCTGCAAACACGAATTTACTGCATGGAAGCCCTTGGGCTGGGGAGGGCTTGATTGTTCTCGGGGCCTGGGGGTGGGGGGCAGGGGGCACTGGCAGCGCAGACACCCACCGAGGGAGTTGGAAGGCAGCGCCAGGAGGCCTGGCCCCCAGCGTCTGCCATTCATGCTGGGTGTGGAGGCTGCCTGGCCCCGTTTCCACCTGGCTGAGAGGGGGCGCATTCATAGTTCTGTGTTCCCAACCCCCATCTGAGAGTGTGGGTGGAGAAGTTGGTGCTTCACTCGGAGATGGGAGGCGGGGGTGGTACCTACGCAGAACCCAGCCGGAGGGTTCTCCTGGGGTCCTGTCTGTGGGAAGGGAGATTTTAAGGCAGAGGAGACAGGATCTCAGCCCCTCCTCCTGCTGCTGTCTGAACTGAAAAGCCCCACAAATGCTGCCTCTGACCGTGGGCCGGGGGTGGGGGGAGGGTGTGGGGGGTTGAGAACTTTTATTTGTGTGTGTTTTCCCTTCCCTGTTCCTCTTCACATCTCAAACGCTAAACAGCAGCCTCCCCAGGTGACACTTCTGAGACTGGGGAACTGCCGGTGGGAGCTGGTAACTCCTGCCTGAGGTGCCCAGGGGAGGGGCAAGGAGGGCCCCAAGCTTGGGCTGCTGCCTGGGGAGAGCCAGGTTTTTTAGGCCCAGGCCAAGGGTGACAGAAGGTCTGTGTCCCTAGGTGGGTGCGTGGGGTCCCCAGGGAAGTGATGCTTGGGAAAGGCCAGCTGGGCATCTTTTGAGGGAGCTTGGAGCCAGGGAACTGACTTTACAACCCATCCGGCGAACTCTCAGCCTCCATGCTGGAAAAGGCTGTGGATCATAACACTAGTAATAAGAACCAACACCTACTGTGTGCCAGGAGCTGTGCTCCACACATATCTACTTGTTTACTCTTCATAACTCCTCTATGAGTTGGTGCCTTTATTATCTTATTTTATAGATGGTGAACTTGAGGCACAGAGAGGTTAAGTTACTTGCCCAAGGTCACACAGCTTGGATGTGGAACTACGAATTAAGACCCGGGATTATTCACGGTCATGTTAGTGCAGCAGGAGTTTACTGCAGACCTGCTTTGCAAAGCTGCCATAGAGGATATGAAGAAAGAAATGTTTCTTCTTTGAGCAGCACCTACGGATCTTTGCCCTGGGGGGGCAGGAGACTGAGAACTCGTTCTCCCCAGGGTTTGGGGAGAAGGATAGGGCCTGGCATTTCTTTGAGGTCTCATTTTATCTTAAACATTCATGCAAAATTTGGCATTCGCCTTGGCGACACTGCTGTGTTTGTTTTGAAATGAAAACATGGTTTTGAATTATTTAGCATGGTGCTCCAGAAAGCTGCAGCGGCAGAGTTCTGTGGCCTGGAGTGCCCATGGGCAGGCGCGTTGCCCTCAGGTACTGTGTAGCCGGAGGGCTTCTGCTCAGTGAGGCCCTGGGGCAGATGGCAGCTTCATTCCCATTTTACAGATGAGGGCACGGGTCCAGGCTGGCCTGAGGTTGCACAGCGGAGGGACCTGTGCTTATGATGAATGAACTTAGCATCATCGTTATTATCATATCTATTTTGGAGCGGATTGAGGCTTCTGAGCCTGGACACTTCCACGCTGCCCTGCCCACTTGGCTCCAGCTAGCCTTGAGGAAGGAGCTTTTGGTTTATAAATCTAGAAAGAATTGTCCTAAAGGACATTTCTGGGAGTGTTTCATCTGCCATCCCCAAGAGAGCTGCTGATTTAGCATCGGAAGTTCCAGCTTGGCCATTTACAAGCAGTGGGCCCAGGTGAGTGCCCCTTGCTCTCAGGGTTTAGGTGCCCTCATCTGCAAAATGGGCACATTGCTGGCCACCTGTGCCATACTGGAGAGCCTTTAGGGGCAAGGGGCATGAATATTGGGTTTGCTGTTCAGCTCTGCAGCTTCAAGCTGTGAATAAGTTACTTACCTATTGCGAGCCTCAGTTTGCTCATCTCTAAAATGGGGGTGCTGCTGCTGCTTCTGACTTTATGGTTGTGAGATATAATGAGCTCCTGTGTGTCGCAGGAGCTGCTGTTTCCATTTTGGCTTATCCTGTTGGAGAGCAAAGACTTCGCTATAGAATTCCTTGTGTAAACCCAGGTCCTCACCTACAGGCTGCTCGGATAACAACCATTCCTCCCTCTTAAAAGCTGCTGGGAAGGATCCTCTAATGGACCCGTCTCTTTTCCAGAGCCTCAGGCTTCGGCTTGTTGCCCTTTGGAGACGGTGGGCTCCTTTCCCGTTGGTCGTTGGTGTTTCACAAATGTGCTCAGCTCCCTCCCTCTGCCCTTGATGGTTGAGGTTTTCCATTAGTCTTTAATCACTTAGTGTCTGTCAGGCACTTGGAGTGCTTGGAGGTCATGGTCAGCCTGGAGAGTGGGCAAAGGCTGTGGGGAGGATGGGGGAGGCCCCCTGGGGGAGGGCTGAGCTTCCCCTCTGCTCCTGGTCTCTGAAAAAAGGAGCAGGGTTTGAATCGTGCTTCCATTTATTAAGAACTTGAGTGAAGCCTCTGACCTTCTGGCCTTGGTTTCTTGATTCTTAAAAGGGAGGGAAAGAAAATGATGCCCGCCTGAGAGGGTAGCCTGAATCGGGCTGTCTGGGAACTCCTGCGGTGATGGGAGATGATGCCGCTGCACCGGCCCGTGCTTTAGCCACTAGGTGCCTGTCACTCGGGAGCACTTGAAAAGTGGGTCCCTGCCACTGAGCAGCTGAACTGGTCATTTTATTTAATTTTAATTTACTTAAATTTAAATAGCCGCCTGTCGCTGTGGCTAATGGCTACTTAACCCGATGGCACAGGGTTGGGTGATGAAGTCATATTCTGTGTTTCGGAGCAGGGCCTGGGCTCTTGGTATCTGATTCCTTCCCCAATGCCCCACCTGCACCCCAACTTTTTTTCTGAGGTAGGGTCTTGCTCTGTCACCCAGGCTGGAGTGCAGTGGCACCATCACAGCTCATTGCAGCCCTGAACTCCTGGGCTCAGTTAACCTCCCACCTCAGCCTCCCAAATAGCTGAGACGACAGGTGTGCACCACCATGCCTGGCTAATTTTAAAATTTTTTGTAGAGATGGGGTCTCTCTATGTTGCCCAGGCTGCTCTTGAACTCCTAGGCTCAAGTGAGCCTCCCGCCTCAGCCGCCCAAAGCACTGTGATTCTAGGCGTGAGCCACTGCGTCCGGCCTGATTTTTTTTCCCTTTTCATGCGTGTTTTCTCTGCGTGGTACCATCCTGGAGGGTCTTCCCCTTTCAGCGGTCCTTTTTCCCAAACCTAGCCTGGTGTGCCCTCTGGGCTGGTCCGTTCTTCTCTGCCGTCTGTCTCCCTCCTCTTCCCACATCTCACTCTCTCTTCCCCCACTTCCTCTCCCACCAGCCTCTGGGGTAGTGCTGTCCGATAGAACTTTCTGCAGTGGTGAGAATGTTCTAGATAATGCCAGTACCATAAACACGTGGGGCACTGGGCATTAAAACTGCCCAGAGGTGTTGGGGGAGTCTCCTTCCACTCCGGCCCTCCTGGTTTCTGTTCCCCAAGGCAGTCACAGCTTGAAGTGAGGCCAGTGCCACAACCGGGGGATGAAATTTTAGTTTTTACTTTTAATAAATTTGAGTAGCCACCTGTGGCTGGTGGCCACTGACCCTACTGGGCAGTGCAGCCATAGTGACTCCCACTATATGGAGCCGTCTTCCCACAGCCTGCCTTAGCTGTCACTTCTCCTGGAGCAGGAGACAGCTCCAGGTCCCTGCGAAGCGTGGGCAGTTCTTACCTCCCGGGGCTGAGCTCATGTGGAAAAACCTTTGTGCAGGTTCATGGGGGCTGACCCAGCCAGACCCAGAGGAATCCTAGGTTAGCACCCTTGTTGGTATCTGTCTGCACAAGCAGATACCTACAGAAGACACCTACCTGCTTTCTCTAAGTGGGATCATACTTATTTTTTTATGATACGACTTAATACATCATGGACTTCTTTGATTAACATTTTTGGGGATAATGTTGCTTTTTTATACTGCTTGGGAAGAATGTAGAAAAACAAAAAGTAATGCATTCAAAACTCTGCCAGTTGCTTTGGGCTTTATAAAAGCTTATTTTTTAAATGAAAGAAAATGCATTGACTTGTAAAAAAGAAAATTAACACATTGCGTAAAAATCTCCCTCGGTTCCTGGCCTCCCGGTTTCTGTTCCCCGAGGCAGTCACAGCTTCCCGCGCCTGAGTTTCCTCCGAGATGCTCTCGGCATATGTCGGCCTTAAATGGACTGTATGTGTGCATTCCCTTCAAAAACAAACATGCAAGTGGTATCACGCCATATATTCAGGTCTGATTTTCGCCATCATAGTCACATCCTACGTGATAATATGTTTCGGAGCCGATTGTGGAACGTAGAAAGCAAGAGTTGGCAAACTATGGCCCTTGGGCCAAATCTGGCCAGCCCACCACCTGTTTCTATATAGTGCAAAAGCTGAGAATGGTTTCTCCATTTTTTAATGGTTGAAAAAAATCAAAAGAAGAATAATATTTTATGACATGTGAAATCATATGAAATGCAAATTTCGGTGTCCATAAATAAAGTTTTGTTGGAATGCAGCCACGCTCACTCATTTACATGTTGTCTGTGGCTGCTTTTGGGTACAGCGTTTGCAAAGTTGAGTAGTTGTGACAGAGGCTGGAAGGCCTACAGAGCCTAAAATATTTACTTTCTGGCCCTTTACAGAAGATATTTGCTGATCTCTGATATACTACCTCACTGTTTGGAACCTCAGGTAGCCTTGCACGGTTTCCCTGTTGAGGAAACTGCGGCCCAGAGAGGGGTGTGTGTTTGAAGGTCATTCCAGTTAGGCCCTAAAACCCCTCCTTCTAGCCGGGCTACTGTTCTTGCTGAGTTACGCTGATGCTCATGGTTATAATTTGCTGTTGTAGAATGCAGTAGGAAAGGGGATGGTTAAGGCAGCAAGCAGTTGGCCTGATTTTTGGCACAATTTTTTGGCCTCTTAAATGATGACTTTAGAGTGGTATATAGTTGCTGTAGCACCTACTCTGTGGCACTGCATCATTTTCACAATTTTCCAAAGCCGTAATCCATCTTGTTTCCCTCTTTGCTTTGGCTACTAGGAAGCTCAGAGCCAAATTTTGCTGCCTGCTTTCTGCAATCACTGGTTTATGTTTTGGCTTTATCTACTTCATCCTGATTTTGGATTTGTCTCTCGTTTTTTTTTCCCTTTGCCCCGAGCTTGCTTTCTGATTTTTATCTTACCTTACACATTCCTGAGAGTTGTCTCAGTTCTTGAGGGGCAGAATGGATCAGGCAGGAGCAAAGCAAAGGAAAACACTTGTTGCAAGATGCTTTCATGCACCATCCCCTGCACCAACATTCCATAGGAGGAAACCAAAAGCTGGCCCTGTGGAGTGTCTTAACCAAGGTCAGACCCTGGGTGAGAACTGAGCACAGTTTTGGGGTCCGACTTGGGAAGATGACAGTGAGTGACTAGGCTGGTGAAAGATGTCCCATTTGAGAGCCGGATGGGGCCCTCGAGAACTGCTTGGCCTGAGGGAATGCCCTGGAGGTGGGGGGCTCAGCACTGTGGTACCCAGAGACCTTGGAATTGTTTTGGAGGCAATATTGCAAGTGCATCTGAAGCCAGGGGACCTCTGGACCATCTGGCTCCAACCTGGACTTGTGGCTGATGCTTCAGGTCCCCCGCTTCTCCTGCTGACCTTTCTTTGCATCTGGAAAGGAAGTGGGGGGAAAGGTAAGTCAAAGGGTGGGCTATTGGAGGTGGAATTGGACCAGACCTGGGTGACCAGTCACCACTGGCCTGCACATGTCTGTGCGTGTGTGCTTGCAGGCCGGGCAGCTCCTGGGGGTCAGTCTCTTCTGGGGTCTGGAGGCCCTCTCCGCCACTTGTCTTCCAAAGTTCACTTGGTTTTCCGTGGCCTGTGTTTGCATTTTCGGGCTGATGAGTGGATCTGGAGGGACCCACAGGTCTGAGTGACCTGGCCTTGGGCAATAACAAAGGCTCCACGCAGAGTTCCTCAGTTTGCCTGTTGGTGAAATGGGGTGATGAGTGACACGTGGCCTCACAGGCTGTGAAGTGAAGGGCATTCAGGAGCCCGTTGGGGTGCAATTGTCTCTGCAGACCATGTCGTAGCCCCTCTCTCTCCTGTCTGTGACTCATGGGCCCACGGCACTGACCCCAGGGTCAGGGAGGTGGACCCAGCAGTCTCCTTGCCACTGCTCAGGGATGTCCCAAAGGGACCTTGGCTTCCACCTATGCAAAAGTGGACCATTGACCCCTGCATCCCCCAGGCCCCTGTTCTGGGCATCCTCCTGGAATGAGAGACGTGTTCCCAGCCCCCGCTCGACGGCCCACCTGGGACTGCAGCCGCCTCCTGCCTGCGCTCTGGCCGTCATCCTGTACCCACAGTCCCCTCTCTGCAGGCAGCCCAGTGGAGCCACAGCAGCTAGAGTGATTTGACCTTATCAGCCTGTAGGGCTTCCCACCATTTCTTGAACAAAAATCAGAATCCTTCTTACCGCCAAGGAGGCCTGTACGCCCCCCATCTGCCCACCTGCGGCCTCCCCTTGGCCTGCTCCCCACAATTCTGTGGTGAGGCTGGGGAGACATTGGGCCAGGTCTGGAGGCGGGGTGGATGGGGGAGTTGATTTTTCTTTGTGACCCAGGGGATCTGTCTGGGGATGCTCTTAAGTCATTAGTCCCAGAGGCCTAGACCCACAGCGGAGGGCCTCGAAGGACCCTGTTTGTCCTCATGCTGAACTCTGCGGTACCTGCTGAGACCATCAGGGAGCATGGGCCCCAGTGTGGCTACAGTGTCTCGGTGACCATGGGAACCTGCCTGGTGCCAGCCCTGCTCCTGAGGCTAAAGAGGAGAGCCTGACGGGTGGGGTCAGGGCCGGATGCAGCCCCAGGCCCCGGCCTGGGCTTTTCCCTAGGCTGGGCCAGGCCTGTCAGCATGGAGGCCTGCAGGGGATGTCGCCCTCTGGAGCCTGGCAGGAGTCAGGGGGCCTTTCCAGGGTCCTGGGGGCTTGGCCAGGTCCACAGGGTCAGGATTTGGGAGGAATTCTGTGTGGCGGTGGCTCCTGGGTGATGCCCACTGCTGGGTAAACCAGGGGAGGAAGGCAAGCGGGAGAAGTTGGGAGACACCTGCTTTAACCTGCCACCCCGCCCACCCACGCCATCTGCCACCCTCCTGGATATTTTTTTAACCATTTTCGCATCCTCTGCCACTATCGTGCCCCGGCCTAGGCTGCTGCATGGTGTTGGACAGTGCCCCTGCCACCTTCCCACCCATTCACGTCCCTCCCGGAACCTCAGGCTGTGACCTTATTTGGAAACAAGGTCTTTGTGGATGCGTTTAATTAAGAAGAGGTCATCCTGGAGCAGGGTGGGCCCTAAATCCAGTGGCCCGTGTCCTTATAAGAGGACAAAAAGACACAGAGGAGAAGGCCATGCGACAATGGAGGCAGAGATGGGAGCGATGTGGCTGGAAGCCAAGAAGTGCCAGGGACTGCTGGGAGGAAGGCTCAGGACAGACTCCCCCCCAGAGCCTCCGGAAGGAACCACCCCTGCCAACACCTTGATTTTGAATCTCTGGCCTCCCGAACTGTGACAAAGTAACAGTGGGTTGTTTTAAGTCCCCGATGTGTGGGGCTTTGTTTACAGCAGTTCTAGGAAGGGGACACAGCTCCCATCACAGCTGGCTCTTCACTGGGACCCATCACCCACGTGGCAGCCAGGGGGAGGCCTGTAAAACCCAGGGCAGGAAAACCCAGGGCAGGACAGTCCCGCTGCTGCTCTGAAAGCCGATTCCCTACCTGGGCCGTCAGCCCTCCGCCCCCGCGTGGGCCGTCCTCTGCGACCTGCTCCCCTTGCCCGCTCTGTCTCGGCCACACCGGCCTCGCTGTTCCTCCTGAAATGCACCAGGCAGCTTCTGCCATGGGGCCTTTGCACTCGCCCTGCCGGAGCACTCTTTCCTGGTATCCGCAGGCCTCGTCTCATTCCTTTGCCATTTTTCTCGGATTTTTTTTTTTTTTTTGCGACAGAGTCTTGCTCTGTTGCCCAGGTTGGAAGTACAGTGGCGTGATCTCCGTGCACTGCAACCTCTGCCTCCTGAGTTAAAGCGATTCTCCTGCCTCAGCCTCCTGAGTAACTGGGATTATAGGCGTGCACCACCACGCATGGCTAATTTTTGTATTTTTTGTAGAGACAGGGTTTTGCCATGTTGGCCAGGCTGGTCTCAAACTCCTGACCTCAGGTGATCCACCTGCCTCGGCCTCCCAAAGTGCTGGGATTACAGGCGTGAGCCACCGCACCCAGCCTGATATTTTCATATTGAAAATTGCACCCTCTCCCCTCCCTCCCTCCCTCGGTTGTTTCCCAGTGTGCCGCCTTCTGATAGATGATGGTTTCACAAGTTTGTCAACTTGCTGTCATCTGTCATCCCTGCAAGAATGGACGTTCCACAGGGGTGGGGATGTCTGTCTGTGTCCCAGGTTCTAGAGTAGTGCTGGGCACACCGTGGGTGCCTCGTAGATGTGTTGAGTGTTGGGCTCTGGCTGGGCATGGCCTCGCCTGGTGCTCTGGTGCCCGTCGGGGGTCCCAGGTCGTCCATCCATCCCTGTGCCTGACACCTGTACCCTCCCTCACCTGTGGCCCCCTCCTGCTCCCGCAGAGCCTCCAGATCACTGAGCCTGTGGCCATTCCCTCTCTGTCCCTCCCTTGGTGGCCATGACCACCCCTTGCTAGCACTGAGCTTGGCCCCTGAGCTCCACGGGTGAACATAAGCCCACAGAGAGGCCCAGTGTGGCCAGGGTGTGGGAGAACCAAGTTTTGCCTAATTCAGCCTTCACGGCTCCATTTCACCATCTATAAAATGGGCATAATCAGATTCCTTGTCTCGAGGTTGTCTTGAGTGTTATGCGAGGTCCTACATGAAGGTGCTTATTGCCTGGCGCTGGGAGCACAGAGAAGCCTTCCACGTGGGCTGGGCCAGTGCTTACTGTTTTCAGTTTGCTGTGTGGGTGTTCCCTTTGCCAATTTTTGGAGGAAGTTGGGGCATCACAACCAGGCGACCCCAGGGACCAGGGAGGGACTTTAAACCCGAGTTCCCATGGATGGGTGGCCCGAGACGGATCCTTCCTGTCCCTTGCTCCTCTCCCCAAGGAACCAAGCTCTGGGGGGTCCAAACCCACTGCAGCATTCTGGGAGGATTCCCGGGGCCAGCAAGACTTGTCTGCTGTTTGGCAAGATAGGAGACCCTGGTGAACTCGGAACGGTGGGGGGCCCCTCTGTGTTTCTTCAGCAGAGTTCTTTCTGTCACTTGGTGCTCATTTCCGCATCTGTAGAATTGGGGTGACTGTAGTCCCCGGTGCGTAGGGGAGTGGACGCTTGGGGGGACCGCTATGACGATGACACCTGTGCATGTACACATCCTGTGGACATTGTCACAGCTGTCTGTGCCCTGGGGCTCGATCGGGATGCCCCCGTGCCTGCCACTTGCTCGGGCTGCCTGCGCTTTGTAAGCTGTGCACACACTGGAGGTAGAGAGAGCTGCTTCTGCAGGTGTCCTGGTGCAAGGGTGCCCCCTGCCCCAGCGTTGCTGCCTGGTGTCTGAGCAGGGAGGGGCAGAGGTGAGGGTGCTCCAGAGAGGGCCCTGAGCTGGCAGGAGGCAGGCGAGCTCACTTGGCACCACGTGGGTTAGCTCATCTAAGCTTCACAATAACCCGGTGTGGCCAGAACTATTAGTTTCCCTGTTTACAGATGGGGACACTGAGGCACAGAGTGGTGATATCATTGGCTCAGGACACAGAGCTCCTAAGCTCCTTGCTTGGTGGGCGGCTGTCATGAGCAGGGCCCATTCTGTGCTTTCATCCCTTTCCGCTGGACTGTGGCCCTCAGGAGTGACCGGGGACAGTCCTGGGTCCACCACGTGCCCAATCCTGGACATCAAAGCCCACGTCTCTGCCTTGACCCAGCCCATTCCCCTCCGGGTCACCCTCGAAGGCTCCCAGGCTTCGGCCAGCTCTGCTGTGCAGGAAGCCGACCCTGTCTGTCTTGGCTTCTCCCTGCTTGGCTATAAATAGCAGCTGTAGCGGCGGGCAGGAAGCTGCATCTCCCGGCACCTGGGCCCTGGGCGCTGCCCCCTTGCCGCAGCGGCACCTCCTGGAACTGTGCGGCCCTCAGTGGGAACGTGGAGGTGGAAGCGTGCTTTGCATCGGGTGTGTGCTCTCTGCCTTGCTGTGTGACCTTCAGGCTCTCGCTGCCCTCTCTGTGTCACAGCCCCTGTCCGTGGGTCCAGGCCGCCTCTGTGCTCGCGGTGCTGTAAGGAGTGCCTTTGGGTGCTTGGAGGTGCGGAGGGCGCAGCATGAGGTTTGACATTGAGAAGGGGAGGCCTGGCTTTTGCCTTGGAGAGAGGGGAGTTGAGTGGGAGGGGGCACCGAGGGAACTTGGGGAGGGGAGCTTCCCAGAGGAGATATTCCCTGTCTGGATGCCCAGCTGGGTGGTGGGAGGCTGGAGGGCCATGACAGTGTGGAACTGCCTGGAGGGCCCCAGACTGGGAGGTGGGCCATGGGGAGGGCACGGGGCCTTGGACACCCATCCCCACTGCCGGATTGCTGTGTGATTTTTTGCACAGTGTCTCTGGGACCTGTGAAATGGGAGTGATGCCACCTCGCAGCACCTCTGGCAGGAAAGAGACGCAAAAGGGCTTTGAAGCAAGGAAGGTGTTTTGTCGTGCCCTCGGTCGTCTTTAAGCATCAGGAGGGTTCATGTTTCTCATGCCATTATGTGCTTATGGGGCAGGGCTCACCCTGTTCCTTTTTGGCCTGCCCTGGGGCCCTAGCTCCTGAGTGGGGGTTTGTGAGAGCGTAGTCACCAGGAGCTGCGGAGGAGGGTGCTGACCATGCCAAGGACATCCTGGGCAGCTTTGGGTGGCCTCTGGTTCCTCAGCTCCCCCACTCCCCACTTTGAGGGGCAGCAGCTGCGGAGTGGGGGCGCATGCTGCTTGGGCTCTTGGACATCTCCTCCCGTGGGTGCCCTGCAGCAGCTCAGCTGTACCCTGCAAAGCCTTCTGCAACCTGGCATGCAGGGACGTGAGGAAGCATAGGTTTCAGCAGTGGGGGCATTTCTTATGGATCTTACTAGAGCATGGGCTGTACAATAGGGCCATTTGTGACTGGTCAGAAAAAAACGTTGCTTAAAAGTATTGATAAGTTCTTTGTTGTTAATCTAGAGAGGGAAGTCTCTAGTGTTAGGCCACAGGGCTCTGTCTGATCACGTTTTCATCAGATGCTGGACTCCGCACTACTGGGGACGTGTATTCACATACAGGTGCTGGCACTGGGCATGCTCGCCCATGCTGTGTAGCAGTGGAGAGACTAAGGCACGTGGACCCTGGGGAATCGCCTGTTGGGAGTTCAGGATCTGTGGGGTGGGGCCTTGGGACTTCCCTAGAGGCCTAAAGATTTTTGTTTTTGAAGCCTGTGTTAAGCTGAGTAATGGTCCCCCGCATGACGTCGTAATTCCCAGAAGCTGTGAATATATTATTTTATGCCACAAAGGGGATTTAAGGTGGCAGACGGAATTAAGGCTGCTAACCAGCTGACCTTGAGATGGGAGATTATCCTAGATTATCTGCCCGGGCTCGATGTAATCACAATGGTCTTTATAAGAAGGAGGCAGGAGGTCAGAGAGATTTGAAGATGCTGCGCTGCTGGCTTTGAGGATGGGGAAGGGGCCATAAGCCAAGGAGTGCAGGCAGCCGCTAAAAGCCATGAAGGTTGATGGACAGGTTCTCCCCTAGAGTCTCCAGACTGGATGCAACCAGCCAACACCTTGATGTTAGCTCTGTTAGATCCATTTCAGACCTTGGATCTCCAAAACTGTAAGGTAATAAACTTATGCTGGCTGGGCACAGTGGCTCACGCCTGTAATCCCCAGCACTTTGTGAGGCCGAGGTGGGAGGATCGCTTGAGGCCAGGAGTTCAATACCAGCCTGGGGAACACAGTGGGACCCCTTATCTCTATAAAAAATACAGAAAACTAGCTGGGCATGGTACCTATGGTCCCAGCTAATCAGGGGACTGAGATGGGAGGATCACTTGAGCTCTGGAGTTGGAGGCTGCAGTGAGCTGTGATCACACCACTGTACTCCAGCCCGGGTGACCAAGTGAGACCCTGTCTCAAAAAACCAAAAAACCTCCTAAACCCCCCAAAAACTTGTGCTGTTTTAAGTCACCGAGTTTGTGGTCATTGTTACAGGGGTAGAGGACGCTTGCTGCCCCCACAGAGCCTGCAATTTCCCTGTGAACCGGCAACCAGGAACAGGGCCGTGGGTGATGTGGTCATGGAGACAATGGCTGCATTCCTACCACTGGTGACCTTGGAATTAAGTGACCCCTCAGTTTCTTGACCTTGACCTGGGGGCTGTGGCTGAAGAGCACAGAGTGAAGAGAGAAACCTGCAAACTGTAAAGGGCTGTGCTAGTGAAAAGCAAAATGTAAAAGAAACACACAGAGGCAGAGAGACATTTGTGCTTTCTTTTTTCTTTTCTCCTCTTTAGTGGTGTTTTTTTGTGACAGGGTCTTGCTCTGTTGCCCAAGCTGGAGTCCAGTGGTGCAATAGCAGCTCACTGCAGCCTCGACCTCTCAGGTTCAACCAATCCTCCCATCGCAGCCTCCTGAGTAGCCGGGACTACAGGCACATGTCACCATGCTCCGCTAATTGTTTTGATTTTTAGTAGAGATGAGGTGTCGTTATGTTGCCCAGGCTGGTCTTGAACTCCCGAGCTCAGGAGATCCTCCTGCCTTGGCCTCCCAGAGTGCTGTGGTTACAGGTGTGAGCCACTGCACCCAGCCCCTTTTTTCTTTTTCTTTTTTTTAATCCCTTAAATCCAGTTGGAGTACCTGGTCCCAATGGTTGACCAGAAAAAAAATAAGTCCCCAGCATGTCCCATGTCAAGCCACAGTTGATTTCTCCCGGCTGGGTCTCCCATGTGGGCTCTTGGAGCTGCGGCCTTTCCCAAGGGGCAGGTGTTCCGGATTCTCAGAACAGCAGGGCACATGCTGCTGCCTTCCAGCTTATTAAAAAGAGGAAGAAAACGGCCCGCGCCTCCTGCCCCCAGGCCTCTGGGCCTGCATGCAGAAACCTGAAGCCTGCAATTAAGTGAAACTGGATCCTTAGTGGGGAGAGTTTCTCCTGGGCTGCTGGAAGAGACTCCAGGTCCCAGGTCCCGAGGAGGACCACCGGCTTGTCACAGACTGCGTGGGGTCTTGGGGGCAAAGAGGCGGCCAGGGGAGAGAGGAGAGAGGGAGACCAGGCCGGCCGAGCCTTAGCCCAGGACACCAAATTCGGGGCTGTAAGCTAAGGTGGCTTTTTGTTAAAAGAGAAAAAAATGACAGGTGATTTTCAAGGCACAGGAGCCCCCTTCCTGGAGGCCACCGCCTCTCACTGGGGCCTGGGCTTTTCCACGAGCCTCTGTGTATCGCTGCACGGCCTGGGAACCTGCCTTGTCTGTGGACACGTGGATCTGTGCGCGCTGCTCTCCTGTTTGCTACTGGGGGAGCCTGACTGCCAGTTTTGTAGGTCAAAAGTGGTCGAGTATTGACAGCTTTGTATATAATTCAGCGCAGTAGTTTTCTCGGCTAGACAAGCGGCAGACCTGAGTGGTTCCAGACACTGTGTTCTCATGCACCTTATCACATGACTCTGCCTCAGTTTCCTAATATGTAAAATGAGGACCTAAGCAGTCCTCACCTTCTAGGATTGTTTTGAGAATTAGAAGGGTAATAGACACAGCATCCAGAACCGTGGCATTAGCTATCATTATTTTTATCTGTATGATTACAGGTTTTCACCATGTGCTGGTGCAGTTTGATCCAGTTGGCTAATTTTAACTTCTTGTAGTATTTTGTCATGGGGATGCGACATGTGCTTGGTGTGTTTCCTGGAGAAAGCTACTTGGGTTGATCAGGTGCTTGCCATGGGAAGGGGCTGCCGGGGACTTTATCTAGAGAGCACCTCTGGGTGCCCGGGTGCTGTGGCGAGTGGATTTGCCAGCTCTGGGCTTCTCCTGGTGATGCCAGGGGTGCTCTATGGGGGCTTTGCTGGGTCAGCCCTCTCTCCATTGAGGTGTGGGTCCCCCCTGCCAGGTCCTAGTGGAGCCACCCAGGGCCAGGCTGGGCATGTGGTTTGGCAGCTGCTTTACATAAAAGACTGTTTTTGGTTTTTAGAAGCAGAACAAATGTGTTCTCTATAAGCTGGAAAATAAGGAAGGAAAAGCTTGCATATAAAAAAATACAACCACGTTCCTACCCCCCAGAGAGAGACTGCCAGCCTCCTGGCCAATGTAGGTTCTGATGAAAAGGAACAGAGCTGTCCTCCCCCCGTTCACCATCCTCCCCCTGCCAGTGGCTGCTGGGGGAAGGAGCTATGAAATATACAGATTCTGGAGCCCCCACTCCAGACCCAGTAGGTTAGACTCCCGAAGGATGGGGCAGGTATTTGGTAGCCGGGGTGGGGCTGTGAGTCAGTGGGACCTGGGTTCAGGTCCCGCCTCTGCCTTCCTTCCATCAGGTGGGGCAGGAAGCGTTGCCTCTCTGAGCCCTGTGACCTCGTCTTCTTGAATGTGTCCTGCAGGGAGGCCCTGCACACAGTAGGTGCCCAACTGACGCTCTCATGCATTTGGTAAGAATGGCAGGGTTCTCAGCCTGGGCACTGTTCGGGTTTTGGGGGGCTGGGTCATTCTCTGTTGCAGGGGCTGCTCTGGGCTCTGCAGGATGCTTAGCAACACCCCTGCTTCCACCCACCAGACCCCAGTGGCACCTCAGCCCCCTTTGCTACCGCCAGAAATGCCTCCAGACATTGCCCACTGTCCTCTGGGGGTCGCAGTCACTCCCGCCAGACCCCTGTGATACAGGATCTTAGAGAGGGACCTCAGGAGGGGAGAAAGGTCCTGTGAAGGAGTTTTCCTCGGAGCTTGCGCCCAGCATGTAGATTTTGTTCATTCACATACTTCCCGTAAGTACCTAGTGTGTACTTCCCCTAGGCAGGCGTGACACTCTGCCCATCCACCCCTGCCTTCCCAGTGGGGTAGGGTGGTGACTTAAGGCCCTGCTCCTGCCACCCTCTCTCCCTCTGTAAAATGGGATAAGGTTATCTTGAGGGGTTGCTGATGATACGGCGAGGTGCTCTGTCACCTTCAGGCGGGCTGTTTTCTTTCTGGGCCTCGGTTTCCCCATCTGGAGAAGGGCGTTCATAATAGCATTTACCTTCTGGGTTGCAGTGGGGAGTCAGGGGTCACTGTGGCTGTGATGATGAGCCCATGATGTGTGCCCGCTTCTGTCCTGGGGCTCCCTCAGCCCGCTGTGCCCCGGCGCTGGGGCAGAAGCCTTTGGCACCTTCTCTGTGCCTGGCCTCACGGGTGGGGGTTTCTACTGCAGGGGGCTCAGTTGCCTTCCTTCCCAGGCCCCCAAGGAGCCAGCTCAGCAGAGATCCCTAGGGGGATTAAGTGGGTTCATTTGATCCCGAACGTGAACCTGAGCAGGCCGCTTATCTCCTCAAAAGCCAGACGGGCAGTGGGCCAAGCGGGGAGTGTGGGATTTTATCCTCCAGCCGCGGCCCCGCCCCTCCCACCGCCAGCCCCTCAGCTGCGTGCCTGCCCGTCTCAGTGCGGCACATGCCGCGTGAATTCATCTGACCCTCTCGGTGATCCCGTGACCCAGCAACCATCATCATTGCCTGGCAAGCAACGAAGGCTCAGAGAGGTTAGCTCCCTGGCTCAGCGCCACACTGCATCCCAACCACCCTGACAATATTTACCCCAAAGACTTGGAAAATCCCCTCTACTCCTGGGCAATGAAATTCCTCCTTAATACAGACTAGACTCGACACAGAATTAACAACAACAGCAAAAATCTGTGCAGTGCTCCAACCGTCGGGTAAGGGGAAGTGGGGAAACGAGAGGGAGGAGTGGCTGGCTCCCACTCAGAATGAGTAAGCGTGGATTCGCGAGAAAGCAGAGCAGAGCCCTGCAGTGCTGGCGGGGAGGAGAGTGACATTTAAGAAATAGCTAGTATTTGGATTGGTTTTGCCAGGTTTTCTTGAATGGCCAGGTCATTTGAAAATTGTGTAGGGAGGGTGACTTTTATGGAGTGGGACTGTCCCAAAGGCCATGAGCCAGTCATGGGGCAGCCAAAAACATCCCTGGGGTGGGAACCCTGCCATGGAGACCCCCCGCCCCACCCTAACAGCACAGTAAAAAATAACAGAACAGTAAACATAATATGCTGTTATTGTGAGATGGAATAATAATAAACAGTAACTATGTTTGGGGGGGAACAGCATTGCCATCGAGACCCTCTGTTTTCATATCAATAATAATGACAAAAAGAAAAGAATGGGCGACAGAGCGAGACTCCGTCTCAAAAAAAAAAAAATTAAAAAAAAAAAAAAAAAAAAAAAAAAGAAAAGAATGGCAGACCAGGCACCATGATGGACCCCCACCCTGTCGCCATCTGGCTTGGACGACTGCAGTAGCCTTTTCCGGGTCCCCAGTCCACTCTGGTCACCCCTGTCTGGTCTCTGAGTTGCAGCCAGAGGGATCCCATCAGAAGGACCATGAGACTGTGGCCCCACACTCTCCATTCTCTTCCCACTGCTCTGAGAATAAATTCGGAGGCCACCCGGGAGCTCCTCAGCCCTCACCGACCGCATCTGCCTCTGGGCCTTCGAGTTTGTTGTTCCCCCCACCTGGAATGCTGTTCCCTGCATATCGACACAGCCGGCTCCTTGCTGCCATTCAGGTCCCAGCTCAGTGCACGTTTAGGAGGCCTGATGTGATGTGGGGGGGAGTTAGAGTGGAGGAGAGGTCCCACAGGAGGGGACCTGCCCAGCCTGGGGCACCCCAGGCCCCTCTCTCCCACCAGCTGGCTCCTTCACCAGATTCCACATCATCATAGTTCTTATGGTTATTTTATAACCTTACAAGTTTTAGAATTATATCTCATTCTGTATGTGTATTTATATATATATGTTGTTATATATATGAATATGTATTCTTTATAACATACTTTTCTCATATAAAAATATATGATTGGTCACTCCATACAATGGAATATTATTCAGCCATGAAAAGGAATGAGGCCGGGCGCGGTGGCTCACGCTTGTAATCCCAGCACTTTGGGAGGCCGAGGCGGGCGGATCACGAGGTCAGGAGATCGAAACCACGGTGAAACCCCGTCTCTACTAAAAATACAAAAAATTAGCCAGGCGTGGTGGTGGGCGCCTGTAGTCCCAGCTACTCGGAGAGGCTGAGACAGGAGAATGGCGTGAACCCGGGAGGCGGAGCTTACAGTGAGCCGAGATTGCGTCACTGCACTCCAGCCTGGGCGACAGAGCGAGACTCCGTCTCAAAAAAAAAAAAAAAAAAAGGAATGAAGTACGGATGCATGCTACGCTGTGGGTGAACCTTGAAACCATGATGCTGAGTGAAAGAAGCCAGACACACAAGGCCACATAGTGTACGATTCCACTTTCATGAAATGCCCAGAACAGGCATAGAGACAGAAAGCAGATTGGTGGTTGCCAGAGGCTGGAAGGAGGGGACCTGGGGAGAACCTACTCCACGTTAATGGGGTCTCCTTTTAGAGTGATGAAAATGTTTTGGAATTAGGTAGAGGTGATGGTTGCACAGCACTGGGAATGTCCTAAATGTCAGAGCTGCCTACTTTATAGTGGTTAATTTTATGTTATGTGAATTTCATCTCCATTTGAAAAATGTGGGAACTAAAAAAGATGGAGTAGTCCCCCTTTAATCTTGGGTGATATATTCTAAGACCCCCAGTGGATGCCTGAAGCTGCAGACAGTATGGAACCCTATATACACTCCATCTTTTCCTACATGTACAGACCTATGACAAGGTTTTCTTTACAAATTAGGCACAGTGAGAGATTAACAACCATAACTAATAATAAAATAGGACAGGCCAGGTGTGGTGGCTCATGCCTGTAACCCCAGCACTTTGGGAGGCCAAGGTGGGTGGATCTCTTGAGGCCAGGAGTTCGAGACCAGCCTGACCAACATGGTGAAACCCCGTCTCTACTAAAAATACAACAAAATTTAGCCAGGCGTGGTGGCGGGTGCCTGTAATCCCAGTTACTCAGGAGGCTGAGGAAGGAGAATCACTTGAACTTGGGAGGTCGAGGTTGCAGTGAGCCGAGATTGCACCATTGCACTCCAGCCTGGGCGACAGAGCGAGACTCTGTCTCAAAAAAAAAAACATAAACATAAATAAAATAAAATAAAAAGACAATGTTAACAGTATGCTAGTATCACTACTCTTGTGCTTTGGGGCCATTGTTCAGTCAGATAAGGGCTACTTGAATACAAGCACTGCTGTACTATCACAGTTGATCCGATTCCCGGGATGGAGACTCACAGGCAGGACTGTCTGCAGAGTGGGTCCTCCTGGGCAGAGGGAGGGGTCACGTCCTGGGCTGGACAGGACGCGACGGTGCAAGATCTCATCATGCTACTTAGAACAGCGGGCAATTTAAAACTTAGGAATTGGCTGGGCGCGGTGGCTCATGCCTGTAACCCCAGCACTTTGAAAGGCCAAGGTGGGTGGATCTCTTGAGGCCAGGAGTTTGAGACCAGCCTGGCCAACATGGTGAAACCCTGACTATACTAAAAATACAAAAATTAGCTGGGTGTGGTGGCAGACACCTGTAATCCCAGATACTCAGGAGGCTGAGGCAGGAGAATCACTTGAACCCGGGAGGTGGAGGCGGAGGCTGCAGTGAGCTGAGATCGCACCACTGCACTCCAGCCTATATAACAGAGCGAGAAAAACAAAACGAAACAAAACAAAAACCCAAAAACTTATGAGTTGTTTATTTGTGGAATTTTCCGTTTAATGTTTTCAGACCACCATACTGAAACTGGAAAACTGCCACGGCTAAGCAGGAACTGCTATACATATTTATTAAGCCCTTACTGTATGCTAGGCATTTGCTCTTACTGTAGGCAGGCATTCGCTCACTGAGCCTCTGAGTCAGCCCTGTGAGCTGAGTTTCTATTTTACAGGCGAGGAAACAGGCTCAGAAGGGTTAAGCCACGTGCCCAGGGTCAGAGCTAGAAAGCAGTGCAGCCGGGTTTTGAACCGGGGTCTCAGACCGTATCCTGAGATGACGAGACTTGTGTTCTGTGGCGTTGCTGCAGGCTGAGCCCTGCCAGGGAGCAGAAACAACCTGTGCCTGGAATGGGTCTCTCCTTCCTGTCTGTGCTCCACCTACGCACACCCCTGAACTGCTGCCCTGGGTAATGTGTGGCTTTGCATGTGTCCTGGTGACATGGAGACTCTGGGTTGGGGCCAGTTCACAGCTCTGCCTGTGTGCATGGAACTTTGCTCATCTGCGGGGCCCAGAGAGGGTCCCCAGGCCTCCACGCCACTCGTCCCCCACCCCCACCCTGACCACAGAAGCAGGAACTTCCCAGCACGGGGCAGCACAGGGAATCAGCGTGGCTCACTCTGGGGCGTGTGGGGCCACTGGGCTGTTTCAGTTTCTGCTGCGTTTCTTGCTCTGACTCAGGGCCCTGACCCCAGCCGGGCCACTTGGGCTTCTGAACGCCTGCCAGGCTGAGCTGAGCTCACTGGTACATGAGAAAGATCCTGGGCTGAGCTGCCCTTGCCTGGCATCCTTGGGCCTTGATTTTCCCATCTGTGTGGTGAGGGCTTCAAAGTGCCCCGTGTGTCGGTGGGTTGGTGTGGAGGGATTGGGTGTGGACACCAGGGGCTGAAAGCTGATGGGGACTCATGGGGAAACCTGTGCCTCGGACCCCTCCAGACCAGAGGCTCCTGCAGAGCCCTGCCCATGGAAGATCTGGGTGGGGGGCAGCCTTGTCTCTGGGTGCTTCTGTTGTCATTGGCCTCTGGCCCCAGCCTGGTGGTCACCAAAGCCTGTTTTCCCTGGGCCTCCTGCGGAGGTGGGAGGCAGGGACGGTGGGCTCTCATCCAGTCCTCTCATCATGGCCCTCCGAGACTCTGCTCCCTCCCCCTGGGCCCTGCTTCTGGTGTTTGAGGTGCTGGGGACATTGGTTGGTGTCTCAGTAGGGTTGCAGGCTGGCAAAGGGCCCTGGGGAGGTGGCCTGGTGAACCCCGATGGTGAGCTTCAACTGAGCACTGCTGGGTGCCAGGCTGTAAATTTCTCTTCAGTGTAGCCCCTGGCATCATCCCCGTTTTACAGATGGGCACACTGAGGTTCTGAGAAGCAAGGCATCTTCCTCAGGCTTTAAAAAATGACAGCACTAGGGCTGGAGCGGGAGCCAGCCTGATTTTAGCCACCTAATATAATTGCCTCCGTTTCACCACAAGGAAACTGCCTCTGAGAAGTTAAGCAGCACACACAGGGGTCGCGGTCTCCTGCCAAGATGAGATGGCTCAGGGATTTGATCTGGGTCTCAGGCCCACTTGAGGGCCCCCCGGGGACTCTGTATGTCAGCCCCATTCGTGCCTGGCTGTCCCCTCCTGTGTGTGGGCACCGGCTGAATGGTGGAAGCAGATCCCTCCTGGGAGCAGGTCACGGGTGCTGGGGCTGCATCCCTGACCTACCCTGGGTCTGGGCTGGTGTGGAGGCAGAGGCGGATGTCCTGGGGGTTTGAATGGGGGCAGAGCCTGCTTGTGAGGTGGAAGGTGGGGCAACTGAATCAGTATGGGCCACCCTCCCGCCCTGAATATCCCCAGGCCATCGTGACAAATCTCTTTCACCATCTCTTGACCCAGCAATTAATTGCTCCTGGTGCTCCCACCCTCCAGGGAGCTTCTAATGGCCAGACCCTGCTCCTGGGTGGGCAGCCCGGGGCAGAGGCAGGGGAGGGTCCGCAGTGGTTTTTCTGTTCAGCTGCAGATTCAGGGGTCCCCAGGCCAGGCAGCCTCTCTGGGAGAAGCCAGCAGCTGACATTTGGGGTACTTGCTCTGCCTATCTGTGGGGCTAAACCTGAGTTAATCTACAACATACTGTGAGGCAGGTGTTGTGATGTTCCTCTTTTACAGACAGGGTCACTGTGGGGCATAGAGAGGTTTCCTGAAGCTTCCATCTCATCCAGTAGTCTCCAGTGCACCCTTTCCATAGAGGCCCTTCTCATCTCCTGCCCCACTGGGGCTCCCCGGGCAGGGGGTGCCGGGCAGAGGCGGCGTCGCTGGTGCTGGCTGACGCTGCGTGTGGATCCCAGTCCTGGGAACTCTCTGGGAGGGCTTTCTTGCCTCACTGCCTCCATCTGCACAGGGGGAGGATGTAGGGCGATTGTAAGAATTAAACGAGTTAATCATAAGGGGTTAGCATTGTGCGGAGGCAGTGAAACCCTGAGCTTCAGGCCCCGCGGGGCTGTCGGTGCCCGTGAGCGTGAGGGGACTGGACAGACAGTTGGCTGGACAGCTGGCCTCTCCGTGCTGCCGCTTGGGGCCTCCGCGGCCTCCCGGCCTGGGCTGCACTCCCTGCCCTGTCGTGGCCCGTGCTTGGCCATGAGCCAGGCTGCTGCCACCCCGACAGAGCCCGCGTCCCCATTCCCTCCCGAAAGCAGTCGATACCCCAGCTCCTTCCTGGCCTCTAATTGCTCCTGCCGGCTGCTGTCTCTGATGGTGGCCCCACACCCCGCAGCGAAGAGATGGGTGGTGAGGTTTCTGGGAAGCCTAGTCCCCGCTAAATCCACAGCGCTGTCGGGGTGGAGAATGGAGTGGCCGAGGGCAGAGGGTCAGATGCTCGGGGTCCCGTCTCCCCGCCCCTTGCTGGCTGTGTGACCTGGGGCAGGTGACCCCGTGTGGGTCTGTTTCCCCACCCCTGAAACGGGGTCTGGGCAGTGGAGATGCACGTGGCCTGGCAGGAAGTGAGGGCTGTTCTTATTATTGTGATGATCGTTGTCATGGTTTTTGCAGCGGCTCCTCCCCAGTCGCTGTGCGTGGTGTCAGTGCAGCCTCCCTTGTTGGGAGCAAGACAGGTGGCCCTGGGGCTGGGGCGCGTTCCTGGGCAGGGCACGGGGTTGCTCCTCAGTCCCCCTCTGGACGGGGCTGTGGCCCACGCCCACCTCCCTGCTGGCCCCACTACAGGCCTTGATCACTCACATCCATGCTGCCAGCCCCCTTGCCCTTGTTCTGGTGGCCCTTGCCCTAGCTGGTGGAGGAGGGATGGGAGGGAGAGAGGCTGTGACCCCCATCTTTGCGCACCCGCCCGCCCTTGGCTGTTGCAGTCCAGTGGGTACTGAGACCTTGGTGAACTCTGGGTGGCTGCCTCTGCAGCTTCCAGGAGAGCTGGCGCGGGGCGGGCTGCCTCGGCTGTCACTGGAGAAGGAAAACATATCCCAGCGGCTTCTCAATGGAAGGGCTGCGGAGCGTGCCTCCCTCCCGCTCTGGCTGTCTGGGCTAGTGGCTGCCACAGGGACGGGGACCAGGTGACACCATTGCAGGAGACAGGGGAGGCTCCTTGTTCACCCCGTGTGGGAAGATGTATCCGGCGGACCCCAGCCGGTCCTAGGAGGGTGGTGAGCCGCCTCCATGTCTCACGGCACCTGGGTTGTGCTGTGCTGGAAGTCCCCAAACTCCAGTGTGCAGGGAAGGCTTCTGGGAGTCATACCTGCCCCTTGGGGGCCAGGGTCTGATCTGTGGGTCTGCGAGGTCCAGTTTAGAGCTTCTGCAGAGCACGCCCCGAGGCTGGCTCATGCTGGCCTGGCAGGTTCCTAGGGCCTGGGGTGGGTGCTGAGGGTCTTGGCCTGGGTGCCCAGGGCAGAGGTGGCCTGGAGTGGAGCCTGGGCTGCTGTCGCCCACCTCACCCATCTCTGTGGGCACTGTGGGTGCTCGCTCAACACCCGTTCTTCTCCCTTCTGGAAGATGTCCCTCATGTGGCCCTGCCGAGGGTGTGGCTGTTGTGGCCGGTGTGGCCACTGGTCAGGGGAGGCTGGGCTGAGAGGGAGGATTATACTGAGCCCTGGGCTTGAGTAATCATGGGTCCTGGAGGCACAGGAGCCCCGAGGCAATGGCCCGCCCTGTTCCTGCTGCTGCTGCAGGTCTGGTGGGAAAGGCTCCAGAGTCCAGACACCAAGCCCTTGCCCAGCATTGAGGCTGGAGCCCCACAGTTCTGATCCTTCATGGAGGAAGAGGCTGAGGCTGGGTCTGGAGAGGGCAAGAGGTCGATGCCTCCGTGGAGCCCCCAGGGATTGACCCAAAGGTGTCCTCGCTGGCCCTGCCCCACACTGTTCCTACTCAGTTATGTGTTCCACTGGAGCATGTGGCTCCCCACCTGTGGCCAGGAACACAGCCCCTATCCCCCTCCAGCTCTCCACTCCCCTCCCCCTCCAGCTCTCCACTCCCCTCCCCCTCCAGCTCTCCACTCCCCCTCCCCCTCCAGCTCTCCACTCCCCCTCCCCTCCAGCTCTCCACTCCCCCTCCCCCTCCAGCTCTCCACCCCTCCCCCTCCAGCTCTCCACTCCCCCTCCCCCTCCAGCTCTCCACCCCCCCCCTCCAGCTCTCCACTCCCCTCCCCCTCCAGCTCTCCACTCCCCATCCCCCTCCAGCTCTCCACTCCCCATCCCCCTCCAGCTCTCCACTCCCCATCCCCCTCCAGCTCTCCACTCCCCATCCCCCTCCAGCTCTCCACTCCCCATCCCCCTCCAGCTCTCCACTCCCCATCCCCCTCCAGCTCTCCACTCCCCATCCCCCTCCAGCTCTCCACCCCTCCCCCTCCAGCTCTCCACTCCCCTCCCCTCCAGCTCTCCACTCCCCCTCCCCCTCCAGCGCTCCACTCCCCCTCCCCCTCCAGCTCTCCACTCCCCCTCCCCCTCCAGCTCTCCACTCCCCATCCCCCTCCAGCTCTCCACCCCCTCCCCCTCCAGCTCTCCACTCCCCTCCCCCTCCAGCTCTCCACTCCCCCTCCCCTCCAGCTCTCCACTCCCCCTCCCCCTCCAGCTCTCCACTCCCCATCCCCCTCCAGCTCTCCACTCCCCATCCCCCTCCAGCTCTCCACTCCCCATCCCCCTCCAGCTCTCCACCCCCTCCCCCTCCAGCTCTCCACTCCCCATCCCCTTCCAGCTCTCTACCCCATCCCCCTCCAGCTCCACTCCCATCCCCCTCCAGCTCCATCCCCACCCCCTCCATCTCCACGCCCCACCTGCTCCATCTCCACTCCCCATCCCCTTCAGTCTCCACTCCTCATACCCCTCCATCACCACTCCCCTTCCCCCTCCATCTCCACTCCCCACCCCCTCCATCTCCTCCTCCATCCCCCTCCATCTCCACTCCCTGTCCGCCTCCATCTCCACTCCCCGTCCCCTCCAGCTCTCCACTCCCCGTCCCCCTCCAGCTCTCCACTCCCCGTCCCCTCTAGCTCTCCACTCCCCACCCCTCCAGCTCCACTCCTCATCCCCCTCCAGCTCTCCACTGCCCATCCCCCTCCAGCTCTCCACTCCCCATCCCCCTCCAGCTCTCCACTCCCCATCCCCCTCCAGCTCTCCACCCCCATCTCCCTCCAACTCTCTACCCCATCCCCCTCCAGCTCTCCACCCCTTCCCCCTCCAGCTCCACTCCCATCCCCCTCCAGCTCCATCCCTACCCCTCTTCATCTCCACTCCCCATCCCCTTCAATCTCCACTCCTCATACCCCTCCATCACCACTCCCCTTCTGCCTCCATCTCCACTCCCCACCCCCCTCCATCTCCTCCTCCATCCCCCTCTGTCTCCACTCCCCGTCTGCCTCCATCTCCACTCCCGGTCCCCCTCCAACTCTCCACTCCCCATCCCCCTCTAGTTCTCCACTCCCCACCCCCTCCAGCTCTCCACTCCCCATCCCCCTCCAGCTCTCCATTCCCCATCCCCCTCCAGCTTTCCACTCCCCATCCCCCTCCAGTTCTCCACCCCCATCCCCCTCCAGTTCTCCACTCCCCATCCCCCTCCAGTTCTCCACCCCCATCCCCTTCAACTCTCCACCCCATCCCCCTCCAGCTCTCCACTCCCTATCTCCCTCCAGCTCTCCACCCCATCCCCCTCCAGCTCTCTACCCCCATCCCCCTCCAGCTCTTCACTCCCCATCCCCCTCCATCTCCCCCATCCCCCTCTAGCTCTCCACCCCCAGCCCCTTCATCTCTTCTCTCCATCTCCCTCCATCTCCACCTCCATCCCCCTCCATCACTGCTCCCCATCCCCATCCCCCTCCATCTCCACTCCCCATCCCCCTCCAGCACTCCACTCCCCACCCCCACCATCTCCACTTCCCATCCCCTTCCCTCTCCACTCCCCATCCCCCTCCATCACCACTCCCCATCCCCCTTCATCTCCACTCCCCATCACCCTCCAGCTCTCCACTCCCCATCCCCCTCCATCAGCACTCCTCGTCTCCCTCCAGCACTCAACTCCCCACCCCCTCCATCAGCACTCCCCATCCCCCTCCATCTCCACTCCCCATCCCCCTCCATCACCACTCCCCATCCCCCTCCCTCTCCACTCCCCATCCCCCTTCAGCTCTCCACTCCCCATCCCCCTCCATCACCACTCCCCATCCCCCTCCATCTCCACTCCCCATCCCCCTCCAGCTCTCCACCCCATCCCCCTCCATCTCTTCTCCCCACCCCCTCCATCTCCAATCCCCATCCCCCTTCATCTCCACTCCCATCCCCCTCCATCTCTACTCCCCACCCCTCCATCTCCACTCCCCATCCCCCTTCATCTCCACTCCCCATCCCCCTTCATCTCCACTCCCCATCCCCCTTCATCTCCACCTCCATCCCCCTCCATCTCCACTCCCCATCCCCCTCCAGCTCTCCACTCCCCACCCCCTCCATCTCCACTCCCCACCCCCTCCATCTCCACTCTCCATCCCTCTCCATCTCCACCCTCCATCCCCTTCCAGCTCTTCACTCCAAATCCCCCTCCATATCGACCCCCATCCCTCTCCAGCTCTCCACCTCCCATCCCTCTCCAGCTATTCACTCCCCATCCCCCTCCATATCCACCCCCATCCCCCTCCATCTCCACTCCCCATCTCCCTCCAGTTCTACTCCCCATCCCCTTCCATCTCCACCCCTATCCCCCTCCAGCTCTTCACTCCCCATCCTCCTCCATATCCACCCCATCCCCCTCCAGCTCTTAACCTCCCATCCTCCAGCTCTCCACCCCTCATCCCCCTCCAGCTCTCCACTCCCCACCCCCTCCATCTCCACCTCCATCCCCCTCCAGTTCTTCACTCTCCATCCCCCTCCATATCCGCCCCCATCCCCCTCTAGCTCTCCACCTCCCACTCCCCTCCAGCTCTCCACCCCCATCCCCCTCCAGCTCTTCACTCCCCATCCCCCTGCATATCCACCTCCCATCCCCCTCCATCTCCACCTCCATCCCCCCCATCTCCACTCCCATCCCCCTTCAGCTCCACTCCCCATCCCCTTCCAGCTCTACTCCCCAGCCCTCTCCAGTTCTCCACTCCCCAGCCCTCTGGCTGCCCCAGCTTCTCTAACCCTCTGAGCTGGTTCCTGCCCCTGGGCCTTTGCACAGGCTGTGTGCCTTCTGCCTGGAGTGCTCTTTTTTCCTTCCTCATGGACAGCTGTTCCTCGGCTCTCTGTGCTTGGCTCCAGTGTCTCCTCCTGCAGGAGGCCCTCCCTGCCCTCCCTGCTCTCCCTCCCACCACTGCAGTGTCGCCATGGTTTATGTCCGTCACTCCAGGGGCCACTCTTTGCAATCACCTTGCTCACTTAAGGGTGTACCGGAGGGTGTTTGGGTGTGGGTATGTGTGACCTTGGCCCCTAAGACCCTCAACTTTTGTGTTCACAGTCATGCCCCTGTACCTGGCAGGTAACAGGGGGTCTGTCCCCTCTGTTTGTTGAGCAGCTGAAGGTTGATGGTGTCCTGGTCCAGGCAGGTCAGAGCTGCCTCTGGGTTTGAATGTTGGCTGGCTCTGCCTCTTGCGGCTGTGTGGCCGTGGGTGGCGGCTTCCCATCTCTGAGTGTGGCGAATGGACGAGTCAGGTTGGCCTTTGTGGCTAGGGTGAGCCAGGCGGGCTTCCTGGAGGAGGAAAAGATGGTGCTTGTTCTGGTTCCAGCAGGCTGAGGGTGCGTTTGGTAGAGTTGAGGGTAAAAGCCAACGCCAGGAGGTGGGCCTTATACGGCTTGTTTGGGAGCTGACAAGAGGGGTGCTGTCAGGTGGGGGCAAGTCTCAGCCTGTGGGCCAGGAGTGGTCAGGTGGGCTTCGCAGAGGGGAGCCTTGGAACTGGTCCTCGCTCCTCCCCGTGCATCTGCTTTGCCGGGAGACTAGCCTGGTCAGCCCCAGGGGCGCGAGGATGGAGGCCCGGCCCTTCTTCCAGATGCGGGTGGACTGAGCCGGCGGCTTCAGAGGAATAGGGGTGCCCGGGTTCCCCCAGCCTGCCTGGGAGGGTGAGGGGGAGTGTAGGAGCTTGCTGGGGGACAGTGAGCATGAAGGAGCGGGTGGGACGCCGTGCAGGGAGGGCCCGCGGAGCCGGCCAGTGGGCCTGGGCCGGAGCTGGAATGTGTGTGGGTGGCCCCGAGCCGGTGAGTGTGAACCAGGTGTGCACGAGTGTGAACGAGTGTGAATGTGAGTGCAGCAGAGTGAGCAAGTGCAACTGCGGCCTTGAGCGAGTGAGTGGTGGGTGTGAGCACAGGGGAGCGTGAGACAGTGAGTGAGACCTGCCGCTGTGGGGCTGAGCTGGGAGACGCCCAGCCCGGGAAGCCCTGAGGGGTGCGGCTCTGCCGGGGAGGTGTGGGGCCCGGTCCACACCGTGGCCCACATGCCCTGGCCGCTCGCAGGCAGCCTGGGCTGCAGCAGCCTCCACCCCACGCTGCCAGCCCTGTGCCCTGATGCCCTGGCTCCTCATGGCCCAAGCACTTGGCCCTGAGTTTGGATCCCCGCTCACTCCCTTCCTTGCCGCGTGGCCTTGGGTGAGTTCTCCCTCAGAGCAGCAGTTTCCCCGGCCAGGGACACGGGATGGCCGCGCCCCTGAAAGGGTCCTGTGCAGGAAGTGGATGTTGTCACACTCTCCTTCCCTCCCCTACTAGCTCTGCCCAGGGTCGGAGAGGAGGAGCAGGCCTCTTGATTCTCACCATCCCTTGCCTGCCTTTCGGACTCTAATGCACGATGCTCTCCATGCTGGCCCCTCTCCCACCTCGCTGCGCCCAGCCTGGCCGCCCACCCACATCACTCTCCTGGACTGGCACAGTGGCCTCTCCCTTGGCTGTGGCTTCTGCCCTCACCCGCGCTCCACGGCCGGATGCATCTCCACTTTGGAGTGGGACCTTGCCCCTCTGCAGCCTGCAGAACCCTCCTAAGGTTCTCTGCTCTGGAAATAAAACCCGTCTGCAGAACCCTGCGTGACCCGCCCCTGCTGCCTCCAGCCCTCCCCTCTCTTCCTCTCCCCCTGGCTTTGCTCCAGCCAGGGCCCTGGGTTCCTTCCCACCTCAGCCCAGCGCTCGCTGCCCCTTGGCCCCTCAGTCATCTCCCTGGATTCTGGCCAGTGTGACAGGTTGCCTGTCCTGGGAAGTCCCTGCCGAGTTTTCTAAATTGGGAACCCCTCTTTGGACCTATGCGTCACTCCATTACTGCTGGGAGATTCACTGTTTCCCTTTGGACAATGTGACCTTGGGGCCAGCCCCCACTGGCCTTGACCCCACGCCACCGGGACACCCTGGGACTCTTGTCTGTTGGGGATTGCAGGCTGAGCTGGCTGGGGTTGGGAGCAGGTTAGGAGAAGATGGGGTCTGATCTCCCAGCTGTCTCTCCCAGGTGGAGGTTGAGAGCTTCTTGGTGCCCAGGGAGAGCGCCTGCCAGGCCTGGCTCTGCCCTAGCCCATGACGGGACGTGCTGCAGGTGGCTGGCCACCGAGGCTTCCGGGAGCTGGGGAGGGTGGCTGTGAAGATGTGCCCGGGCCCTCCCTGTTTCCAGCCTTCCTGCAGGGCCTGTCTCTGGAGCTGATGCAGATGGCAGGACCAAGTGCCAAGCCTGGGGGCATCATAGTGAAAAAAGCGCTTAAAAAAGAAAAAAGGGCAGGAAAGAAGTGGCTGGCTTGTTCCCCTGTGAGCTGCCTGCAGCTGCCCTTTCCAAGGCTCCCTCCTTGGGGCCTGAGGGCCTGCCAGGCACTGGAGAGGGCTGGCCTCTCGGAGCTTGGCTGCCAGCCCCTGGGTGGGGGTAGGAGTCATGTCCAGCAAGAACTGAGCACTCGAAGTGGCACACACTGGAGTGGCACACACTGGAGTGGCATATACTAGAGTGGCACACACTGGCACTGAGAGCACTTTACACTCACAACATTCCTGTGGGGCCAGCATTTTTAAAATGATCATTTCCATTTTAGAGACGGTGAATCTGAGGCTCAGAGAGGTGAAGTTGCTCGTTCCAAGTTGCACAGCTAGGAGAGGGTAGAGGCCAGATTGGAACCTGGAGAGCCTGGCTTCAGAGCTTGAGCACTGCACACAGCTGCTCCCTTGTGGGAGCGGGCAGCCCTGGCCTCACCAGTGCCCGATCCCTCAGCTTCGGCACGAGGTGGAGAAGGGGTTTCCCAGAGGTCCACTTGAGACTGACTGTCCAGTGCTCTGCCCGCTGTACTATTTTTTACTTGTTCTTTTCATGCAGAAGTTAACACGATAAAGAATGCATAAGCCCCTCGGTGCAGATTAGCGAACAATTATAAAGGGGTCACCTTGTAGCCACGGGCTGCCTTCTCCCTAGAGGTGATTGGCGTCCTAGCGTTGGTGGGAATCACATTCTTTTTGTTGTATTTGACTACCTCTGCAGGCCTCTTACAAATGTGAAAGTTGTTTTGTCTTGCCCAGAATCCTATCATGGAACCATAGAGGCTGCAGCCTTGAATCTGGCTTCTTGGACACAGCCTGAGTCTCAGATTCCTCCCTGTGGTTCTGTGTGTCTGCACTTGGTTCCTCTTGATTGCAGAGTCATATGGCATGGATGTACCACTGTCTGTTTATCCGTTCACCTGTCGATGGACCGTTGGGTTGTTTTCAGTTGTTCTGCGATTGTGCATAAAGCGTCAGTGAACATTTGTGTGCGAGTCTGTGTGGCTGTTTTCGTGTCTGTCTGATAAAGTCCTAGGAGTTGAATTACTGAGTCATGTGGCAAGCATGTGTTTAACTATAAGAAATGGCCAAACTGTTTTTGCAAAGTAGTTGCTCCATTTTGCATCCCATCGGCAACGGGTGAGGGTTCCAGGTGCTCTTTCTTCTCACCAGCACTTGATGTTGTCTGTGTCATGTTTGCCATCCCCATGGGTGAACAGTGGTCTTTGGTGGTTTTAATTGCCCTCTCTTAAGGACTGATGACATTGGGCATCTTTTCGTGTCTTATTGGCCATGTGTATGTACTCTTTGGTGAAGTGTCTATGTTGTCTTCTGCCTGTCTGCTGTTGGGTTGACTGGCTCATATTGATTTGTGGGTGTCCCCTCTGTATTCTGGATACTAGCTGTCATTGCACTATTTTTGACTTTGTATGGTAACTCAGAAATTCTTAAATGAGGCTGGGCACAGTGGCTCACACCTGTAATCCCAGGACTTTGGGAGGCCAAGGCAGGAGGATTGCTTGAGCCCAGGAGTTTGAAACCAACCTGGGCAACATGGTGAGACCCTGTCTCTACAAAAAAATACAAAAATTAGCCGGGCATGGTGGCACGTGCCCATAGTCCCAGCTACTTAGGAGGCTGAGGTGGGAGGATCGCCTTAGGCTGAGGCTGCAGGGAGCCATGATTGCACCACTGCACCCCAGCCTGAGTGACAGAGCGAGACTGTATCCAAAACAAAAACAAAAACACTCCAAAATACCAAACAAACAAAAATAAATTCTTGCATGAGAATAGTAGACACCCCCACCCCTGACCCCGTCCTTCAGTTGTCGGTCGACCCATCTGCCTGTTTGTGGGGTCCTCTGGGTAGTTAATGGGGCAGTTTCCCAGTAGCCTAGCCGTGTGGCCCAGGGCCCCTCAGTGGTCTTGCCAGGGTGTGGGATGCCTTTAAATCCACACATCTGGGATTGAATCACAGCTCCGTCACTTCCTGGCTCTGAGAACCTGGGCATGAGATTTGATTGTCTGAGCCTCAGTCTCCGTCTCTGTCAAATAGGTAGCAGTACCCACCTCACAGAGTTATCACGGAGAAATACTTGGCCCAGTGCTTGCGACACATGGGCCCTGACGGCAGACGTGGTCTTGTTTCCCTGCACATCGCTGTCATCATGCTAAACTCCATCCATGCGACATCAAGTAACAAAACCCATGTTTTCTCCACAGGTCTCCCTGAGTCTTTGAGGACACAGCCTCGCTGGAGGCAGTTTCTGGTAGGTTCATGTCTGTCTCCACTTGGTGTCCCCAGGAGGTTCATCCTGCCTGGACCTTCTCACGGGAAGTGGGTCTGGAATTACTCGGAGCCAGGTTCGGCCTGGAGTGTGTGGTGGGGGCCTTGGGGGGCGTGTGGGGTCTGGCACATCAGAGCTGTCCAGCGCAGGGAGCAACTAGGGCAGTTTGCGGGGTCCCCCAGTGATGGGCTGTTTCCTGGCTGAGTTGGTGCAGTGATTTTTTGGTGACGCCTGAGAGATGGGAGGGTCCCTGACAGTGTCAGTGGCAGGAGGGTGGATTTCCCCGGGCTCCGGGGTTCTTGGTTACATTGCTTTTGTGCTTTGGCGGTGGGCCTGCAGGTTTGGCCAGGGTGGGGCCTGTTGATGGGCCCAGGTGTTCGGGTATTGGGTGCTGGAGGAAGCCCTGAGGCTGAACCACCACTGTGGTCCCTGGGCCCGGCAGGCAAAGAGGTGGCCTGGGTCCTGGTCTTATCACTGCTACTTCTGTGCTGGGCACCGGGGCCAGATTGCTTTATCTCTCTGTATCTCTGTTTCTCCATCTGTAGACTGGGCGGGGGGGCAGTAACAGTTTCCCCTTATAGGGTTTTGCTGCGGTGATTAATGCTCATAGAGGGCAGTGCCTGGCCTGAGAAGGTGCCTAGTGAGTCATAATCACAGGTCGTGCTTTTCACATGTCACCCCATTTTGTGACCTTCACAACAACACTCCAGAATGGGTGGTGCCTCATTTTACAAGTGGGGAAACTGAGGCACAGGTTGGTCACCTGTCCCAGATCTTTCAGCTGGAAGCAAAGAGCTAGAAGCAAAGAACCCCTTCTCACCCTTCCCAGGGAATCCAGCAAGTTTCTCCCGGAGTGCTCATTTCCCAGCCAGGCAGATAGTCGCTGAGGGCATTGCAGGGCTCGGGCACATGGAGGCTGGGGCACACGGCGGGCACACAGCGTGTTCTGGCTCGTGACAGGCTGCTGTCGGGAGATTTCATTCTTGTTCCAAATACAGTCACGTGCTGCATAACGACATTTTGGTCAACGATGGACCGCATATATGATGGTGGTCCCGTAAGATTATAATACCACATTTTTTTTTTTTTTGAGACGGAGTCTTGCTCGGTTGCCCAGGCTGGAGTGCAGTGGTGTGATCTTGGCTCACTACAACCTCTGCCTCCAGGTTCAAGCTATTCTCCTGCCTCAGCCTCCTTAGTAGCTGGGATTACAGGCATGCGCCACCACACCTGGCTAATTTTTGTATTTTTAGTAGAGATAGGGTTTCACCATGTTGGCCAGGCGGGTCTTGAACTCCTGACCTCAAGTGATCCTCCTGCCTCGGCCTCCCAAAGTGCTGGGATGACAGGTGTGAGCCACCAAGCCCAGACAAGACCACATTTGTACTGTTCCTTTTCTATGTTTGGATGCACAGTGTACCACTGGGTTCCAGCTGCCTGTGGGAGTCAGTCCAGCCACATGCCGTACAGGTGGTAGCCTGGGAACCGTCGGCTACACCAGGGTTGTCCAATCTTTTGGCTTCCCTGGGCCACATTGGAAGAAGAATTGTCTTGGGCCACCCAGAAAATACACTAGCACTAATGATAGCTGATGAGCCAAAAAAAAAAAAAATCACAAAAAGTTCTCATAATGTTTTCAGAAAGTTTACAAATGTGTGTCAGGCCACATTCAAAGGCGTCCTGGGCCGGGGTTGGACGAGCTTGGATGACACCACACAACCTGGGTGTACCTCCGGCACTGAGCTCTAGGTTTGTGCAAGTCCACCCCCATCATGCTCCCACAGCCACGGCACCGGCTGCCTGTGCGTTTCTCAGAATGCGTCCCCGTGGTTAAGCAGTACGTGACTATATATTCGTTTATGGAATGGCTCTTTCTAAAGCACCTACTGTGTGCCAGGCTCTGTTGTGGGTGCTGGGGATAGACCTGTGGACAAGACGGCCAAGCACCCAGTCCTCCCTGCCGGGAGACAGACCATGACCAAAAGTCAGTAAGTCCTACGCTTAGCGGGTCTCTTGGTGGTGAGCACCAGGCTGAGGAACAAGTGGTGAAGGGGTCTGGGGAGCGTGTGGGTGGGCCGGGGGTTGCAGTTTCAAAGTGGGGGACAGGGTAGGCCTCCCTGAGAAGGTGGCCTTTGAGCAAAGACCTGAAGGAGGGGAGGAAGGGAGCATGTAGGTATCTGGGGGAAAGGTGACCCAGGCTGAGGGAACAGCCCTGCCAAGGCATCGAGGCAGCTTGGAATGAGCCTCCCGGGTTGCGGGATTCTGAGTTACCTGGGCGGAGTTTTCCTGGGGGAGGCCTCTTTCCTTTGTCCTGAGCCTTTGGGGGCCCCCACTAGGCAGGAGGGGAGATCAGCTCTGCAGGTCATCTGCTTCCTGGGGCTGGGCCTTGGGCCCTAAGCCCTGGGCCTCACAACCAGGTTTTGTCTTGGAGGTAGCAGGGGAAGGAGGAGTGGGATTTGGTGGGGGGGAAGGAGGAGTGGGATTTGGAGGGAGGGGGGAAGGAGGAGTGGGATTTGGAGGGAGGGGGGAAGGAGGAGTGGGATTTGGAGGGAGGGGAAGGAGGAGTGGGACTTGGAGGTGGGGGGAAGGAGGAGTGGGATTTGGAGGGAGGGGGGAAGGAGGAGTGGGATTTGGGGGGGGAAGGAGGAGTGGGATTTGGAGGTGGGGGAAGGAGGAGTGGGATTTGGAGGTGGGGGAAGGAGGAGTGGGATTTGGTGGGGGGGAAGGAGGAGTGGGATTTGGAGGGAGGGGGGAAGGAGGAGTGGGATTTGGAGGGAGGGGAAGGAGGAGTGGGATTTGGAGGAGGGGGGAAGGAGGAGTGGGATTTGGAGGAGGGGGAAGGAGGAGTGGGATTTGGAGGGGGGAAGGAGGAGTGGGATTTGGAGGTGGGGGAAGGAGGAGTGGGATTTGGAGGTGGGGGAAGGAGGAGTGGGATTTGGAGGTGGGGGAAGGAGGAGTGGGATTTGGAGGTGGGGGAAGGAGGAGTGGGATTTGGAGGTGGGGGAAGGAGGAGTGGGATTTGGAGGTGGGGGAAGGAGGAGTGGGATTTGGAGGTGGGGGAAGGAGGAGTGGGATTTGGAGGAGGGGGGAAAGGAGTGGGATTTGGAGGGGGGGAAGGAGGAGTGGGATTTGGAGGTGGGGGAAAGGAGTGGGATTTGGAGGGGGGGAAGGAGGAGTGGGATTTGGGGAGGGGGGAAAGGAGTGGGATTTGGAGTGGGGAAGGAGGAGTGGGATGGTGGCGGTCCCCCCACAAAGTGATGAACTCAGCAGGGCTTTCTGCCTAGGCTCATGGGGCTTTGAAGTTGGAAGGAAAGCGGTCTGGCCTGGGCTGTTTTTCCCAGCCTCCTCCTCCTCTGCCTGTCTGTCCCCCGTCCATCGGCGTCTCCGTCTCCGGCCTAATGGGGAGCCTTCCTCCTGTGGCTGAGTTATCTGCTTGTCATGCCAGTGGCCCACCCGAGGACGATAAAAGGGCTTTTTGTCTGCAAGCACTTAGCTTCCTCCGCTGGGGCGATCCATCACATCTGAGGGAGGCTGGGAAGGCAGACAGACGGTGGAGTGGGGCCTCCTTCTCCCCTGCTGAGGGAACCTGATGCTCCCAGGAGCCCCCTTGCAGGACCCAAGTAGCTCCTCAGCCTGAAGGCAAGGCCTATCTGGGGGCCAGCAGGGGCGAGTGGGAGTGGGGCCATACGGGCACATTGAGGCAGGCAGATGCTCTGCACTCCCCTCACAGAGGACAGACGCTGCCCGGATGCCCTGCCCCGCCACACCCACTTGGCAGCTCTGTGGGGCCCCTCTGGGACCCTCCATGCTGGAGAGGGTGGGTGGGGGGTGCAGCCTTTTCTGAGGAAGAACCGTGATGGTAGAAGGGGGGATGGGGGAGACAAGGGCGGACAGACCTCGGGGCCAACACTTGCTATGCGTGCACGTGTGTCAGCCCCGGTTAAGCACTTTGTGGAATTACCTCCTTAAATCTCAGAGCGACCCTGAAGGTGGGCACCCTCCTTATCCCCATTCTCCAGATGAGGAAACTGAGGTACAGGGAGGCGATGCGGCATCCCCAGGGTGCAGCAGCAGAGGGAGGTCTTGGCCCCAGGCTCCCAGCGGTACACTCTTTCCTGCAGACCTAGGACCTTAGAAGGGGGCTATGGGAGCCCCTGGCCCCAAAAGTGGGTTGCCCATGACTCGAAACTCTGTGAGTGGATTCTTCAGCTGGGAGTGGTGTGGGGAGGTGGGTGTCTGGGATTGTCTATACATTGGGGTGAGGGGTCAGGTGTGGGTGGGGGCTGGGGTCTCGGGGTACCTTGGGCAGGTGATCAGGGACACCGAAGGTGTGTAGGGGGAGGTTTTAGGGCCCTGGCCCAGTGGGATCTCGCCTCTCGGGGGCTCTGGGAGGACCGGCCTTATCCCCAGTTGGACGGGGCCCTGGGCCCTGCTTGGGTGGGGAGGAGAACAATGGAGGTCCCCCTGCCCTTCCCTGTCTGCGCTACCACCCTTCCCTCTCTGCCATCCTCCTCTCTCTCCTTCCCAGCCTGGATGCTCAGCCCTGGGCAGGGGCTGCCTGCAATCCCTTCCTCCCCTCCCCCTTCCTTTCTGCTCCCTACCCCTCCTTCTCCTCCTCCTTCCTTCTCCCCACAGGCCACCCTCAAATGACAGCAATTAATGGTGCCTGTGATGGCGGGCTGAGAGGAGGAGGCTGACAGTTGAGCGTGTCTGCCTGCGGCCGCCCGCTAATCGGGCCCGGGGGATGCCCCTCCTGCCATTGGCTCCAGGCGCCTGCCCTGCCATCACTCAGAGGGGAGCAGGAGCCCTGGACAGGCCCATGGGAGCTGGTGCAGAGCCCCCATCCCTGCAGCCGCCTTCCTGTCCTTCTATTATTATTATTATCATTTTCTTTCATAAACGGGTGGGCTCTGGCTGGGCTCTTGTTCAGCGTGAGTTGGTGGATGCCTCCCAGACGTCCTTCTCCTGAAATGACCTCTCATGTGCCCGTGTTGTCCTCAGGGCCAGCCATCCCCACAGGGCCCCATCATTTTGTCCCTGCTTCCCTGGGAGGGGCGGGTTGGGCAGAGCCCAGGAACGGTGTCCTGTCTGGACAGCAGGCATCAGTTAAATGCCCTGGCCTGAGTCCTCGGGCCTGGGGGCAGCTATCTGAGCCCAGAGCCTTGTCTGGTGGGGTGGGGAAGTGTGTTGTGTTTGTCAGGGTTACAAGAATCCTGGCCAGCTCTGTCCACACTGGGCCTGGGGCTTGACCATTTATCACTCGGCAGCAGCAATAATGAAGCCCCTGGTGTATGCTGGGGCCTGCAGCTGGTATGTTCACTTTGGTTCATTTTACTTTGCAGTTTTCTGAGGAGTGTGGTATTTCTCACCTTGCTTTTGTAGAGGGGGAAACTGAGGGTCAGAGAGGCAAAGTGATTTGCCCTAAGGGGCACAGTGCCCTAAAGGACCTAGCTAGCATAGGACAAAGCTGGGGTTCAACACAGACCCAAACTGTCCAATACTCATACATGAGGGGACTTTGGGAAACTTGAGGGACAATTTAGGAACCAGCAGACTGATTTAGAAGTGAGGAAATAGTCCCTGGGCACTGGGAATGGAGTGAGTAGTGTTAATATATGCATCTCTCTCCCTGTTACACTTAAGATCATCTTCATTGAGACGTAATTAACCTATAATGATGCATCCATTTTAAGGGTTCAATTGTATGCATTTTGACAAATGTAAACATTTGCATCACCTCCACAATCTAAATAAAGTGTTTCTGTCCCCCACAAATCCCCATCAGTCCCTTGGCACTAAATCCCTAGCACCCACCTCCACCCCCTGCCCCCGACTAGAGGTACCCACTGATCTGCTGTTATAGAAGCTTTTAACTCTTCTAGAATTTTATGATAAAATTATCATCAGGTATATACTTCTTTGTGTCTGGCTTCTTTCACTCTGCATAACCCATGTTGCTCATGTATCAATTCATTCTTTCTCATGGCTAAGTAATATTTCATTGTGTGGATATATTACAGTTTATCCATTCATCAGTTTATGGACATCACAGTTTCCAGTTCTTGGCTATTGGGAATAAAGCTGCTCTGAACATTCTTGTGTAAGTCTTTGTGTGAACATGTTTTCTTTTCTCTTGTGTGAATATCTAGGTGTTGGGTTGCTAGGTCACATGGTAAATGTGTTATTTTAGTTTATAAGAAACCACCAGCTGTTTTCTAAAGTGGCTGTCCCATTTTGCATGCCCACCTGCAGTGGATGAGAGTTCCAGTTGCTCCACATCCTTGTCAGCACTTGCTACTGTCAATCTTTTAATGTTAGCCGTTCCAGGAGACCCTAATGCACTTGTGATTACATTTTCAGCTTTTGCTGTCTTTTGGGCAAAGCTGTGGTTCTGTGTTTTGATTTTACGTGTCTGGCCAGCTGGTGGGAGTCTCCCGGATGGTGGGAGATAATCTCATGTCTGCCAACGCTAGCTCTGTCTTTTCCTTTCTAGTCTTTATGCTGCTGACTGGCTGCTTCTCGTCTGACTGCAGTGGTTGAGACCACAGTGCAGTGTCGGATAGCACCAGTTGGGTTTTTTGGGGTTAGTTAGCTGTGAGTGTTGTTTTTTTTTTTTTTTTTTTTTTTTTTTTTTGAGACAGAGTCTTGCTCTGTCGCTCAGGCTGGAGTGCCGTGGCATGATCTCGGCTCACTGCAACCTCCGCCTCCTGGGTTCAAGGGATTCTCCTGCCTCAGCCTCCCGAGTAGCTGGGATTACAGGCATGCGCCACCATGTCTGGCTACTTTTTGTATTTTTTTTAGTAGAGACGGGGTTTCGCCATGTTGGCCAGGCTGTAATTGAACTCCTGACCTCAGGTCATCCACTTGCCTTGGCTTCCCAAAGTGCTAGGATTAGTGAGTGTTGTTCTTTTTTTTTGAGTTGGATTTTCGCTCTTGTTGCGCAAGCTGGAGTGCGATGGCGTGATCTTGGCTCTCTGCAACCTCTGCCTCCCGGGTTCAAGCAATTCTCCTGCCTCAGCCTCCCTAGAAGCTGGGTTTATAGGCATGCGCCACCATGCCTGGCTAATTTTGTATTTTTAGTAGAGACGGGGTTTCTCTGTGTTGGCCAGGCTGGTCTCGAACTCCTGACCTCAGGTGATCTGCCCGCCTCGGCCTCCCAAAGTGTTGGGATTACAGGCATGAGCCACCACGCCCGGCGGTGTTGTTCTTAACACTCATCTTACAGATGAGGAAACTGAGGCTCTGACAGGTCAGGCGACTTCCATTCCGATAAGAAATGAAACTCGGGACTCTTGAGTTGTGTGCCCTTTCTCCTCCTTCAGGCTAGGAGGCGCCAGCCCCATTTGTTGCAGTGATGTGTTTGCCAGTCCAGAGGGTCATGCCAGGAATTGGTGGCTGGTTGGAGCCAGGACCACCTTTCTTTTCCCTAGGGTTTCCTCTGCTGGCGAGATGAGGGTGTGGAGGAGACGCTGTGCCTTCCGGGTCAAGCACTGTCCTCTGGCACTGAGCACTGTTGAGTGAATGTCAGGCGTTGGCTCTGCCAAGGGTCCTCCTTGCTCAATCCTGTTGTCTTGGGCAAAACCACACCTGCCTTCCGGGGAGCTGTTTTGGGGCAAGGGAGGAGCGTGACATATGGAAGCCCAGGAATGGGCTGGGATGAAAGAGGGGGCCTCCTTCTCCTTTTTCCTTGCCTGAGGGGTGTCAGCTAAGATGACTTTTCGGCAAAGGAGGCCCGTAAATTAAATAAGCAATCCCGTAAATAAATAAGTAATGAAGTTAGCGGGGTGCCTAATTACATCAGATTCATCATTGTGGATGGATGCCTGCCCGATCATTGTACTTGTTTTTAATCTTCAGCTCTGACATGTGTCTCCTTCCGTCTCATAGTCATCCCCACCCCAGCTGGAGGGAGGAGGCGGGGAGGCACTGCTGTAGGGGCTTCGAGAGAGCCTTGGTGATGGAGGTGGTGGGGGGGTCCCTGAAGGGTTGTTTACCCAGTCTGCCTGTTTATGGCAGTCGTGGAAGGGATGACGAGGTCTTTTCGGCAGTGAAACCTCAGGAGGCCTCGGGCCATCCTGATTCAGCAAATCCCTCAACAGGCTGCACCGAAGGGTAGATGACAAACACGGTGCCCTGCACAGATGCGGCCACAGCACACACAGCACACCCTGGAGGGTGAGGCGGGAAGGATGCAGACCGGGGCGGACGACCTGAGTGCAAAGTCCCAGGGATCCAGGTGGACCCGTCTTTATGCCGCGGTTGGGTTTATAAACCTACTGGAGCTTCGAAGTGGGAGCACCCCATGGCAGTGACAGCAGCAGTCCTAACAGGGTTTGTGATCGTCCTTGTGTCACACTTTACATGTTATAATTTATTTAATTGACTGGGCACAGTGGCTCACGTCTGTAATCCCAGCACTTTGGAAGGCCAAGGCAGGCGGATCATCTGAGGTCAGGAGTTCGAGACCAGCCTGGCCAACATGGTGAAACCCCATCTCTAATAAAAACAGAAGAATTAGCCAGGCCTGGTGGCGGGCGCCTGTAATCCCAACTACTGGGGAGGCTGAGGCAGGAGAATTGTTTGAACCCAGGAGGCAGAGACTGCAGTGAGCTGAGATCACACCACTGCACTCCAGCCTGGGCAACAGAGCAAGACTCCACCTCAAAAAAAAATAAAAAAATAAAAAATTATTTCATCACCTAAAAGCTCTTGTAAAGTAGGGATTATCATCATCCCCTCTTTACATATGAGGAAACTGAGGCACAGAGAGGTTCCGCATCTTGCCCAAGGTCACACAGCCAGTGAACTTTGCACTCAAGTCGTCTGCCCCGGCCTGCGTCCTTCCCATCTCACCCTACAGGGCGTGCTATTTGTGCTGTGGCCGCGTCTGTGCGGGGTGCCATGTTTGTCATCTACCCTTCAGTGCGGCCTGTTGAGGGATTTGCTGAATCAGGATGGCCCAAGGCCTCCTGAGGTTTCACTGCCGAAAAGATCTTGTCATCCCTTCCATGACTGCCATAAACAGATGCCGTTCTGAACCGTAAAATAAAATCGTGTTTCACTAATGACAAAGCAAGCCCATTTGCTGAAATTTAAATAGCTTCTTTCCAGATCTTCTCTTTCTCTTTCAGCGGCCCTGATTGGCTGGCTCTTGGGGGACTCTCTGTCCTGCCTGTGATAATGGTCCGTAGACCCACTGTACAGATGGAGAAACTGAGGCTCAGGGAGGTGGAGGGGCATGAGTGAGACCGCACAGCTGGGAAGTGGCGAAGCTGCGATTCTAGCTGCTTCTTACTGTTTGGTTTGGGGAATGGGGGCCATCTCATGTCCCTGACGTGGAAGGGGCTGCCTGTCCTCTCTGAGAAGCGCAGGGAGCTGTGTGCACCCCAGGCTGGCTTTGCTGGGGTCTTTGCGGTGGCTGACTGGTTAGCGTCCTGTTTGTCTGCGGGGGAGAGGAGACCAGCTGCCCCACCTCGTGGTTGCTCCTCAGGACCTGAGCATGTGCTGGGCATGGACAGAGAATGGGGGTGGCTGGGGGCAGTCTTGTCCTCGTTCGCTGTCCACGCAGCTCCAGGGTGCCCAGCCACAGCCCACACCTGTTCCCTCCATGGTGCTTCTGTATCTCCAGACTCCAGGTCCTGTACGAGGCAGTGGGGCCTGAACCCTTGGGACGTCTGGGCCTCTACCGGGGGCCCAGGGAGGGAACACCCTTTACTTTCCAGGGTGTACTTGTGCAGCCAGACAGGGCCTGCGTTTCTGGGCCGTGGCTTGGATGGGAGTGGGGGTTCGCACATTCTCCTGGTGCTGACTTCAGGCTTGTGGGGTCTGGGGCTCTCCCTGCCCCTCACTGTAACCTGGGGTGGAGAGAGGAGTTGAGGACAGACCCATGTGAAGAATTGTGTGTGTCCATGGTGTTCCTGGGGGTTGGAGCAATCCAAGGAGGCTGCCTGGAGGAGCTGGAACACTCACATTGAGTAATAATAAGCCCATCTTGGAGGGACTATGTGTGTACATGCTTCAAACAGGACCTGGCACAGAGCAAATACCATATTTACCATAAAAGCTAACATTTCCTGATCCTTTTCTTGCCTCAGTGCTGTGTGTGAGTTGCCAGTATTATCATTAACATTAACTACAATTTCCAACGTGCACCCCATACATACACGCATGTACTCTTTGCAGCAGCCTTAGAAGGTAGGTGCTATTATGATCAGCCCTGTTTTCTAGTTAAGGGGGTTGAGGGCAGAGAGAGGTTAAGGGACTTGCCCAAGGTCGCCCAGTTGGCAGAGCTAGGATGTGAACCCAGAACGCCTGACTCCACAGCAGCTGCTTTTCATCGTGTGGATTGTGCAGGTGCCACCTGCAGCCCTCCCTCTGCCCCGTGGGTACGCTGGTCACTGCTGCAGCCAGACTAGATCTCTTGGCAGGGCCATGCCAGCTGTGGGACAGCCTCCATGTGCCACGTAGGGCCCTCAGGCACGCAGCAGCTGCTCTGGGCAGTGTGGGATGGTCAGGACGTGGGACATCTGCTTCCTGCTTCCCTGCAGCCAGATTGGTGTCCCCATGGCCTCCTCCTGGTCGAGGGGATGGCAAACACAGCAAACAAGATGCGTGGCTTTGCCTTATGGATCACACAGGCTGATGGGGAGATGGGCAGTGCCAAAAAAAAACCACGATTTTGCAAGGCAAGAAAATGCCGCCTGTGAAATAATACAGGGTGGGGAGATAGGGATGACTTCAGTTTCGGGGGACTCGTTTTAGGTAAGAATTCCAGGGTAGCTTCTGAGGAGGTGGCATCTGAGCTGGGCCCTGGACAATAAGGAGGCACCCGCTCTGTGAAAGGAAAGGGGATGAGGGAACAGCAGGTGCGAAGGCCCTCCGGCCACCATGTTTCAGGCATGCTGACTGGGGCTCCGTGCCTCAGTTTCCCACTCTGTAATCGCTGGAGCAGAGCAGGGGGGCCCCAGGAGGGCTTCCCTGGATCTGAGACTGTTCTGCAGACCTCCAGGGCTGGGCTGTTTTTCACATTTAAGGCAGGAGTCAAATTTAATGACTTTTGCCTTTCTCTTTTGTTCTTTTGCTCCATAGTTAATTTACATGTATTTACATGGTTTTAATTTACATGTATTGGGCACGTGGCGTGTTCTGGACTCATATAGGTCACTGGGATGAGAATGGTGGAGAAGTTGGACATTGCCTGTGCCTTTGAGTTTAGTATTCAGAGGGGGAGTGTCAGTTAAACAAGCAAGTGCTATCGCGGGTGGTGAGGGTTGTGAGGACGAGGTTCAGGCATCCACGTGGGTGAAGCAAGAGCTGAGTTAGTCTTCCATCAGGCCAGGAGTCCAGGGACGAGTCATTCAAGGGGAGACCTGGGGGCGATTAGTTAGGGGCGGTTAGTTAGGGCTCCTGAGTTGTGGCAGAGACACACTCGAGCCGAGTTAGGCTATGACGGGGAGTTGGTGGGTCCTCAGAGTGGCCAGGGTAGGACCTGTTCAGGCACGGCTGGATCTAGGTGCTCAAACAATGCCTCTGGGAGCTGGCTTTGCCTCAGCTGTGCCTCCTTCTATGCGGGCCTTGTTCTCAGACAGGACATGCCACCAGCCCAGCCCAACCCAGCCAGCCAAGGAGAAGGAGAGTCACCTGGCATCCCAGGAGGGACACTCCTTTCTCTTGTTTGAGTGAGGTCCTCAACATTCGTTCCACTGTTTGCAACAGCAAGAGGAGGTGGCCAAAGTAGGGATAAGGGGATGTCCCAAACTCAGACACAGGGAGGAAAGGAGTGAGTGAGTCAGTGCAGGTCAGAAGGGAGGGGTGGGGATTGTGGCTAAGGGGCATGCTGGGTATTTTGATGGCTTTCCAAGAGAAGCTGGAAATCTGGATTTTATAAGGGATGGCCCAGTTTTTAAAAAACATTGAATGGGCCATAACAAGTTTTCTTCATGGCCACAACTGGCTGTCACCATTTTATAGCCTCTTCTTAGCAGTGACTTTTAAAGTATCTTGTCCCCACTGTGATCTGGGTAGAATGTCCCATGGGCTGTTCTGGAAGGTCTCAAGTCTTGGGAAGTCATGTCTGACACCACTGGAGATGCCATTTCTGAAAGTCAAGGCCCACGGCCACAGCAGTTCCTCAGAGAACAATACCATGTCTCCAGTGGGGCCTGACGTTCTTGGAGACAGTATAGTCTAGTGGTTAGTGTCGCAGACTCGGGTTTCACACTTGCTGGGTTCAAATACCGACATTGCCACTTCTAGCCCCGTCCCCTTGGGCAAGTCACTTCACTGCTCTCTGCCTCAGTTTCCCAGTATGTATTAGTGGAATGGGTATAACAGCACCCCACAGGATTGTTGTAAGGCAAGCCTGTCCAACCTGCGGCTCAAGACAGTTTTAAATGCAGCCCAACACAAATTTGTAAACTTTCTTCAAACAGATTGTTTTTCGACTTTTTTTTTTTAGTTCATCAGCTATTGTTAGTGTTATGTGTGATCCGAGACAGTTCTTTTAGTGTGGCCCAGTGAAGCCAAAAGACTGGACACGCCGGTTGTAAGGCACAGTGGAGGCCCCATGAGGCCCGCTGACCCTGGCACGCTGAGCGCTTGGGTGATGCTGGCCGGCGTGATGTGTCCTTCCTGGGTTAGGTCCCTGGGATCCAGCCGGCTGGCCTGGAGCATTCCTGGGCAGGCACTCCTCTTTCCTCTGCCCCTGCCCCTGCCACTGGGGTGTGGGTTCCCAGGAGCCCCAGAACAGGCAGCCACCTGCCCCCTGCCCCCAGCCGTCCTTGCCAGTTGCCGGGTGCCCATGGTATCCTGGCGTGCCGGATGGTGCTGCAGTTGGAAGTGAGTCTTGAGTGACCAATTAACTCTGCCAGCTGCCAGCTCACAGCTGCTGTGGGTGGGGGCGGCCCCTTTTAAAAATAAAAACAACAGGCAGAAAAACAGCCCTGGAGTACCGTTGGCTTCCCTTAGCCAACGTGGTCAGGGCTTAATTTTGATGCTTTTGTGGAGAAGAATCCCGGGCCTGGATGGGGAAATAGGATGCATTTTGGTCTGGGGAGTGTCTTTATTTGGGGGCAGAGGTGATGGCCTGTGTCTGGCCTCCCCATCCAGGAGGCAGGCCCCGTTCCTCAAGCTGCCCACGAGTGGCTGGCTCATGGATGCCTGCCACAGGGAAGGGGACTTGGGTTCCTTGGGGCCAGTTTTTAGCAGGTTCAGGCCGGGAGAGGGTGGCTGTGGGACCTATCAGGTCTGTTTCCAGCTCTGTCGCCTGTAGGGGGGCCCTGGGGCCATCCCAGTGATCCCGGGAGCTCTCCTCTGCAGCTTCCAGCCAGTTTTCTGGAACTAGCGGGAAAGGAGAGGGGCACCAGAGGTGTTTCCGGGCATGCGATTGCTGCCACTTTGAGGTCTTGGCTTTGGTAGTGGGTTGAGTCGTGGCCCATGAAACATAGGTACACTTGGAAACCGCGAATATGACCTTGGCCTTATTTGGACCACAGGTCTTCGCAGATGTCACTAAGGTAAGGGTCTCGAGATGAGATCATCCTGGAATAGGATGGGCCCTAAATCCAATGACAAGTGTTCTAAGAGAAGACACACAGTGGCAAAGTCCACGTGAAGACGGAAGGAACGCCAGGAGCCACTGGGAACTGGAAGACACAGAGAAGCCTCCCCCTGCAGAGTCTTTGGAGGGCGTGTGGCCCTGGTGACACCTTGAGCTTGGATTTCTGGCCTCCAGAACTGTGAGAGGATAGGTCGCTGGTTTCAGCCACCCAATTTGTAATAATTTGTTATAGCAGCCACAGGAAACGAATACAGTTGTGAATTTTATTTTAATCGCTCATATATTTTAAAATTAAAATGTAAAATGTAATTTCGTCTTGTTCACTGCCATATCTCCAGTGATCAGCAAATACAGTAGGGGCTCAGCAGACGCTTCTCGAATGTCTGATCGCTCCAGGCCTGGGTGAGGAACTCCTACCTGCTGGGAGCTGGACCCGGCTTTCAGGAAGTCGGTAAACTGGGCTGGAGTGGTGTGTGGAGTGGTGTGCATTCAACACTGCCATCTTTTTATTTATTTATTTATTTATTTATTTATTTATTTATTTATTTATTTATTGAGATGGAGCCTCGCTCTGTTGCCCAGGCTGGAGTGCAGTGGCATGATCTTGGCTCACTGCAGCCTCTGCCTCCTGGTTCAAGCGATTCTCTTACCTCAGCCTCCTGAGTAGCTGGGATTACGGGTATGCGCCACCACACCTGACTGAATTTTGTATTTTTAGTAGAGATGGGGTTTTGCCACGATAGCCAGGCTGGTCTTGAGCTCCTGGCCTCAAGCGATCCACTGCACCTGGCCTAGTTATTTTTAATGCAGGTGAAATTCACATCACATATAATTTACCATTTTAACACGAACAGTTCATGAGTTTTTAGTTCAATCACAATGTTGTGCACCCACCCCCTCTATCCAAAAAATGTCCTCATCACCCCAAAAGGAACCCCGTACCGGTGGGGTCACTCCACGTTGCCGCCTCCTGCAGCCCCTGGCAGCCACCAGTCTGCCTTCTGCCTCTGTGGACTTACCTATTTTGGGTATTTCTCCTGGACGGAATCATACACTGTGGGTTTTGGCTTCTTTCACTCCGCACAATGCGTTTGAGGTTGATCCGTGTTGAATGGTGTGAGTCCTTCATTCCTTTATATGGCGGAATTCCATTGTGTGGCATACATCAATAGAACCATTTGATATCTAGGTGGCTTTTCAGATGAGGAAACTGAGGCTGCCCAGGTCACGGAGCCCTGGGGCCCGGGATTGAGGAGGTGCAGATAGCCAGACGTGTCTGGCTCACGGTGCTGTCTCTTTGTCCTGCCCCCACCCTGCTCCACTTGTATCTGTGCCTGGCCAGGAAGCAGCAGTGTGTGGGGAGGAAGTGAGTGGGGGTCTCTTCTAGCTAGAGCCAGATGCTGAACCGTAGCTGCGGCTGTGGGTCTGGATCTGGTCCGCAGAATTCTGGCCCCCACCTCCCCCCTGGGCCCCGCACATGTAGTTTCTGTTGACCTGGGTCCCGAGAGAGGCAGCAGGCAGGAGCTCCCCCATTCGCCAGCCAAGCCTTCTGATGCCTCGAGAGGCTGGGGGCCTTGCCTGGGGCCACTCAGCTTAAGGTCCCCCTGCCCCTTTCCAGACCCCCTTTGGCCCACTGTCCCGGCCCCTGTGGCCTGCAGCGAATCATATTCTGGGGGGTCTTCACCGATCTTTCCCACCGTCAAAGCTCTGCTCAGCAGACGGGCTCCAGGAAGTGGACTGTCAGCAGATTTTGGCCAGGGGTTGCTTTTTCAAAGTCTGGAGGGGTGGTCGCCGTCGGAGGCTTTCGTGATAGGGAGTTCTTTCGCTGAGCAGATAACCAGACGCTGGCTTATTCTCAATACGAGCTTGGTTTTGGCCACAGGCTCTGTCTGGGGGCTGCTGCCTGTGGCTGTTTCTGGTGTTTGATGATTTGTGGTCTTCATTAAGTCACTCAACAAACAATTTGCTGTCCAGTATCTGGCGGGGAAGACACAGGAAGCAGAACGAGTGGCCGTGAAGAGACATGCCCAGTGTCAAACCTGCCCATAGCACACAGTCGCTCTGAGGGGGTGGGAGGAGTTACCGTGGACTTCAGGGCCAGCCTTTGGTGAAGGTCTGGATGCAGGTCTGTGTCCAAAACAAATAAAAATGAACAGAAGGAGGTGGTGAGGCCTGACTCGGCCGCTCTCAGGCACCGCTTCCTGGTGGTGTTTGCGTGGGGCCAGTTTGGCCTGAGTGTCATGGTCCCGCCTGGTCTCGGCGACAGTCTGGGTGGGGAGACGGTGCTGGATCTTTGGGCTAAAAATATGCCCATGCCTTCTGTGCCTCAGTTTCCCTACCTACGAAAGAAGGCTTAAGAGTAGCAGAATCCCACCTTTGGCTTTGGGGCAGGTCTACGGAAAACCCCCAGGGGTTTTTCCTGGGGAAGGCTGGAGGCCCAGCTGTTCACAGGAGACATCTGGCTTCCGGGGGCCTCCGCAGCTACTATGCTCATCCCCTAGTGGCCAGTCTGGGCCCCCTGCCAGTCCAGTGGCCACGGGCCTCTGTCACAGGCAAATCTGGTCTTAGTCCTAAAACCCTTCTGTGACTCCTTGTGGCTGAATTACCACGTGGATGGTGGAGACAAGCCAGGCTTGCCCAGTTCAAGTCCCAGCTCAGCCACTAGCTGTTGACCTTGGGCAAGTCACCTACCCTCTCTGGGCCAGCCTCCTGCTCTGTCTGCATACGGTGGCTCAGGGGCATACCTGCCCTTGCCGCTGTGGTGTGAGGCCAGCTGGTGAACCAGGGGACCTGCTTAGCACAGTGCTGGGCACACAGTCCGAGCTGCTGGGCTCTGTGTGTGTGGCCACTGTTATTGTTATTATTACTCTCAAGATGCCCCTGAGAGTAAAAAGGATGACAATGTTATTGTTGGGGCTGAAGGCCAGGCCCAGAGTCCATCTGACCACTTCCCCTCCACTCCTATTAGCTCCCTGACCTCATCTCCAAACTCTCCTCGCCTCGCCCCTGCACCCTGGCCACGCCAGCCTTCTCTTTGCCTTGACAACACACCGCACGTGGTCCAGCCTCCAGACCTTCACATCTGCCATGCTCCCGCCAGGGGTGCCTTCCTCGCGTCTGCACCCCCAGACCCTTGTCATCACGTGGGCTGCTGTCCAGGGACACATTCTTAGGCCCAACTCTTGGCTGCTAGGGGCAGGGAAGTGACTCTGGAGACCCTGGTGGAGCCTCCTCTGCCTCCTGGGAGCTCCAGCAGCTTCCTCTGGTGCCTCATCTCTGCTTTCCAGAGCACTTGGAGAAGCAGAGCTCAGCCTGCCCCTTCTACGGATGGAAAGTTGACACCCAGAGAAGCTCAGACTTGTCTCTGAGTCACACAGCTAATTGCAGCCAAGGTTCAGACTCCTGGCTGACTACCAAGCCATCGTTGTTGGCCTGTGTGTGTGTGTGTGTACCATTTGGCCATGTCTTCTTTTCTAGGCCTGTCACCGAGATGACCCCAGATCAGAATGCCAGTGTGAGGGGGTCACGCTTTCTTTTCCTAGGATTAAAAGAAGGACGGAAATATTTGCAAGGGAGAGCCTGCCCCTCTGGCCATCTGGCCCTCAGGACGGAGGACCGGGGAGGGATGGGCCGAGGCCTGGGTTCAGAGCCAGGCCCGAGCCAGGGCGCCAGAGCTACGCTCAGGGTGGAGGTGCAGGTGCGGCTCGAGGCTGGACAGTGCGGGCTGGGAGGAAGCGGGTTAAAGGGGGAGAAGCGGGGCTGGAGCTCGCTTTCGCCTGCCAGTGAGCGAAGAGTGAAGAGGTTTTTCTAGCCGAGCTATAAAAAGGCCTCACAGTGTTTCAGCTCCCGAGTGTCGGCTGGAAGCCCGCCAGGGTTACCATGGCGATGAGGAATTATTACTTACTGCCAAGGCTGGGAGAAAAAGCTCGTACTTTTGGCTTCCAAACAAGAGGAGTGGACTTATGTAATTCCCTGTGTTTATAGGCCCGGAGTGGCAGAGGCGAGAACGGATCGCTGGAGGCCCGACGTCTCGTTCACGGCCCAGCCGTGGGGTCAGGCGGCCCCACCACTTGTCGCTGGTGGGCCTTGGCCTGCCCAGGTTTGGGGGGCATCGGGCTGGGAGCCTGGGGGGCCTGGCCTGGCCCTGCAGGGCCTCCCGGGCCGGGATGGGAGCTGTAGTCTCGCGGGAAGGTGAGGCCGCCCTCTGGGGCCGCCCCTCTGCGGGTGTCATCCTGGGGGAAGGATGGGTCTGATGTTGGCTGCGGTGTGCCTCCTGGAAGCCGGCAGCACAGCCTGTGTGTGTGGACTCCGCTGGCCTGCTGGCTGGCACTTTTTCTTTTTCTTTTTCTTTTTTTTTCTTGTGGGAGAGTTACTTCAAGTTGTGTTTGGAGCTGACGTGAGCGAGGTTGGTCATGTGCTCGGGTAAGAGAAGTCGCTGGGCTTGGAGTGGGCAGGGAGGTGCAGTGTGGCTGGGTCACCCCTGCCGGGGGAGGTGGGCGCAGACTGGGGTGGGGGGCTGTGGCCTGCAGGCTCTGTGCAGGGGCGCTGGTTGGGGGCCGAGGAATTCATCTGGAAAGAGCCCCAGTTCTGTCGCTGGAGGTGGGGGCCAGGGCTGGGGTGCCGAGTGGCCACAGGTCAGCCAGTGGGGGCAGCCGGACCCTCCCCTGGCAGTGCAGTGTCATCGGCCTTGAGTTCAGCGGGGTGGTGGGCAGGGCTGTCTTATCGGACAAACTTGCTGCAGTCACGGAAAAGAGCGCTCGGAGGCACCGGCCGGGCAGGCTGGGGTGAGGCTTTTTGGCCGACCCGCGTGGGAGGGGACCCGGGTGGGCACTGTGCTCCTCTCCTCGGTGCACATCCGGCGTCCCTGGGGGGGAGCATGGCGAGCCTTGGGGGCTCAGGGGGCTTCTGTTCCCGGAGTTGACTTCAGGAGGGCATGTGATCGTGGGTGCTCCCGAGGCTCTGCCCTGGGGCTCTGGGGTGGGCTCAGGCAGGGGAGAGCCAGGTGCAGGCAGCGCTGCAGCCCGGCCCCGGCGCCTGGCTCCCCACCGAGGTGGCGCTTGGCTCGGTGCCCATGTCTGGTTTGAAATCAGCGCCACCGGCCCAGGCTTGCCCAGGGACTTGGCAGCGAGGAGCCGGGATAAACACTGGAAAGTTGGAAGGGCTTCCCGAGCTCACAAGGAGCCTTTAGTTACAAGCCGGGGGGATGAGGGAGTGATTTGTCCTGAGGTCTGGGTGCGCCGCAGCCATAGGGAGGTGGCGGGAATGGCTCCTGGGGACCTCCGAGCCCAGGCTGGGGAGGGGAGGGGGCTGGGCTTCCAGGCAGTGTTGCTCCTTTGCCACAGACCTGGGTTTGAGTCCTGGTTCCGTCCTCTCTATGCTGTGTGACCTTGGGCATGTCGCCTCCTCTTTGCAGACCTCAGTTTCCTCGTCTGTAAAATGGGGCAACAGTGGGGTCTACACAAGCATGGGACTGACGAGAGAAGGAGCTGCAGTTTTAGGGGGAACGCGGGACAGACTGCCTGGGTTCCTGTCCTGGTTGGACACTTCCTGGCTGTGTGACCTTGGGCAAGTCACTTACTGTCTCTGAGCCTCAGTTTTCCCATCTGGCAAATGGATGTTGCATCTTTCTCCACCTCATAGGCTGTATGGCTTAAGGGAGTGAATGCAACCTGCCTTCTGGCTCATAGTGGGCTCACAGTTGATAATTCACTGGCACTTTGTTTTCTCGATGCTGACAATACCCGCACCTGGTCTGAGGTTGGGGGACCCCTGGGATTTCAGCATCTCAGGGCGATGGTGTTTATGAAGTTGTGGCCAGACTGAGGTTCCAGTCCCGGCTCCAGCCCTCAAGGATGGTGTGACCTTGGGCAAGTCCTGGAATCCCACAGAGCCTCAGTTTCCTTGTCCTTTACCACAGTGGTAGCACTGCAGCCTGCCGGTGTGTCTTGGGAGAGCCCGAGAGAAGCCTGAAGGGGTCCGCACATGCTGGCCTGGGTGGGCCTCCGTAATTGTAACCACAAGGTTGGATTTAAGTTCGAGTTCCGTCCATTTTTCTTTTCTTCTCTGCAGAGAGCTCTCATGTTTTGTAGAATCTTGGGCCCAGATAATGGGAGGTAGGCTGAGTGGGTGCTTCCCAGGCTCTGCCTTTGTTTGGGGTCCCCAGGTCTCCCTCCATGCCTGCCTGTTCTGCCCCGTCTCCCACTCAGCCTGAGTCCCTCTGTGCCAGCCCTGGGCCAGGCACCCCCCCACAGTGCTTGGTGTGGCCTGGGGATTGGGGCGGGAGGGCCAGCTCTCCTGCGGAAGGTGGCAGCCGTCCTGTGTTTGTAAGTGACACCGGATGCTGGGCCAGTGACTGGCTCAGGGCCTCCGCTCTTGGGCCAGCAGGAGCCAGTGGGGAGTTCCCTGGGCGTCCAGGCCCCCCACGCCAGCTGCCCGCTGTCTCATTGTCATGGGGCCTCTCCTGGGACCTCAAGAATGGCCTCCGAAGGTGGGGGGGTGCTCATTCGTGTCCCCTTGTCACCCCCAAGGCCTTGGTGTCCACTTGGGTTGGCCACAGAGCTGTGTCGTGGCTGCCCCTGACCTTTGCCAAAGTCCTCAGGGACTCGATTTTCCTACCCAGTGGAGAAGAGTCCTGGGTGAGGTTCAGAACAGAAGTCAGCACAGGGGCCTTTGTGATGAGGCAGCTCAGCATGGACCGGTTGGGATCACTGGAGTCTGCACATGTGATAAGAACACACAGAACTAAATACACGCACACTCACACTCACATGCACACACATACATGCACACTCGCACACACCCACACGTATACTCACATGCACACTCGCGAACATACCATATACACACAGTCACACGAACATGCACATGCATACTCACACACACTCGCGAACATGCACACGCATACTCACATGCACACTCACCCTCATATGCACACTCACACTCGTGCACACACACCCATACTCACATGCAGACACCCACACAGATACATGCGCACATGCACACACACACTCACACAAGTGAGTGCATTGGAAACTGCTGCAATCTGTATACAGCTGGCTATATCCATGCTGCCTTCGTAGTTATGAAATGGACGATGAATTGTCATCGTCTCAGGATGTTATTCTTGGGGGAGGCTGGGTGAAGGGCACACAGGATCCTGGGATCTTGAGATTTTTTTTTTTTCCTTTTTTGGAACTGAGTCTCACTCCGTCACCCAGGCTGGAGTGCAGTGCAGTGGCACAATCTCAGCTCACTGCAACCACTGCCTCCTGGGTTCAAGCGATTCTCCTGTCACAGCCTCCCAAGTTGCTGGGACTACAGGTGCATGCCACCAAGCCCAGCTAATGTTTGTATTTTTAGTAGAGTACTCCCCCATGAAGCTGGCCTGTAACTGAGCTTGGTCCCTTGGACATCCCAGGGGGTCCAGGCAGGGTTTGCTTTGTGCCTCAGGATCACAGAGGGCTCCAGAGCATCCCAGGCTGGGTGACAAGTGGTGCTTGCAGGGCCTGTGGGGGCCCCACGACTGAGCTGCTGTAAGGGCGTTCCTGACATCACAGTGGCGTGGTGGAGGCTTGTGTCCCATGGGCATGGGTTGTAGCTTAGGGTCTGGAGGGACGGGGTGGGATAGGGTTTGGGGGCATCCAGCCTCATGAGCCTCTTCTTTGCTGTTCTTTGGGGCCCCTGATCATGGGCCTGCCTCAGGACCTTTGCACTGGCTATAACCGCTTTTTTTTTTTTTTTTTTTGAGACAAAGTCTCACTCCCCCAGGCTGGAGTGCAGAGCTGTGGAGAGCTGTGGCCACCTTTCTTTCAGGTTCAAGCGATTCTCCTGCCTCCTGAGGAGCTGGGACTACAGGCACACGCCACCATGCCTAATTTTTGTATTTTGAGTAGAGACAGGGTTTTGCCATGTTGGCCAGGCTGGTCTTGAACTCCTGACCTCAAGTGATCCACCCGCCTCGGCCTTCCAAACTGCTGAGATTACAGGCCTGAGCCCCCACACTGGGCCTGGCCGTAACCTCTTCTGGGAACACCCTTTCCTGAGACCTTCAGCCTCCCTGATACAGGCCTCTGCTAATGGCACCTCCTGAGAGAGGCCTGATGTCGGGTTGTGACTCCCTGTGACACCTTCACTGCTCCTTGTAACACCGTCGCCACCAGGGTCTGCTGTATGCCCATCACCCCTGTCCCCACCTGTTTTAGTCTATTTGGACCGGGTGGCTCACAAACAATAGAACTTTATTGCTCACAGTCCTGGAGGCTGGATGCTCAAGACCAAGACACTGGCAGATTTGGTGTCACATGGGAGGAGGGCCCGTTTCCTGGTTCATAGATGGTGGCTTCTCCCAGGAAGAGGGGCAGGGCGGCTTTCCGGGGGCACCAATCCCACTCAGGACAGCTCATCACCTCCCAGAAGCCCCACGTTCTGACATCATCCCGTGATGATTAGGTCTCAACATACAGATTTTGGGGGGACATAAACATTCACCCTCCAGCACCCCTCCATCCAGGATTTTGTTCATCTTGGTCACCGCTGTGTCCCCAGCACTGGGTATGTAGCAGGCACTTAGGAGACAATTGTGCCTGACTCAGTGTCCCCCATGGGGCCTCAGACTGTCCCCTCCTCATAAATGGGGCCTCTCTGGGGAAGTAGGCCCTGCATTTTGGGGATGATTTGGAAAACCGGGAAAAGTTCTCACGCTTTTTCTCTGACTGCCCCTGGGGTACCCACCAAGCATCCCAAGAGAGCTACCCCTCCTAGATACAGTCATGAGAAGGAACCCAGGGATGCTGTAGGTACGGGGAGTGGGGGAGGGGTGCTGACAGCCTCAGCCTTGTGTGCGGAGGACCAAGGCGAGGTGAGCATTCCCCATACCTTAGTTCATTGTGTCCTTCCCATAGCCTTGTAAAGGGGGCACAGAGTCACCCTCTCCTGATAAGGCGCAGAGAGGGTAGGCAGCTTGCTCAAAGACACACAGCAGCAGGCCTGCAGTATTACCAAGTGAATGGCATTTCCAAGGCAGTTGCTTCTTTGCTCAAGGTCATGCTTCGCATGTTAAGGGGATCATCCTGTTTTATCCCCAAAAGTCCCTCTTACTATCCCTGTCTTCTGAGGCGGGTCCTGTTTTCTGGGGATCTGGCTCAGAACTGGGAGGGGCCTGTTTCCCAGGCTGAGAGAGTGCCTCATTTAGCCCAGAGCAGAGGCCCAGAGATGCCCACGCTTCTGAAGGTTGGGGATCGGTTTCCAGTGTGGCTTAGAAGTTAGAGGGCAGGAGGGGCACCCCAGAGTGGAGGAACCGCCCCCTTCCTCCAGAGTCGTTCATTTGCATGACAATGAGCCCTTTGTTCCTGAGGCCAGCCTCCTTCCCAGGCTAATAACATAATTCCTGGCCTGTGATGTCATAATGGGCCCTTTCTGTGGCTGGGGTCAGAGGCTGGGTGGGCAGCTGTGTGGGCCGGGCCAGGCCTGCTAATAACCAGGGAGGTGGTGACTGCCAGGGGCCTGCGTGCCAAGCTGTCTCCTTCCAGGGTCTCGCTGAGTCCTCCCGAGAGAGCAGCGGGAGGTGGGATTTGCTCCCCTGTTGACACTGGAGCAAGCTGAGGCTCCAGGAAGCCCTCCCTGGCCCCACCGTTTGTCTGGTCCCCCTCGATGAGCTGCTTCAAGCTTCTTCTTCTTGGCCTGTGGAGTGGGGGTGACTCACTGCCAGCTTGGCCCTTGGCCGAGAGGCGTGGGCGTGAGAGTCCCTTGTTTCCTGTAAACGGGAGGGAGGCCCATGCCCAGAGGCTACTGTGTTGGGGCCACTCGGAAAGCCAGGTTCAAACCTTGGTCCCACTTGGCCCCCGGGGCATCAGCTGAACTCCCTGTGCCTCCGTTTCCCCCTCTGCTTCATGGGGTTCCGCTGGGGCTTGGGCTCAGAGCTAGGCAGGGAGTGAGCTTTCAGGAAATGGGCAATGTCAGAAAAGGTGGGGGCTGGTGGAGTGGGGTGAGTGGTGATTCCCCCAAGAGGTGGGTGCATGTCCTAGTAACCCAGCCCCTGTCAAAGAGAGACCGTATTTGATAAAAGGGTCTTTGCAGATGTGTTTTGAGATGAGCTCATCCTGGGTTACCCAGGTGGGCCCTGAATCCAAAGACCAGTGTCCTTAGAAGAGACAGAAGAGGAGAGAGCAAGACTACATGAGCTACAGGAAGACGAAGGCAGAGATTGGAGGGCTGAAGCCACAAGCCAAGGAATGCCTGGAGCCACCAGCATCTGGAAGAGGCAGGAAGGAGCCTCCCTTTGAGCTTCTGGAGGGAGTGGGGTCCTGCTGACGCCTTGATTTTGGACTCCTGGCCTCCAGAACTGTTAGAGAATAAATTGCTGTCGTTGGCCGGGCGAGGTGGCTCACGCCTGTAAGTCCCAGCACTTTGGGAGGCTGAGGTGGGTGCATCACTTGAGCCCAGAATTTCAAGATCAGCCTGGGCAACATGGCGAGACCCTGTCTCTACAAAAAGCACAAAAATTAGCCGGACGTGGTGGCGGCATGCCTGTAGTGCCACGCTGAGGCAGGAGGATCAACTGAGCCCAGGAGGTCAAGGCTGCAGTAAGCCATGATTGTGCCACTGCACTCCAGCCTGGACCGCGGAGTGAGACCCTGTCAAAAAATAATAAAAAAATAAAAATAAATCACTATTGTTTTAAGTCTCCTGGTTTGTGGTCATTTTTGTGGCAGCCCTGGGAAATGAACACAGCTGGCGATGCCAGTCTCTGGAGGTGGGGGAACTGGCCCTGGCGGGGGTTGGTACTGTTCCCCACTCCAAGCCTGAGGGTGCAGGACAAGTTTGGGTGGCCGAGAACCCCTTTGAGCCTGGGAGTGCATGAAGCCCCGTTCGGGCAATCTGGACTTTCCAGGAAGGACGCCTTGCTTGAACCTGCCTTTCTTGCCGAGAACCAAATCCACGAGGCACTAGACCCCACCTGCCGCCTGCTGTTCGCTGTCCCCTCAGACAGCCCTGCTAAGGGGACAGGACCCAGAGGCAGGAGGCTCTCGGATTCTACCCTGGTTTTGCCCCAGGCCCCAGACGCCATTTCCCCACGCGTCTGGTGACTCCCGCAGAATCCAGGTTGCACTCATCCCCCAGCAAGCCCCAGGTTTGCCGGGTGCCCTTGACAAATGGAGAAACTAGGCCCAGAGAGGGCAGGCTACTTGGCGGAGGCCACACAGCTCCTTAGTGGCAGTGAGGGCCTTACAGTCTCACCACGGGGGCTGGCACTGGGGCTTCCAGGAGTGGGGATCAGAGTTCTCGGCCACATGGAGACCTGGAGTGGAGCTGGCTGGCTGTGTGGACCTGGGGTCAGTTACCTGATATTTGGGACACTTGGCTGCCTTTGATGGACCTGGCCCGGTGTAGGTGGCACCCTGAAATCTGGGCTTTAAGCATACCCTGTCTGTGCTCTCGGCCTCAGTCTCTCTGTTTGCAGACTGGTCTTTGAGCTTCAGCTCCACGTCTGTGATTTTGCTCTTAGCATGTTCATGCATTCAGCAAGCATTTATTGAGCGCCTGCCATGTGCAGTGTGCTGGGACTCTGGGGGACACAAAGGTGTGACTCTTGCTTCATGGATCTTGTGTTTGGGGCTGTGGGGGGAGAGGAAGTGAAGTAGGACAGGTTGGAGTCCAGATTCCGGGTTCTGATGAGGGAGGTCATGGAGCTGGGGCTGTGAGGGAGTGAGGATGTGGGCTTTCGTCTCCTCCTGGGCCCAGGGTGGACGGTGTGCAGCAGGCTCTCAAGTGGACATGGAGATGCCCACAGCCTGTCTGCGGCGGCCCATGGGCACCTCTGGCTGGCAGGACCCGGCCTGGTCTTGTGAGCAGGGACATGAGATGGGAGGCCTGCAAGGCCTGGCTCCAGCCTGGTGGGAGAGATGACAGTCTCTCCAGGCTGAGCAGCAGGTATGGGTATGCCGGTGACAGGGTCCCAGGATACAGTGGGTGAGCTGGACACGGGAGGTGGCTCGCCTGGGTTTGCATCCAGGCTGTGCCCTTGCTGGCTGTGTGACCTTGGGCAAGTTGCTTGGCCTCTCTGTGCCACAGTCTCTCCAGCTGTAGAATGGGGATGATAACAGAATCCCTCACGGGGGGCACTGTGATGGAAGGAGTTGGTGCCACCAAGTGTTGTGTTGGGGACTGGCTGTGCCAGTGGCTGTGAGGTGTTCCCTCCTGTGGCTGCTCAGTTCAGCAGCCTGGAAGATGGAAGTGGCATTTGCTCATCTTCCCGCTGCCCTCCTCCTCCCTGTGCAAATAGCCTCAGTCTTCCGCCTGGGAAATGGGAGCTGTAACAAGCACATGGCCCCATGGAGGTCGGGAGGAGAAGCGGAGCTGGGGTGCATTAGTGCCTGTGGGGTGGGGGCTTGGGGTCGCCACCTGCTCCAGGTTGAGGCCTTGGCTGCCCCCGAGGCCTGGAGCAGCCACTTGTTTTACAACCCAGGAAACTGAAGGCCTGGCAGGGATGGCCCCAAGACATGCCCATGGGTACAGCCCATGTGGTGGCTCCTGGCTGCAGACAATGCCTCTTTTTTCTGGCCTGGCGGGAGCAGCCCGGGCTTGCTCAACCTGGCCTAGGTTTATCAGCACATTCGGTTCTGCGGCGTGGCTAGCAGACATTCCCTCCGAGAGAGATCGTGATGTTCCTCCGGAAACCGAGGTCCGGAGGCTCAGGTTACTGCGGGGGGCGGCCGTCGGGGGGTGTGCCTGCCTCTGAGAAGTGACCCAGATCAGAGCTGGGCTGTGCTGGGCAGTGTTCATCTGCAAAGCTGCCGCCTGCTCTTTGACCCATGAGAGCCACTGACAGCTCAGGAAGGGACTGGGAGCCGCCCACTCTCCCTTCAGGGTGACACAGGACAGGCCTCTCCCAGGCTCCTGCATGGCCCCTTCCCCCTACACTGAGTCTGGCCTGGGTCTCCCATTCCATTTCTCTGGCCTCCTCTTGGCTGGCTTTGGACCTGTCCCCACCTACGTGGATGAGGGACCCAGCGGGTGGAAGAGATCTGATTCCAGGGAGATCCTATCTGAGAGTTTGTGTTTTAGGAGGGTTGCTATCTTAGGTCTCTTGGTTGCAATGGACAGACTCCCTCTGCCTCCTGCATTTAGCACAAATAGTTCAAGTAACTAAAAAACCTCAGGGAAGCTTCAGGCACAGTTGGATCCAGGTGCTCCCCACTTTCAGTCCCTGATAGCCTGAGACTAATAACTACAGTTCAGTAGCGCCAGTGGAAGGACAGCTTCTTGTTCCCAGTATTCCAGCAAATATCATGGGAATGAGTTTGGTTGCCTCAGCTTGAGAGTTCAGAGTTAAGCCCCACCCCTCCCCCCCACCAAAGCCAGTGCCACTTTGGCTGGAGGGCTGGGTCAGCCTCCCTGAGACCCCAGGACTGAGGGTGCGGGGGGGGTAGTTGCCCAGGGAAATTGGGGTGTGGCATGCACGGAGTGGGGCCGGGCGGGCAGAGACACTGTGTCTTGCTCCCTGTGTTGGAGATGGGGCCAGGTTGGGGTCCCTGCCTGGCCTGCCTTTCATGGCCAGTGTGTGTCCCATTGGGGTGGAGGGGGTGGTGCCGATGAGTCACTGGGTATGTTTCATTCCCGTTATATTTAATAGTTGAGGGCCTCTTGGGTCCCCCCTCCAAGCCGTTGCTGGCGCTCCGCCTCCTGTCCCCCCATCACCCCGCTTCAGCTCCCCAGCCTTCCCTCACCTCTCTTGTGGCGTCCAGTGACCACGTCATAAGCCACAGGTCACGTCCTGGCAGCCCCTCGGCTGTATTTGGCTGTCGGACTGATTTATTGGGTTGGTTTTGTAGTCAGTGTTTTTTAGAAATATTGGGAGATGTCTCACAATTGGGCTTCTTGGCTTTGCTGGAAAGATTTGGACGCTGTGTACCCCCTGTGTTCCAGCAGGGTCTGGGCCTCTGCTCAGTGTTGGCTGGAGCTGAGCTGTGGTCACCCCCTTCCTGCGGGCCCCTCCCCTCGGTGCGGTGCCTGCCTGGGCCCTTGTGTTCTGGCAGGGTCGTGGGTATCTACAGCTCTCCTCTTGCTTTTTGTCCCTGCCTTTCTTCGGGTGGATCATCTGATCCCAGGTAGACTCTTAGCGTCAGCTGTCGCCACTCCTGGGAGCTGAAGCATTTGTTTACTGTCTGAGCTCCTGGCTGCAGGGGCCATAGGACCTTTTGGGTTCTTGATCACTGTCCCATCATCAGACATTTATTGATCAGTGCCCCTGGGGTAATTGAATGGCCCAGATGCGTCCACTTCTGAGCACTGGACAGAGCTGATGTAAAGTGGATTCTTCCCGTTTGGCCTAGGATTCCAGGAGGTAGTGGGGTCCTCCCAGCCAGGCCCTTTGTGGTCCAGCCTGGCCAGTTGCTGGGGGCTGGGAGGGGTTGGGGAGGCAGGAGGGGGCCCTTGTTGAGTGGGTGGGCTCCGTCGCCCTGGATGCTGCTGCTGGCACAGCTATTCTTAGCAGCAGAAACATTTGTCCTCATTCACATGTGGTGGATGCCTCCAGGGATCTGCCCTGAAATACTAGGGGCGACCCCATAAATTCCTCAGAAAGCCATCCTTGAGGGCCTGCGTGCATGGAGGAGAAGCGGGAGGAGGTGTTTCCGGCAGCTGCACAGCTGTGGATGTGTTTGCCAGATGTTGGAGACAGGGAAGTCGGTGGGAACCTTGGGGAGACCGCCTTCACACTCGGGGTCTGGGCATGGACATGAGTGGGTGGGACAGAGACTGCAGACTGGTGGGCAGAGAGAGGGGCTCTCTGGCCCTGGCCTCGAGTTTTGGGGTCCAGGGGCCCCTCTGAAGCAGTCAGCCCTTCCCTGGGCCTGGGCCCTTTTAATTCCCTGGGCCCGGGCCTTGAGGCCACCTGGGTTGGAGGCAGCTGGCGAGGAGAGAGCTCAGCTTATCGGGCACTTCCGAGGGATCAGAGGTGCAAGTCGCTGCCCAGCAGGCCCAGCCATGCCCAGTGGCTGTCATGGGGTCCTGAGGTGAGGTGGGCCCAGGACGCATGCTGCACTTGGCTCTGAGGGCCTGCTGAGTGCCAGGGCCACTGGCAACACTTTGCCTTTTATGGGGGCAGCCTGAGCCTTTGGAACCACCACAGAACAACACGAGCACAACACTAGCAATCAGGGAGGCCTCCCTGGAGGAGGTGTTTAATTTTAAATTGTGGTAGATACATATAATGTGAAATTTACCTTCAGCCATCGGTAAGTAGGTAATCCAGTAGTGTTAAGAATATCCGTATTGTTGAGCAACGAATCTCCAGCACTTTTCATGTGGCAAAACTTAGTCGCTGTATCTGTCAAACAGTAACTCCCCCTTCCTCGCTTTCCCCAGCCCCTGGCCCCAACCATTTCCCTTTTTGTCTCTATGAATTCAGTGACTCTGGCCACCTCCTACAAGTGGAATCGCACAGTGTTTGTCCTTTTGTGTCTGGCTTCTGTCACTCAGCATAATGTCAGGAGCTGTGTTCCATGCAGTCTGGGGTTGTTGGTTCATTCTTGGCCACGAAGCAAAACGGACGAAGACCCAGGACCCCAACCCCGCCCGCATCCTTTAGAAACCCCGGGTCCTGCCGCCTCTCCAGGTGCTGACCAGGAGCCCAGCCCCAGCCCAGCCACCCAGCTCCCTGAGCCCCGCTCTGGCATGGCCTCCCTCTCTCCCGCCGTCACAGCCCAGGGGCACGGGGTTAAGTGGTTTGCCCAGGTTACACAGCTGGTGCCAGCGTCTCCCTCCCCACCGCCCAGACACCAGCCTCCTCTCTGTCTCCTCACTTCCCTCTGCAGAGAAGATTGCTGTTGGGAAGGCCAGATGGAGGAGATGGGTCTAATGGAAAACATGGCCCTCCTGGGGCGCCCGGAACTTAATGAGGAAGAGGCGGCAGAACCAGGCGTAATGTTTGTGAAATACCCAAGCGGGGAGGGCCGCTCCCCGTGCAGGGCTTCTCGGGTGGAGCCCCAGGAACCTGGAGTGCAGGGAGGGTTTGTCCTGCTGTGGTTTATCTCCCTCTCTTCCTTTTAAAATTAAATGGAAACAAAAAAAAAAAAGGAGGGGAGGAGGAAGTGATTTTGAGCAGACCTCGCCGTGGCGGGGGAGCAGGGCCGAGCTGGCTGCCGTCCAGCGGATACGAACGCTCCAATTAAATTGGAAACAGTAACGGGCCTCCTCGGAGGCTCCGGCCACTTCCCTTCTGTTCACTGAGGGCGGGCGCCTGGGCTGGCAGGGCTGTGGGGAGGGCCGGGGTTTGAACACCCGTACCCTGACTGTGTGGCCTTGGGCAAGTCAGTTCACCTTTCCCAGCCTCAGTTTTCTGATCTGTTCAGTGGGGCGAATTGTGTTTGATGAGTGGAACTGCAGCGTCTGCTGCCTCTGGTGTTGGCATGAGATAAATGTGGCCTGGAGTGGAGGTGGGGCCCGCTGTGCCTGGGGTGAAGGGGTGCAGGAATGGGGAAGCTGGGGGGCTTGAAGCAGAACGTGGGGAATGATAGAGGCTTTCCCAGTGGCAGAGGAGCCTCTCTAGAGGAGGGGAGAGATGGGGCTGGTGCTGGGGGTGGGTTTTGCACCTGGCCTATTTTCCCCTGGAAGCAGGAGCAGGACGTGGCACTGGGGAGACAGGAATAATGGGCTGGGGCATTTGGGCTTACTTGAGAATCACGGGCTCCTCCCAGACTCAGTTTGCCTATCTGCAAGGCGAGGATAGCCATAGGGCCTGGCTTGGTTAACGTCATCGCCATCACCCGCCTGCTTCCCCCGAGTGGTCGGCGTGGCAGAGGGCAGTAACAGCCACGCTCTCCTTCTGGGGGCTCTTCTGTGGGCCAAGAACTGCACCGAGATTCTCGTAGCTCTTTTTTCCAGTGAATCTTTCCAAGTGAAGCTCAGAGAGGTCAGGACCTCACCCAAGGTCACACAGCTGCGGAAGTGGCAGAGTTGGGATTTGGAATTGATCAGCATGTGGGAGCCCTTTGGAATGGCAGTGTGTCCACAGGAGGTGGCTTGGTTGAGAGGGCACTGGCTTGTTTCAGTGACCGAGGGGCCCATGACTTACCCCCAGCCTCCATAGCTCCCACTCCTGCAGGTGCGGCTAAAACTGCCGAGGAGGAGCCCTGCCTGGTGGGGGAGACAGCGGTAAACAGGTGGCTGTGGCACAGGGGGCCGAGTCCATGGGAGCGGCAGGGGGAGCGGGCCGTGGCACCAGGGGGGCCCCCTTGGGGTTGGGGGAAGGTTCCAAGGAAGTGACAGTAGAGGCGGGAGCTGAAGGCTCAGGAGAGGACAGACTGAACCTGCCCCATTGAGTCCCACCAGCCAGGCGGGGCATGTAAACAAAGGTAGCTGAGTAGGAGGGGACGTGGTGAATAGGGAAAGCCGAGCCCATCTGGTGTAGATAGCCTCTGCCCACTTCCAGCCAGCCTTGGCTGGAACCTCAGTTTCCCCTGTCAAACGATTGTGTGGTAAAATACATACAAAAGATACCATTTTAGCTGTACTAAAGTGAACAATTAGTTGGCATTTAGGACATTCACGGGTTGTGCAACCACCACCTCTGTCTAATTCCAAAACAGTTTCATCTTCCCAGAAGGAAACCCCATACCCGTTAAACCATCACTCTCCCTCCTCCCTCCCCACAACCCCTGGCAGCCTCGGGCCTTTGTTCTGTCCTGGGAATCTGCCCCTCCTGTGAAATTAATGGAATCATGCAGTACGTGCGTGGCCGTTTTGACTGGTTTCTTTGCCTTTGTGCCGTGTCTTCAGGGCTCATCTGCGTTGTGGCTGAGTCAGCACTTACCTTTGCATGGCTGAGTCGTAGTCCATTGATGGACAGACTGCGTTTGTTTAATCTGTTTGTCAGTAGGTGGACATTTGGGTTGTTTCTGCTTGTTGGCTGATGTAAATAGTGCTGCTGTGGGCATTCTAATCCTTTCTGTTTGTTTTGTCACCAGTTTTCAGTTCCTTGGGGGTGTGTAGCTAGGAGTGGCATCGCTGGGTCATGGGGTAATTGTGGGTTTAACCTAGTGACTGTTTTCCACAGTGGCTGCACTGCACATCTGACACTCCCACCTGCAATGTGTGAGCAGCCCTCGTGAGGAGAAGCCAGACATTCTAAATTTCCTGTGAAATCCCTCTTTATAAGAGCCGGTCTCTGGGGCTTAGCTGAGCTGACCCTGGGGTAAGGAAGCAAGTCCCAGGAAACTGCCGAGAGGGAGCAAGTCTGGGACCTGACGAGACATTCCGGGCTCCAGGCACCCCAGCTTTCTGGCTATAGCTTGGCCAACATATCTCTACCCTGTACGTCTACCCAGGGTCAGGGAGGAGGATTCCCAGGCTGGAGTCCTCTCGGCCTTTCTCCTCAAACCCAGCTCAGGGGGAAGATGTGCTGGTTCGTGCTGGAAAGGGAGAAGTGGTGCCAGGTGGGGGACTCGGGGGAGTTGAGACTCTCCCACACTGAGTCTGGGTTTGGGACTGGAGGCAGTTTTCCCTAGGGTCCTTCTTAGCAGGCTGGGACTTGGGGAGCAGTTATGTGGGTTTGGGGGTTCCTTAGGGCGACAGTGCTCTTCTGTGTCCCTCATGGAGCTGGGCACGTGGGAGGGCCTGGGAATATTAGCAGGATGAAGGCATGCTTGGCCCTGGGGATTGGTTAGAAATGTAAGACCAGAAAAACCCTGGAAAATGAAGCAGCTAAGTTGATATCCACCTGGTGATCACTCTGTGCATACATCCGCCCATCCATCCATGCATCCATGCATCCATCCATCCATCCATCCGTCTGTCCATCCATCCATCCGTCCGTCCGTCCATCCATCCGTCCATCTGTCCGTCGTCCGTCCATTCCATCCATTCGTCCATCTATCCATCCATTCATCCGTCCATCTATCCATCCATTCATCCGTCCATCCTCTGTCCATCCATCCATCCATCAATCCATCTATCCATCCATCCATCCATCCGTCCATGCATCCTTCCTCCTTTCTTCCCTCCTTTCTCTATCCATGCATGCATTCATCCATCCTCCTTTCCTCCCTCCCTTCCTCCTTTCTCCTCCATCCTCCCATCTCTATCCCTCTTCCATCCTCTCCCTCCATCCAGCCACCCGCTGCTGAGCACCTGGCTGAGGAGTCTGCCTCTGGGACAGACCTGTCACTGGGTGTGGGCCCTGGTCGGCAGGGCCTTTTGTCTGACTCGGTCACTGCTGTAGCTGTGCTTGTACAGTGTTTGCACATAACAGGTGCTGAAATAATTCTCTGATGAGAATGGGTCAGAAACCAGAGTTTGGGATGGGTTTACCTTGCCTTGGTCTCAGCTGGAGGGCAGACTGCACCCTTGCAGGTGGCATCTGGGGTTAAGCTCTTAGTATTTGACCCTCAGCCCCTCCGGCAGAGCCAACGACAGGCTGGGGTTGGGTACCTGGCTCTTCCTTAGGGAGTGGAATGACCTTTCTGCCAAGTGAGGGCCAAGGAGTCTAGCCTCGTGCCTGCAGGCCTGCCGCTGTGCATGGATGGAGGCCCGTTTCTCCAGGGCCCTGACGATCGTGGCTATCATCATTTAGGGTTACAGGGGCCCTTTTACCTGTGCCCCACACTCAGACACCTGTGCCCGGTGCTCCTTGACAGATGGGCAGCTACAGTGTCCTTTGAACACAGAGACGCCAGAGGCAGGCTCGCCATAGGAGACCGCACGTCAGCCTTGTTGAAAGTGCACCAGCTGTGTCCTTCCTACCTCCCTTGGAGGGACCACCCCAGCTTTCTGGCTATAGCCAGAAAGAGTGACCTCACACGCTCTCGCTCACCCGACTCTCCCCATCCAGGCCTCCCTGCTGTTCTCACACCCCAGGCTCGGTCCTGCCTCTGGGCCTTTGCACCTGCTGTGCCTTCTGTGTGGACTCCCTCCTCCCCCCAACACCTTCGCATAAAAGGCACCTCTGGTGACGCACCCCTGACTGCCCACTTTCAAAATGTACCCCCATTCCGTGCCCACCCCTTCCTTGTTCTGTTTTTCTCTATAGTGCTAACAACTCCTTCTGCCGTCCTCTTACTCCCGTCTCACCTGCTGGAATGGCAGCCTCACGAGGTGGGGGATTTGGGATCGGTAATTCACTGCTGTGTCCCCAGCACCTTTCACACAGTAGGTGCTTAACAAATCGTGGTGGACAGAGTGAGCCACCAGGCCGGGCAGCAGGAGCTCTCTCTTCACCCCCTTCCGCATTGGCTGTGGGGGCCCCTCTGAACCGGGCTGGGTGAGGTGCACCCTTGCCACGTCCCACTGGCTTTCCGAATCTCCGGACTCACTCCAGAGCTGGATTCCTGAGCATCCGTTCTGCGCCAGGAGTCCTGCTGAAGGTGGCCATCAGATACTTGGCCAGTTCCCCCATTTTTACTGCATGCCAGAAAGTAAACACGCAAGGTGTCAACAGCCCGACCTGTGGAGCTGGCGCTCGGCAGCGTCTCCTGCGCACATCCCAGAACTGCTGTCCCAGAGTTCCCCCAGGCCGGCTTCTCCTCGGGCCAGGCTGGCTGCAGTGGTTTTGTTTAGTAAATATTTATTAGATGCCTACTGTGTGCTGGGCTCTGGGGATACAGCAGTGAGCAAAAGTATTTCTGGAGCACCTCCTGGAGTAGGCAGTGTTCCCCCTTAACATATGTCCGCCTGGAACCTGGGAGTGCGGCCTCGTTTGGAAAGGGTTTTTGCAGATCTCATTAGTTAAGATGAGGTCACAACTGGATAAAGGAGGGCCCCAGGTCCAATATGACTGGTGTCCTTAGAAGAAGGGGAGACACAGAGACAGGAGATGCAGTGGAAAGGCCGTGTGGAGATAGAGGCAGAGATTGGCACGATGCATCTACAAGCCAGGGAACACTGGGGGTTGCCAGGGGCCACCAGAGCTGGAGGAGCGAGGAAGCAGGAAGGGTCTCCCCCAGAGGCCGTGGGGCCCTGATGACACCTGGATTTGGACTCGAGGCCTCCAGAACAGTGAGACAATCCATTTCTGTTGCTTGAAGCCACGCAGTCTGTGGTGGGGCAGCTGAGGGCACTAATATGCCTGGTGTGTGCCAGGTGCCGTGCCTCTCGGTGGCTGTCACACAATAGGTACTTACTCCGCAGTGAATGGTGAAGGAGGCCGAGCTGCAGGGCTCCCGGGGCCTGCCTGTCTTCGCCGGCCCAGGCTGGGACAGTGGAGGCACGGCCTGTGTTCCCGCCGTGGTTCCGCCCACCCCAGGAGGGCTTTGTGCCTTGGGCTTCTCAGAGTATCAGAGGGTTCTGTCGAGCGCGCGTGTGTGCGTGCGTGCTCTCTGCCTGGCAGGCTGGTTTTTGATCCCGAGGCTCCCCCACCTGCCACAGGTTCTTCCAATGTCAGCACCCATTAGTTCCCAGAACATTTCAGGCACGTGTGGCGCAGAGAGCCTTTCATCCTCCCCACAGCCCGCGGCTGAGCGCTCCGGGCACATCCCATAGCTCCCACACCTCCGCCAGCCCCCCGCCTGCCCCTCACCCTGAGGCTGTAATTCCAGCCTCCCCAGGTCTGAACCAGGCCGCTCAAGACACGGAAAATCTAAGGAATGTGTCCCGGTGTGGCCTCATCCTGCCGGAGCTGGAGAGGAATGCAGGGGTGGGAGGCCCCAGGGAAGCTTCCAGGGCCTCCCGGAAAGGCGCCTCTGCCCGGCCAGGTGGGAAGAGGACACAGGTGTGGTGGTTTCTGGCATCACTGCGTTGCTGGCATGCACCTCCGCTGGGCAGAGTCATTCAGTGTGCACCTTCTGTGTGCCAGGCACCGGAAGGGGCTCTGGGTCCAGCAGGAAGCAAGGCAGATGGCCAGTCAGAGCTCACGGCCCGAGCTTTCTGCTGTGGATTTGGAAACCTTACCAAAGCCCGCAGTGGCCGGGAACAGGGAATGTGGCGCACTTGGCTCCTGGTGCTGCCTGGCAGAGTGCAGTGGGGTCGGGGGCACTTGTATGTTTGCTACCTCCTGGCAGGCATGGTCCAGGGACAGACCCCTGCAGCTGTGCATGGGGAGCCCCTCCACCTGCCTGCGTGGGATCTGCAGCCCTCCTCCAGCTGGTTCAGGGGCCAGCAGGGGCCCTGGGGCTGTGGTTGGTGGCTTGGATGTGCAGAGGCCTGCTTGGGCCCTTGGTGTCCCCGTTGAGTATCCCGGCCTCCTGAGATCTGCAAGTCCCTTGACCTCACCCAGGCAGCGTCTTTTTCTCCTCAGAGGCCTGACCCTGCTGACTCTGCATGGCTGAGCACCTGCTGTTCCCCAGGCACCTCTCGGTATGCCACAGGCACAGGGTCCTCGAAGCGGGCCTGTGGAGCGGGACTCCTGCAGCGAGCTGTTTCTGCGGCCTGCAGAGTCAGCCTCCCTCCTGACTTTCACCCACTTGCCCATTTCCCCTTCTGTGTTGCTGTTGCCCTGATCCCCCAGTGTCCCCTCTCTTGGACATTTGCAGGAGCCTCCCCAGGTCTCCCTGATCCACTCTTGCCCCCCCCAATGCCTGCTCGTAAAACACTCTGACCCTTTACTGTGCCCCGCAACCACCTTCTGTGGCTCCTCACTGCCCTGAGAACAAAATCCATCCTTATCTGGGCCCATGGGGCCCTGAGTGACTCTGTCCCCACTTCCCCCCATATTCACTCAGTGAATTTCTCAAACATAAACGGCACCTGTTCTCACCCCCAGGCCCTTGCTCACCCCTGGGCCTGCGCTCACCGCCTGGCGGGGGCTCACCCCCAAGCCCGCGCTTACCCCCCACCTGCTGGTGCTCACCTCCCTGTTCTTGCTCAGTGGCGCCTCCTGCTGGAGCACTCTCCGTCCCCTCTCCTTCACCCTCTGGAAGTTCTTCTTCCTCATATCTCCTGGCTCTCCCCAGGGCTGGGCAGAGCCCCTGGCCTGAGACCCTCCAGGGCCCGGACCCCGCCGGGTTCACAAGAAGTCCCCAGCGCTAGCCTGGGGCTCAGCAGAGACCCCAGTGTGTATGTCAATAAATGAATGCCACCCACCCTTTCTGACCCCACCGTAGCCTGACCCAGCAGCGACATGGGGCGTTTGTGTCTGAATTCCCACTCCAGTCTGGATCCATCCTGAGAACCTCCTTTGGCCAGGACCAGATCCTGGAGATCCTGGAGAGGCTCCTTCATCCTCTCCTGCCCCCATCTTTGAGGAAATGATGTCATCATTTTTTTTTTTTTTTGGCATTCACTTCCAAACCTGCTGATGAAAAGTCAAAGCTTATTTTTTTCCCTATTCGCAGTGCTGTGCATCCGCATCCTCTATCAAGTTTCAAAACCTTTGCATCACTGCCCTGTAAAACCCTGTACCCGTTAGCAGGCCCCATTCCTGCCTCACCCTGCCCTCCTGGTAGCCACCAGTCTCCTTTCTGCCTCTGTGGATGTGCCTGTTCTGGACATTTCATATACATGGAGTCATGCAATTCATGGCCTTTTGTGTCTGGCCTCTTTGGTTCAGCGTAACATTTTCTGGTTACGCGTGGTATAGCACACAGCCGTCCTTCGTTCCTCTTTATGGCTGAGTAATACTCCATCGTACGGATGGACTGGAATTTTTGCTGGGTCTGCCTTTTGGCTATACTGTGAATTCTGTTGCCATGAACATGCATACCGTGTTTTGTTTGAGTCTCTGTTTCCAGTTCTTTTGGGTGGATGCCTGGGAATGGAATTGGTGGGTCATATGGTTATTCTGTGTTTAAATTTTTGAGGAAGCGCCAAACCATTTCCCTAACATTTGTTTTTTTTCGAGTTGGCAGGAAACGTGGCTCAGGTCGGGAGGGGTTGGAAACTGGGTTTCCTAAGCTCGTGGTGAGTGAGGGTGGCACGAAGTTACTGGAGCTGTTCCCTGTTCAGGCCCCACTGGCATGTGAGGATGCTGGGTGGGGGGCTGGTGGGGGAACCCCTTGGTAGGTGAGGGGCCGAGGTTCCAGCCCAATGCTCCGGGGTGGGCACTGTGTAAATCCCAGGCAGTGGAAAGCCAGCCAGCCACGGGGTGATTTAGGAAGGCGTCACCCTCCCTGGTCTCTGGTGCCCGTGTGCACCGTGGTGAGCATGTGTCAGGGGCCTGTCACCCCCTGGCAGCATCTCACTGGGCCAAGGAGGAAAGAAAAGCTGTGGGTAAATGAGGCCTCTCGGCCACCTTGTGCAACTCAAAATCCAGTAGCAATTTGGAAGTTGTCCGTGGTGCCCTTAGAAGAGGGGCAGACCAAGGGAACAGCACCCTGCAGAAGTGATGGCCTCATCTCCTCCGAGAGACTGGGAACTGTTTAGCACCTAGAGAGAAAGGAATAGAATTTGCTTTGCTGCGTGAGATGACCAGGATCTGCAGACTTTGAGCCGAGCTCTAGCAAGAAGAATTTTAGAACAGGGCTGGGTCCCGGTGGCCACAGCTGTTCTCTCTCCCAGGGCCAGACTCTTGTTTCCGGCGGCAGAACGGATGTCTCATTGCTCTTGGGGCCGGGCAGGGATAGCTGTGCCTTGCCTCCTCATCATAGCGTCACTGGTGACTGGGCTGCAGCTGCATCATTGACAGTCCTGGTGACAGTAGTATTAGGCGTTCTGGTTTGCTGAGCACTTACTATGTGCTGGGAGCTGCTGAGTGCCTGCTGTCCGCCACCTGACCTTTCCTAGGGTCCTCGCAGGAGGACTTAGGCAGTCGGAATATGCACAGACGTCTTCATGTGTGTGGGAGCACGTTTGTGATTCTGATGCCTTCCTATTTATTCCACATAGTACTGGGTTTCTGTATACCTGTGCTGATAATAAGCTTCTCTTGTAAGTAAAGTTATGCCTAACTGAATGAAAGTGACAGGCCTGGGGCTAGATGGCTGTGGCCTGGGTAATCTCTATACCAAAGTCCCTACGCAGGGGTGGCACATGAATGTCTGATGTTTAGGGAACACTGCGTGTTTGGAGGTTCAGAGAGGGCAAGTGACTTGCCGAAGGCCACGCAGCTTAGTGATGGTGGAGCGGGACGTGTTCCCATGTTCACGGGAATTGCGCTGTACATCCTGGCTCGAGGCTGGGAAAGCCCACGCAGGCAGGACTGAGGCGGTGGTAGATGTGTCAGTCTTGGCTCTGGAATTCCTTGGCTTTTCTGTGTTTGAAGGATGGACAGCAGCCAGTTGAAGGGTGGCCTCCTCTGTGACTCCTTCTTTCCCTGTGTGAGCCCGAACTCTTGGTGGCACGTGACAGAAACCCAGCTTGGGCTGCCAAAGACAAAACGTGCAGAAGGAGCGCCTTGGCTCCCCTAATGAAGTGAGCAGGCTTCGACCTGCCTCCAGCCGCCATCGGACACAACCTGCTCTTACTGCCCTGTCGCCCTGCCTTCCTGCCAGTGGGTGTGGGTCTCAGTCAGGCTCCTGCTGCATGGTGGCCCCCAGAGCTCCAGGCTTTCATTCCCAGCTTAGATCCCCAGCAGAGAGCACCTTTCTCCTGGTTCCAGCAGCAAAAGTCTCAAGGCAGATTCTCATTGACTCCTATTGGGTCACAGGCTCATCCCTGAGCCAGTCGCTGGCCCAGAAGCATGCAGGGCTCTGATTGGCCAGGACCGGGTCACATGACCATCCCTGGCACCTGGGGAGGGAGGGAGGGTCAAGGCTACACTAATGAGAGATGGGGTGGGGCCTGGGAGGCAGTCAGGGCCCCCAACCTTAACCTTCCTCCCAGTGCCCCTCCAGGGCATTCCTGCTTGGAGAAGGACGGTTACCCTCTTCAGGTCGGGGGAAGGGGTGTTCTGATGAAATTGCAGGGCTGGGTATGCTCTACTTCTCCTCCTGAACCCTGACCTCGTGTGATGCAGCCTCAGTCCTCCACCATTGGAGGCCCACATCCAGGCGCAGGGTCCCGGTGCCAGGGTGCATTTCCCTCAGCTCTGGGGGGTGTGTGCAGTTGTGAGGGTGCTGGAGAGGGATTTGCATGAGGCAGGACCCGATGGACACACCTTTTCTGAGGGGCTGGTTCTGGGAGAGTGTGGAGGGGACCTTGGTCTGGGATGGGACCCTGTTGTGAGCCCAGCAGGTGGCGTGGAATTGTGGCTGGTGGAGGAAGGGGAGAAGCCTTGTTGGGGGCAGGGGGAGCTTAGGGGTTTCCTGGCAAAGGCAGCTTTGGATTAGGGGTCCCCGTGGCTCCCTGGCTGGGCCGTGTCTTCTCTGTGGGGCTGTTTTTCCATCTGTAAAGCTGCTAGCCCGCTTCGTGTTATTCCTCTGGCGTGGCCATGAGTAGATTCTCTTCCGTGGAAGGCTCCAGTATCTGCCCCAGGAGCCGTTTGGGGTACCTATCCCTAGGCTGCAGGGCCCAACTGGCTGTCATTCTGCCCTTGGCTCTTCCTGGTGTAGGCCTCTGTGTCCTAATCCCACCTCCTAGCTTGTGTCTGGCTAACCTCCTATCAGTCCCGCCCCATGTCATGGTGTCAGCCTCCTGCACAGGGTCACAGCCTTGCCCAGGTCATGCTGTGGCCCGTGGCCCGCCTGAGCTGGCCCTGGTCCCTGCTGCCTGGGACAGTGGTGTGTGCTGTCCCCGCTGCCTGGGACAGTGGTGTGTGCTGGTCCCCCTGCCTGGGACAGTGGTGTGTGCTGGTCCCCGCTGCCTGGGACAGTGGTGTGTGCTGGTCCCCGCTGCCTGGGACAGTGGTGTGTGCTGTCCCCGCTGCCTGGGACAGTGGTGTGTGCTGTCCCCGCTGCCTGGGACAGTGGTGTGTGCTGTCCCCGCTGCCGGCTGCCCCTCCTGGGACAGGTGCTTTCTGGAAACTCTGCCCTATGACTTAGAAACCCGGGGGCCATGGAGTGAGGTTGGGTGGGCTTAGGGGGGCTGGGAGCCATCTGGGTGGTAGTGAGGGCAGCACAGAGTCCCTGTGCCTGCCGGGTGAGGGCCTGGGTGAGGAGGAGGCCTGTGGTCCCTTGCGTGGCTTGCATGGCTCGGAGAGACCTTGAACGCCATGCCTGTCTCCTTGTGCTGCCAGAGAGCAGGTGAGTATGGCAGTGGATGGAGGAGGGTCCAGACAGGCCCCTGGGTGCTTGCGTGTCCTCACGGAACCACAGGAACGACTCGGGGACCTGTGCACGGAGGAGCCAGCTGCCCCGTGGCTGATCTTGTTTTTCTTTTCTTGTTTTCTCACAGTTGCCAGTGACGGGGTGGCCCGTGAGCTGATGACGAGGACTGGCTTTTAATCCTTGGTGGTGATTAAGAGAAAGCTTATCGGGGCCTGGGACCCCCCAGCCCGACCCCCACCACCATGTCGGGATCCACACAGCCTGTGGCACAGACGTGGAGGGCCACTGAGCCCCGCTACCCGCCCCACAGCCTTTCCTACCCAGTGCAGATCGCCCGGACGCACACGGTAAGGGGGTGCACGTGTGTGCGCCTGGGGCTACCTTTGAGACCCTTCTTCCATTCCGCTGAATCTTCACCCCTTCCTTTCTCCTGGGAGCCGGGCTCGTGTGGCTCTGAGCCTCCCAGGGCAGAGGGGAGGCCTCCACAGAGACTCCTGGTGTCTGAAGCCTTTTCCAGAGCATCTGATAAAATCTCTTTGCTCCCATTTTAAAGCTGGGAAGATGGAGGCTGGGGCCAGGCTGAGCTGGGGCTCTGCCCTCACTTGACTGGCAGTGGGATTGGCACGCGAATGTGGAGCTCCTGCTGTATTCACTTTCCTGCAGCCCAGCCTCACCTCTGCTCCCCCGCTGCCGCAGGATTGGGTAGGATTGGGGTGGCTTCCAGGGGGCAAGGGGGCCTGATAGGTCACAGCTCCCCTTCCTGCCTGTCCTCCCGTTCCATGTGTATTCTCCTTGGTGAGGTTCGAGGCTCTGAGATGAGGAGGCACCGCACAGGTTGCATTTCTACCTCCCTGACACGAGGGTCCAGGCTGCTGGCTGTGTCTTTGGGGAGCCCGCCCCGTGGCCAGGGCAGATGGCTTGCCCTGGGGGCAGGTGGGACTTGATGCCTGCCCACATGTGTGCCCTGGTCGGGTCTCCTAAGCCGCACCCCACCCCAGCCCACTTCCCAGTGGGGGCCCTATTTCCTGCCTGTTCTCTCACTGCATGGTGTGGCCAGGACAATGGGCCTTGGTTTCGCTCCTTTGGCATTTATGGGGTGCTTGCTGTATACCATGTCTCTGGGTGTTTGCGGCTTTTAGAGTTGTGGGCCTCCCCCTTGTGACCTCCTGGCTGCTGAGTGAGGGGATGTGAGGCCTGGAGGTCACAGCTGGAGTGAAGCTGACTCTGCCGGCCACCGTGGGGGTGTGCGTGTGTGCGTGTGTGTGCGTGTGTGTGTCCTGCCTGGCTGGTGTGGTCCCCTCTTGTGAGAACCAGAAAGGAAGCTGTGTGGGAAGACGTTTCCATCAGTGAGCGACAAGGTTTTGCATATGAGCTCACTGGCACTGCCTGGGGGAGTCCCTGACACAGTGGCCTCCTGTAGGTTGGGCCCCTGGGGCGCTTTGCAGAGTCAGCTGTCCTCAGTGGGTGCATTGTGGATCACTCTTAGGATGGCATTTCCCTGGGCAGAGTCATTGCATTCTCCAAAGCGGCCCTGTGAAAGAGCAGCTCGCGCTCTCATCCCACTTTGCAGATGAGGAGATCGAGGCCCAAGAGGTTAAATCACAGGCCTCAGGTGCGATTGCCCTAAGTGGGGAGGCTGCCACAGCATCGGGGCGCCAAGCTTCTGTGTCCCCCCACTCCCCCATGCTTCTATTTATTGAGCACCTACTGTGTGCCCGGGGCTAAGGAATAAACTCCCAGTGGGAAATGATTTCATATTTTGTCATCATTGTCTTTATCTGTCACCACCACCAACAAAAAGAAGAGCTCTTGTTAACTGAGCACCTACTACGGGTCAAATGTTGTTCAAAGCCCTGAGTGTATATGGTTGTGTGCATTCCCCTGATCACCCCAGAGTGGGACTGTCATGCTCTGTATTTTGTCAATGGGAAAATATTTCACAGGGTAGGAAACTGGACAAGTTGTGTAACCTCTCTGAGCCTCAGTTTTGTCACCCATAAAGCGGGGGTACTGAGAGTACCTGTCTCCTAGATTCTCACGAGGGGTAAAGGGGATACGCTGAATTTTCTTAAGACGGCGCCTGGCTCAGGGCCAGCCCGCTCTGTCCGTTTGCTGCTGCCATTCCTTGGTCTTGTTGATGTACCTGCAGCTGCCCAGAGGGGAACCTGCTTGCCCCTGGGGGGCTGCTGGCTTCTAGTTTCTTCTGTCCTGTGGAGGTTCCCACTCTTCTCCACCGCCCCCATCCCGCTCCTAGCCTTGGGGAGTCCTCAGGCTGCTGTGGCCTCTGCCCTCCCACCCCTCCTGCCCTTTGCCCCAACTGGGCCCTTGGGGTCACTGGCTGACCCTAGACACCTCCCATTCTTCTCCTGCTGGGCCGTCAGTGACGCAGGATGTGGGTGGACAGGGCCAAGTGCTCACCACCCCCTCCAGGCAGGAGGCTGAGGGCAGGGAGTGAGTAGGGCCCAGCCTGGCGGCCACAGGTGAGAACGTGTCTGTCCTTGTGTGGGGGCAGCAGGGGCCACCTATGTGTGCTCCTCCCTGGGGGAGCTGCCCCATATCGGACCCTCCTGCCTCATGGTAGGGCTGCCCATCCAGGGAACCCTGCTTGTCTCTTGAAGGGCAGGAGGAAGAGTTCTGGGCACTCTGAGGAGGGCCCTGCTGCCCTGGGCATATTGCAGGGTGGAGCTGCTTTCTTGCTGCAGGTTGGAGGTGAGCTGGGGGCTGTGATCTGGAGGCCCCTCCCTGGCAGCCCCTCAGTGCCCAAACCCTTCCTGTCCTTTTGATGGGCAAGACCCAGTTCGAAAGATACCACCCCCTTCCTAAGCTCCTCATCAAGCCACAGAAAGATCCCCCGGGCAAGGGGACGGTCAGTGGCCGGAACCTGGCTGTCCTGGTTCCTCGTACAGTAGCCGAGGCCATTCTGCTGGGATCCACGGGATGCCTCAGTGACCTTCCCAGATTCAGGTCACCCCCACACATACTCCCGACAGGCCTACCTCCTGGGACAGCCCCTCCTGTCTGGAGGGTCCTCTTCCTGGCGCTTTGGGCACAGGGCTGCTTTGATGGCAGGTCTTCCCTGGAGCCTGAGAGACCTCAGTGTGGCTTCGAACCCTCTCGGTGTTCAGCTTGCTGAGTGGCACTGGCCTGCTCAGAGCCACGTGGAATGGCCTGTTTCCCCACCTGCAGTACCGGCGTCCTGGTGGGTCTGTGCATTGGTGGCAATGTCTGCACGCAGCAAGCCCGGGGTAGTCATCTCTTTCCTCCTGGGGGGGGTGGCAGGAGACCCAGGCAGGGCCTCTTCCCCCTGGGGAACCACAGGACCGCGGATGCCGAGCCGGCGGTGGAACGGTGCGGGCCGTGGAAGCTGCTGCCTCTGCCCGTGCTCTGCCCTGGCGTCATCTGCGGGCTGCTGGTGAGTGATTCCCAGCGCAAACGGGAGGCTTCACTTAGGGGGTGCTTGCAGACAGAGGCCTGGACCCTGAGACCATGGAAAGCCCCCAGGTTCCCTGACTCAGCCTCAGCCATGCTCCAGGCTTCTATATGCATCATCCCTGCCCTCCCGCTTCCCACCTGCCGCATCCCTCTGTGCCCCATTCTCTCCATCCTCAGGGGCCCAGCTTCTCTCCGTGACAGTAGCAGGACCCTATGTCTCTCCCTGAGGGTCCTGGGGAAGCGAGGGTCTCCAGGGTTGAGGGTCCAGTAATAAAATGCTTACAGCTTTTGTTTTCCCGGAGATCAATGCATCCTCTTCTCCCGGCCTCCTTTCAGGCTTTCTGTGGCCCAGCTCCATTCTGCCTCCTTCTTCAAGTCTTCTGGGACCCCTAAACACTCCTGAGCTCCTCCAGACTTTGGGCTAAATGAATGCAGTTAAAAGCAGGAACACAGAGTCTGAATCCCAGCATGGCTCTTTTCTGCTGTGTGGCCTTGGGCAAGTTACTTAACCTCTCTGTGCCACAGTATTGAAGACTGGTTCATAGCACCGGTTCTGGAGCCATATTGCTTGCATTTACATCCTGCCCCAGTGATGTTCTACCTGTGAAAGGGAGGGCAAGTGGCCTTACCATCCCGTGCCTCAGTTTCCCTATCAGTTGAGCAAGGATAGTTTTCAGATTGTGAGGATCCAATTAGTTGATAGGTGCAGAGCCCTTCGCACAGGGTACGGACAGAGTAAGCAGATATTTGATATAATCAATAATGTAATGATGACGATGCTATTATTACAACATCGCCTTTAGTAGCCTTTTCTGTCTTGCCCCAAGGGTACACTTTGGGCTTTGCCCCTAGGGCAGGGGTGAGCACACCTTCTCGGTAAATATTTCAGGCTTTGCAGGCCATGCAACTGCCCTTCGCGGCCCATATGGTGTGAAAGCAGCTCAGCCAGGGCTTAAGGGAGTGGGCGTGGCCTGTGCCTGTGACACTGGACGCTGCTGCCTTGGCCTGGGGCCCTAGTGTGCTGACTCTTGGCCTAGATTAGCGCTTATCAGACTCCCTATGGGAAGGACCGGTCTGTTTCATTTCCAGTTTGTCACAAATCGATACGGGGTCCCACTGCACAGACGCAGGGGCTCAGCCAGGCCCAGTCCAGCAGGGTCAGACAGAGTTGGTTGTGCCCTTGGATGCCAGGGTCGTGCCAACCCCAGGGGTCTGCATGCTGTCATGTTCTGTGCCCACTTTGTTGCAGTTGGCAATGTCGCAGACCTTTGGTGGAGTAGTACCACCCTGGGCCAAGGCTCCCAGACCCTGGAGACTGCCTGGGCCAGGCTGGGGCAGGTGGGCGCATGGGGATCACTGGGAGAGGCTAGACTGCGGGAGGCTTTGCAGTGTCCTGAGTGCCCTGGGGTGTCCCTCCGTTAGCTTCATGGCCCCTCTTGCAGCTCAGTTCCTGGTGTTTGGTGATGGCTCTTAAGAGGCTGTGGAGGGATGGTTTGGCCCTCAAAAGAGAGGCTGGTGGGAGCTCCCATGCCGGGGGAGATTCATTCATTCATTGGGAGCTCCCATGCTGGGAGATCCATCCGTCCGTCCGTCCGTCCGTCCATCCATCCATCCATCCATCCATCCATCCATCCATCCGGCAAATACTTATCAGGCATCTCGGGCCCATCCTCTTCCAGGCCCTTGCAGTGCAGCTGTGAACAGAACAGGTAAGCATCCGTGTCTCAGGGAGCTGACCTCCTTGTGGGGAATGGCGAGTTGGGAAGGAGACGAGGGGAAGGGCTGAGGTTGGGGGAGCCCAGATTTAAGTAGAGGGTCGGGAAGGAGCCTCACCGAGAAGCTGCCTTTGGAGCTGAACCTGGAGGAAGGGAGAGGGCCAGGCATGTGGGAATCTGGCTGAGGAATGTTCCAGGCAGCAGGAAAAGCATGTGCAAAGGTCCTGAGGTGGGAGCTCTCTTGACTGTAGCCACCATCATTCCGGGAGAGACCCGTGAATGCAGCCAGGGTCTAGGAACGTGCTGAATTCTTCCTTTGCTTTCCCATGAATCCAGGGTCTAGGAACGGGCTGAATTCTTCCTTTGCTTTCCCATGAATCCAGGGTCTAGGAACGGGCTGAATTCTTTTGCTTTCAGTGTGCAGTCCCAGGCATTCCCTTGACACCTTCTGGAGTAAGGAGCCCTATCCAGGGGCCAGAGAGGGGCACTCCTCTCCCGCAAAGGAACTTCTCCCAGTCCATGCTCAAACATCCCCCCGAATCTAGCCCCTTTCTCCTCTCTGCCCCCAGCCACTCCTCCCCACCCTTGGGACCCAGCCAAGAAGGCACCAGCTGGGATTCCCTCCTGGGTGAATGGCTTTTTCTGGTGGCCTCTCACCTTCCCCAGGAGTTTTAAGGGTGTAATTTATTGGTGGCCCTGATTTCCAGCTTCAGAGGTGCCATGGTCAGGGAGAACCCTCCGAGGCAAGGGGGCATCACCTGAACGGGCTTTTCCTGCCTCCCTTTCTGAGCAGTTGGGTCAGACTCCCTCTCCCCAAGTCAGGTTTGCTGCTGTCCTACAGGGACAGGTTCAGAGCCTGGGGTCCGTCCCCTCGACCCTCCTCAGAAAGCCAGCTCAGCCTTTGCCTTGCATCTCAGAACGTACCCCCTTATTGCTGTGTGACGTGGACAAGCCACTTACCCTCTCTGTGCCTCTGTTTTCTCATCTTTGTGTGGGGCTTCTTGTAATACCCACCTCACAGGGTTGCTGTAGGGATGAGATTAACTAATATATTTAAAGCATTTAGCTGCAGGTGCACACAGGCAGTTTATTACTGTGGGGTATTATTGTTGTTTTTTGTGATTAATGTTGTCACGTGGGGAGCTCTCCTGCTTGGAGACTTGGCGAGGTGGTTTCCAGCCTGGGTGTATTCCAGCTCATGGGACCCCTTGGGCTCCACCTCAGGTCAATTTCTCTGGTGGGGCCTCCCCAATTTTTGCCTTTCCCTAGAACCTCCAGGCACTCTTGTTGGGGGAGTCCCCGGGCTCAACTCTGGTGACCTGCTTCAAGCCTAGTGGTGGGGGCCATTGTGGACCGAGTGTTTCCCAGGGTTTAGGGTCCGGTAACAAAATGTCCACAGATTTTAGGCAGAAACGGCCCCCAAGATGCTCCTAGGAGGATCTCCTAAATTGGGAAACTAAGGCCAAAGGGTTCATGCAGAGGCCTCCTCAGCCCCCACTTCAGGCCTCCTCCACCATGGTTGGCTGCTGTAGGCACTATCTGGCCGAGGCCCTCTTCCCAGGGACTGGACCGTCCGCCCTGCCTCTGTGCCCACTTGGCCTTGGTATGGGAGAGCTGGGCGGAGAGGATCCTCCTGGCAGACTGCGAGGCCTGCTGCTTTCTTCTCACACCTCTGTGTGTGTTGTGAGGTCTTTGCCTGGCAGCTGCGTCATCATCAGCCCAGTGGCCTCCTCCACTCCCTCCCTCCAGCCCCGTCTTCTCCCTTCTCCTCCCACTGAGAGCGCCTGGAGTCTTGTGCTAGACGCTGTGGGATGCAGGAGGAGGCTCGTGCCTTTTCTGCCTTCTGGAGGCTGCTCTCAGCCTTGGGGGAATCCCTCAGAGAGGTGAGGGAGATGAGTGTAGGAGGTGCAGGCCTCCTTTAGTCTGGGCTGGGCACCCATTTCAAAGAGGAGAAACTGAGGCTCCGAGGGTTCTAATAACAGGGCCAAAGACACACCTTCTGTTGGAGGCCTTGCAGCTTTTGGTATCTACATCGGACTGTCCAGCCGCAACTTTTCCAGCTTCTGAGGCTGCCAGGGGCCCCATGGATTCCACTTGCACATCCTTCCTGGCCTCTGGGCTCCCAGGCTCTTATGTGCTGATTTCGTTGGGTCTGCAACAGATACGTTATCAACGCACCTACCTGGCATTGTCTCTGATTCTCTTTGCAAAAATAACTGCCTTGTTGAAAAAGCCAAACAACGAAAGAATGACTAGATTTTTATGGAAAATTGGGAACATTTAAAAAAGGTGCCAAGAGGAAACGAAGTCACCTATAATCCCACTCTCTGAAGCCTTACCTGTGTCAGACATCACTAACTGATTGCTGCAAACAGCATAACTGAGTGTTGCAGGCAGACAGAACTAATCTATTGGGATTGGCGCATTAGTGAAGCCTATCTTGTTTTGTTTGAGAGGCTTGTTACTGTCTTTTTTTTTTTTTTTTAAAAAAAACACAGTTTAATGTTTCTCAAATCTGGGTGTACTTGGCAATCGGTATACATCTAATTTGTTGATATTGAGTTCCCCCCCCCCCATGGTAATGGGTAATGTGTTCAAGAAAAAAGTATTTGGACACTTGTTAAGCAGGAAGACTATACAGGACAATTGTGCTATCAGTGTCAAGACTGTCACAATAAGGGAGAGAGACCGGGCTCAGCTCCAAATACGGCCAAGACAGCTGGGGCCTCATAGCCTAGCCGCAGGGTGGAGGGAGGGGTCAGTGGATGGAAAATTACTAAGAGGAGCGCTTGAGGGTGGGGGGTTCCTCTAGACTGACTTAGCAGGATTCCTGCAGCTGGGCAGAGCCCCGCAAGGCCAAGGCCAAGGCCCCGTGGAGAGAGGATGGGTCAGAGGAGCTTGACTCAGGTGTGGGCAAGGAGAGTCTTTGTCAAATGGACGGCGGTGTGTTATTAAAGGAGGAGGGTCTGCCTAAGGCTTACCCTTCTGGCTGTGATACGAGCGGGAGTTCCTCTTTTACAGGGCGGGCTTGGGGTCAGGGAACGCTTTGTTCTGAAACCTGGTCTTCGGGCCTCGCTGGCTGTCGGGTGTTTGTTGCCGTCACTTGCCACCATCCATCCTTCTCCTGGCAAGTGAGGCCCGAGCCTCATTCCCTCGCGTGGGCATCACTTACCCACCCTGCCAAGAGCTGGGCATCTAGGTTGGGCCTTTTCCCAGTTGTTGCTGCAAATGCATTTCTGTTTTTACAAATAATGCTGCCCCGTATGTACCTTCAGTCCTGTCTTCCCAGGCCTGCATTTCCAAGCTTCAGCTCCTCAGGCTGGAGGGACCCACAGCCTGGCAGGGGTAGGATGGGGTGGGAGGGTAGAAAAGCAAAGATAGCTTCCTCTACTCAGGCCCCCCAGTCAATGCCAGCGTGGCCGGCAGACAGAGGCCATGGTTAGGATGGTTCCAGGCCTGTACTAGCCTGTGGCCTCAGACAGCCCCATCAGCCTTCCCAGGCCTGGTGGTCTCATCTGGAAGGTGGGCGTGATCGTGGGTCCCTGGGATGCTGTGTGGGAAGGACGCAGCCCAGGGCCCTTCAGCCGTCTGTGTTCCTTCTCTTCCTTGGCGTTCGGCCCCAGGGGTAGCCTCTGGCCAGACGGTCCCTGAAGTTCCCTGCAGGACTTGGGCTTATCTGCCTAGGGCAGGAGCGAGCCTGAGCAGGGAGTCCACAGCCTTGCCCACTGTGCCCTGCCATGCCCGTGCCCCCCAGCGCTCACCGCTTCTCTGTCCCCTCCTGCAGGACGTCGGGCTCCTGGAGTACCAGCACCACTCCCGCGACTATGCCTCCCACCTGTCGCCTGGCTCCATCATGCAGCCCCAGCGGCGGAGGCCCTCCCTGCTGTCCGAGTTCCAGCCCGGGAATGAACGGTGAGGAGAGAGTTGCTGCCTCCCTGTCCAGGGCATGAGAGCTCCTTCTCAGATGGAGAAGCAGAGGCCCGTAGCGGAGCAGGAGCACACAGGGTCCTGTGAAATGAGGGCATGTCGGGCTGTGTGTTCACCCTTGACCTGGCGTGGCCGTGACTCGGGGTGAGGATGGGGACGAGCAGGGAAGAGCCACGTGGCCCTCAGACTTCCAGCATGGAACTTCAGTGGCCTCTGTGGGTTTGGGCAGCAGTGGGGACCTCCAAGCTGGGCTGCAGCAGGGCTGGGCTGCTGTGGGAAGATTTGAGTCCACACGTGGTGCTCCTGGGGCCCCGCCCCTCCCCTCCCCTCCCCTCCCCTCCCCTCCCCTCCCCTCCCCTCCCCTCCCTCCCCTTCCTCCTCCTTCTCCTGATGGCAGAGGATGCCCTGTGGTGTGTGCCTGTGCTGGGCCAGCCTTACTTTCCTTGATCCAGGTGGGAGGGGAATGAACAGGTTAGGTGGTGGTGGGGGGCGGGGGAGGGGGGCGGTGGGAGGGAGGTGGGTTGCGTGGGGAGCTGGAGGGACTACAGCAAGGGGAGGGCCAGGGCTGGGCCAGAGCCAGCTCTCCATGCATTCATTTGGGATCGGTAGGCCACGTTCTTTCTCCCACCTTCTCTAGGAGCTTCTGCTGGAGACAGCTGAGGTGTGGGGAATTGTGCCTATTTCTCAGATGGGGCAGCTGAGGCTGCGAGGTTGAGGGATGGGCCCTTGTTTACTCAGCCAGGACTAGAAGTCGAGGCACCAGGCCCCAGCCCTTCATGGTACCACGGAGGTGTCCCAGGGCCCCAGAGCAGTTGGGGCTGGTGAACTCAGGTGGGCGCAGGCGTCTGGAGGAGGAGGGGAGGCCGAGGCAGCGTGCCTTCTGTACCTGGATTGGTTTCCTGGGGCTGCCATCACAACGTTCCACAAACTAGGTGGCTTCAAGCCACAGAAGTGCATTCCCGTGATCTGAAGTCAGGGCGTCCGCAGGGTCGCACCCCCTTGGATGGCTCGAGGGGAGGATGCTTTTCTGTCTCCTCCAGCTTCTGGGGGCTACAGGCGTTCCTCAGCTGTGGCTGCATCGGTCCAATCTCTGCCTCTGCCTCTGTCTCATGTGGCCATTTCCTTGTCTCTCTCTGTGTTCTCTTGTCGTGTTACAAGGACCCCAGTCATCCTAATCCAGGATGGCCTCATCTTAGCTTAATTCCATCTGCAATGACCCTAGGTCCAAAGAAGGTCTTATTTTGAGGTTCCAGTGGCTGTGCATTTTGGGAAGATGTTATATTTTGAGGTTCCAGTGGCCATGGATTTTGGGAGGATATTGCATTTTGAGGTTCCAGTGACCGTGGATTTTGGGAGGACGTTATATTTTGAGGTTCCATTGGCCGTGGATTTTGGGAAGACGTTGTATTTTGCGGTTCTAGTGGCCGTGGATTTTGGGAGGACATTATTTGAGCCACTGTGGTGCCGCTGTCATGTTTAAGTGAAAACACCACGTGCTTCCTGCCAAGCATCCGTAATGGTGAAGCCCTAGGTTCTGAGCCTTGAGGAGGAGGATGTCTTGAGACCCAGCTTTGGAGGGACAGGGACTTGAGGGCCCTCCAGGGAGGTGAGCACAGAGGGGTGGCTGCCTCACCCTCCAGGGGGGCCAGCAACACGGCCCCAGCCTGTGCTGCAGTGGGCAGCATTCAGTCAGTCTACAGGCACTGATTGAACGCCTACTGTGCGCCAGTACCTGGGGACAGCCATGAACAAGACAGGTGAACCACCCTGCGTTCATTCTAGGGTGGGGAAGGTGGCCAGGAAACACCTGTTGTCACCAAGCTCGTGGGAGGGCAGTAGAGAGAGAGCAGACAGGCGGGTGTGGTGTGGTCTGGCCTGGGACAAGGAGGCACCATCTGCACCACGACATGAAGGGGAGGAGCTCACATGGAGGGCCTGAGGTCTCAATGCTCCAGGCAGAGCCCAGCAGGTGCAAAGGCCCTGGGGCAGGAGTGCAGTGGCGGGACAGCGAGGGCCAGGCCAGGCAGGGCTTGTGCAGCAGGGTAACAGCTGTGGATTCCCTGCTTAGCCTCTGGGAAAAGCATTTCAGCAAGGCCCATGTTCAGGCTCTTTCTGGTGGGTGATGGCTGGAGCCTCAGAGGTGGAGGCCAGGTGTCCCAGCTCTGCGGGGTGTGCTTAGTTAGGCAAGGCCATGCCCTCTCTAGGCACACTGCGGAGGAGGGTTTAGGAGAGCCAGTTGCTGGGGAGGCTGGGCAGCTCCAGTCTCTGCGCCAGGCTGCTGGGCTGAGTCGAGAAGGTGGTTAGGCCACGTTCAGCAGCAAGAGTTCTGCGATCGGCCAGCGATGTCTGCCCTGTGTGGGTGAGAGGGAAATGGCATCACGGGTGCTGTTATCTGCGTTAGGCTCACAGCGTTTCCCGGATGGACTGTGCCTGTGAACCACCCGGTGATCTTGTTAAAATGCAGAGTCTGACTCAGTAGGCCTCAGATGGTACTGGAGATTCTGCATTGTAGCCAGCCCAGGTGGGGACGGTGGGGTGGTCCGTGGCGAGGGAGGGGCTGTCACTCTGGGGTGTTCCAGTGCCACTGTAGTGCACTCCCTCCCTGTAAATGTCCTCGGTGAATGTGGACCTGAAGGAAGGCAGCGCTGCATGCCTCGCCTCCCGCAGGTCCCAGGAGCTCCACCTGCGGCCAGAGTCCCACTCATACCTGCCCGAGCTGGGGAAGTCAGAGATGGAGTTCATTGAAAGCAAGCGCCCTCGGCTAGAGCTGCTGCCTGACCCCCTGCTGCGACCGTCGCCCCTGCTGGCCGCGGGCCAGCCTGCGGGATCTGAAGACCTCACCAAGGTAAGCCTGGGCCCCCAGCTGGGAGCTCCTCTGCCGCTTGAGGTTCTGCTGCTGGTTAGGCTGGGTGGGAGGTGGTGGGTAGATGTGCAGGGAGGGGGCAGCTCGGGCAAAGGCTTGGAGGTGGGCCAAGCACCGGGTGCACAGAACTGGGTGGCAGGAAGAGGGCAGGCGCCAGGTCTCTGGAGGTGCCAGAGCATGGGGAAGGTGTTCCAGGTGGGCAGAGCAGCAAGTGCAAAGGCCCTGGGGCAGGAACAGGCTTGTGGTCATGGGGCAGCTGGCGTGAGGGAGGGGAGAGCTGGGATGGGAGGGCCTGGGGTGCCGTGGAGCAGAGAGCTGCCATTCGATGGGGGTCAGGACTGTCCTGTGGTCGGTGGTCAGCTTTCAGCACATTCTGAGAGCTTCGTCGAGGGTGGGTTGTTTGGTTCCGTGCTTACTTGGAATGGGGGGCTCAGTGACCCCTGCCTCGAGCCCTGCACAGCAGGCAGCCCCCTGGGCCTTGAACCCCGGCCCGCGAGGTGGACAGCTCAGGGCTCTGCCAGGTGCCTGGGGCTTCTGGATTCTTAAGGGTCAGGGAGGGGAGACTCCAGAGTCCCGCAAAGTGAGATGGGACAGAGTTGGCTCAGCACTAAAGGGGCGGTGCTTGGTTAGGACATGGCCTGGACCCCTAGAGTGACAAAGCCTCTTTCTACTGCCCAGTCTGGCTGCTCCTTGGGCCACCATGTGGCACCGGGCTGGCGTGGGTTGAGTCTGCAGCCACCCAGGCCTGAGGGACCATGGATGCACTTTGGGCAGGGGAGCCAGACAACTTTAGGCTCATCTGCATCTCCTTGGGAGGGGCTGCCTGGCATTGCAGGTGGGCCCAGGCCTCACCTGGGCACTCACTTATCCCAGGGCCCTCCGTCCATCTGCCCTCAGGTGACCCGGGTGCGATTTCCACCACCCCCACCTCCACAGCTGTGCTGCCTTTGCGCCTCTCTGAGCCCCGTTTCTTCCTCACTGATCTGGGAACTTGTGGGCAGGGTGTCACCTGGTCATGTGGGTAGAGGGCTCGGCTGTGGGTCTCATGCATGGGAACTACTTGGCACCCATGAGCCGGCATGGATGGTGGTCTGGCTGCAGGGCCAGGCCACCTGGGCCAGACTCGGTCTTCTCTTGGGGAGAGAGGATACCCGTGTGGAACCTGGGATATCCCTGGGGTGGGCTTGGGCTGGCAGGAGGTGGGGGGGGCCGTCCTGGGGCTGGGCTGGCCGGGCTTCCCCTCCTGCTCTGAGTGGCTGTGGCCCCGACACCTGCACACCTGCCAGATACCCACAGGGCTGCCTCTGGGGCCAGGGGAGGGGGGGGCTGGGGTGTCTGCGTGGTCGTTGGTTGGCTTGGCCTCCCTGCCACTGGGGCAGCCCCCACCTCACCAAGTTGTCACAGGAAAGTGGAGGTCAGTTAATGAACTCCTAGCCCACAGACCACATGTGCCTGAGAGCCCGCTCAGGAACCTCCCCCGGCGGATGCAGCTGTGTTCTTGTTGGCACTCAGGGACTCCACCCTGGCCACCTCCCTGCCCTCCTGCGTACTTCCAGTCCATCAGCAAATCCTGACACCTCTGCCCTAAAATATCCCAATTCCAGCCTTCTGCCCACACCTGAGGCCACCCCTGGCCTGAGCTCATCATTGCTCTCCGGGAACTTTGCAGTAGCCTCCTTCTGGGTCTCCCTGCTCCTGCCTCCCTCTACCCCCTTCAGTTTATCTTCCAAGCAGCAGCCAGAGGGCTTTTATAAAGGCAGATGACTGCATCCCCCTGTGTGTCCCCTCTGTGCTCCAAACCATCCATGGCTCCTGTCTCAAGCAGGAAAAAGCCAAAATCGTTGCCATGGGCTGCAGGTCCGGTGTGATCCAACCCCGTCACCTCCCTGACCTCATCTCCCTGCACCAGCCCTCTCAACCACTCACGTACAGCCTCCCAGGCCACCCTGGAGTTTCTCAAACACGCCAGGCACGTTCCCACCTGGGGAGCTTTGCACTGGCTGTGCCCTCGGCAGGAGCGCCCTCCCCCAGGCACATTCCTCTTTCCTCGCTCCTTCCAGTCCTGGCTGCCCTCCAGGGCCTGCATGGCAGGGGAGACCTGTGGCTAGCCCTTTGGGGACTCTCGAGGCCTCTCATGGCTGAGGCTGCAGCCCCACCATGTCCTCCTGGGGTGTGAGATTCAGCCACAGGGGCCCTGCCGGCCTTGAAGGGGGTCTCTGTGGCCTGGGGCTTGGGCTTGGGACTGGTGTCAGTGCCAGTTCCTCTCGGGCACTGCCCCCTCCGGTACCCCAGCCAGCATCCCTGCCCTGACGCCCAACCCTTCCAGCACATCCTTCCTGCCCCTCCTCCCCTTCCTTCTCTCCTTCTACACCTCCCTCCCTCCTAAGTCCCTCTCTTTCTTTCCACCCAAACAGCCCCCCTGTCCTGCTCACTCCCCTTCACCCCCTGCTTCCTGGCTCCTGCCATCTCTCCCTGCTCATCCCCTGGGGCGACCTCCCTACCACAGAGCCACTCCCAGCTACCACCCAGCGCCACCCAGCCCGTCTGCCTGTGGCCATCTGTCCTTGCCTTCATTACCTGCCCCTCCCCCTCACCTCCCAGCCGCCCCTCACCCATGGGTTCTGCCTGCCATCATCTCACACCAGTGGCCTTGCCCCTCCCCCATCCACTCACCTCCCCCATCCCCTTGCTCCCCCACCCCCTACCCCCATCTGCTCCCCCTCCTTCCCCCACTCGCCTGGAGTCCAGGGCCCTGTGAGCCCAGTCAGCCCTTGCAGGAACTCACAACTCACAGCCGGACAAGGGCGCCTGGGGGTGCTTGGCCTGGGGCCATTTCTTGGCTGGAGAGAGACACCTCCCACGTGTGTGTCCAGCCTGGGGCCTGCCACACCTCCAGTGCCCTAGACAGCCCTTTGATTTCACTCCTCTTTGAAACAGAAAGTGGAACCTAGACAGTGGCGGTGGTGAGGATGTGTACAGGTTAAGCATCTGTGGTTTGCTGCTGTGGGAGTTTGCTGTGGTTTCAGTAACGCTCAGGACATACCGGCCTGGAGGCTTGTTCTCTCTCCAGCTTCCACAGAGGATGCCGATGGCAGAGCTGGCGGGGGAATCGCAGGCAGTGTCCCCAGAGGCTTCTGTCCCCCAGGGTCACTCAGCCACCCAGCTGTGTCTGACTGCCCAGGCCGGGTTGGGGACTGTGGCCAGGTGGCATCCTCATCCTTGTCATAGCCTGGTGCCCGGCCAGCTGTGACACAGGCCCCTCCCTGCGCAGCCCTGGGGCACCCTAAGCTCCTTAGCAGCCTCGGGGCAAAGGCGATCGTCCTCCTGCAGCAGGAGTAGGGGTGGGCGGTGGGGACTGGGAGCCAGCCCCAGGGAGGGAAGTAGCCACTCAGGCAGGCCTACAGGGTCCCCTTTCCTGCCCAGTGCGGCCGGATTGGATTGAATGGTGGACTCCTAGGGTGAGCCACCTCCTTTATCAGGAGGCTGGCGTGCGGGAGGCATTCACACAGTGGTAAGAATGCTGACAGTGATGGCGGGTGCCATTAAGTGAGCGCCGACTGCCTGCCACGTGCCAAGCCATGCCCAGCCAGTATCATTCCCTGCTCTCTTCCCAGCCTAAGGAGGCTGGGTCTGTGACCCCCCTTTTGTAGACAGCCCCATGCTGAGCGAGCTGGACGCGGGGGAGCGGGATTTAGGCCCAGGCATCTGAGAGTGCACCCCGTGCCTGCCTCCAGGCTGACTTGCTGCTCTGGGTCCCCTCTGGTCTCCCTGGTGGGGTGCCCTCCTCCCTCTGCCTGACATCCCCCATTAGCACTGGAATCTGCTTTCTCTTTTGCTTCTTTTTGTTATAGAGGGCAGGAGAGAATTTTAGCTCAGCCTCCTGGGAGAGATGTTTCCGTTTGAACAACTCCCCTGAAGTGGGGCCTGGATGGATAGCAGGCCAGGGTGTGAGTGTGTGCATGCGTGTGTGCGTGTGTGTGTGTGTGCATGCATCTGTGCGTGTGTTTGTGTGTGGGTGCGGGTGTGTGTGCGTGCGTGTGTGTGCGTGTGTATGTGTGCACGCGCCTGTGTGTGTGTGTATGTGTGCTTGCATATGCGTGTGTGTGCACGCATGTGCCTGTGTGTGTGTGCATGTGTCCATGCGTATTTGTGTGTGTGCATGTGTATGTGTGGATGTGCCTGTGTGTGTGTACATGTGCATGTGTATGCATGTGTGTGCACGCATGTGCCTGTGTGTGCGTGTGTCCATGTGTTTGTATGTGCACGAGTGTGCATGTGTGTGCGCATGTGTGTACGGGTGTGCGCACGTGTGCATGTGTCCATGCATGTGCGTGCGTGCACGTGTGTGTGCGTGCGTGTGTGTGTGTGCACGTGTGTGTGCATGTGTTTGTGCGCAGGCAGCTCAGGGCCTAGTCTTGGAGGGTGACCAATCCGAGTGGGCCGTTGTCCCCCAGGTGCGTGTTTTGTCTCTGCGCAGAGAGCAGGCCCTGGGATGAGTCGCTGCCTGCCTGCCTCTCCAGCATGTCCGTGCCCTCTGGCCTGTGGGTTCCGGAGGGTCTCCGTCCCTGACCGTTGCTCTGTGGCTCTTTCTGCCTGCCTGGCTTTCCCTCTTCTTGTCAGGAATTCCTCTGCCTGCGGTGCGCCCTCTGGGATCTCTCTTAGTCTCTGTGGCTGTCTCTGTCTGTGTCTCTGCCTCACCATCTCTTTCTCTTTGTGTCCTTCTATCTCTATCTCTTTCTGTTTGTGTCTGTCTGTCACCACGTCTCTGTCTTTCTGTCTCTGTTTCTCTCTGTCTTCATCTATGTCCATTTCTGTTTCTCAATCTGTCTGTCTTCGTCTCTGTGTCTGTGTCTCTCTCCTCTCTGCTTGGACCACAAGGTGCGGGTGTGACAGGCTTGGTGCTGGGGCCTGGCCAGCCTGGCCGCAGTAATTGCTCCAGGCTGTGAAGAGATTTGGAAAGTCTGAGCAAGGGAGGATGCCTGGGAGAGCGAGTTGAGAGGTTTTCCGCATCTGCTGTGTGGAATTCAGCTGGGCGCCTGAGGCAGGAATTTGATGGGATTTTTCTATGTGTGCCCCCTCTGCCCCACCGTGTTCCTGTTTTCTGATGCTTCTCTGCTCTTCAGCTTCCAGAGTTCTGTAGCATCAGAGACTTCCTTGGGAATTCACCGAACTTTGTTTTGGGGACTTTAGAATTGTCACAAATAGCACTATCTCTGAAAATCTCTAAGGGGGACAGACAGCCCCTATCAAATTTAAACATGAATTCTGGCTCACATAACTGAAGTCCAGCGTTGGTTAGCTTCAGGTACAGCTTGATCTAGATGACACGATGTCCTCAGGACCCTGTCCCTTTTCATCCCTAGGCTCTGCCATCTTTCACAGGGTCTTGGTGTGTTAGCAGGAAGGAAGCTGGTGACTCCAGGCCTTCCTCCTCCCAGGTTCAAGGCCAGCAAAAAGAGAGAACTCTCCCTCCTTCTCTCCGCTTTCTAGCCCCAAACTGGTTTTCCTCCTCACCATGAGTGGGCCCATGCCTGTCCTAGAACCTGTGGCTGGAGTAGGGGGTGTACTGGGAGTGCGTGAAGCTGGGCCCTGCTTTTCCTGGAGCTGGCACAGGGGAGCTGAGGGGCTTTTCTGCCTCTGAGTCTTCAGTTTTGCATAATAAACTTTTCTCTTTCACGCTAGCTTGAAGTTTTACATTTTTACACCAGGGGCATCTGATGAGTAAAAGGTACCCACTGCCCCCTGGCAACTTGTGCGGGGTGTATTAGTTTGTTGTTTTGTTCCCTGCGGCTTTAGGTGGGTGGGAAGGTGGACAGTCATCGGGAGTGCGCCTGCAGGCCTGACTGCCAGGCTCCCTCAGCCCCCGTCCTGGGGAAACCCAGCACCAGGGGAAGCGCTCTTGGCAATCCGGGTTTGCCTCTTCTTTTTCGACTGAGGGGCGGTTCACGAAAAAGTAACCACATTAAAGTGAAGAGCTCGTTGGCTTGTAGGACATTTACAGTGTTGTGCAGCTGTCATCTGTCTAGTTCTAGATCATTCTCATTGCTGCAAAAGGAGACCCCCATACTCATTAATCAGTCACTCCCTGTATTAGTCTGTTCTTACACTGCTAATAAAGACATATCCGAGACTGGGTAATTTGTAATAGAAAAAGGTTTAGTTGACTCACAGTTCTGCATGGTTGGAGAGGCCTCAGGAAACTTAAAGTCGCGGTGGAAGGGGAAGCAAACACATCCTTCTTCACATGGCAGCAGCAAGAAGTGCTGAGCAAAAGTGGGGAAAGCCCCTTATAAACCATCAGATCTCATGAGAACTCGCTCACTGTCACGAGAACAGGACGGGGGAAACCGCCCCCATGATTCAATGACCTCCACTTGGCCCCTCCCACGACATGTGGGAATTATGGGAACTACAATTCAAGATGAGATTTGGGTGGGGACACGGCCAAACCATGTCACCCCCCACTTCCCCCTCCTCCTTTTTCCTGCAACTACGAATCACTGTCCATCTCTATGGATTTGCCTATTCTGGACATTTCATGTGAGTGGAATTGTACACTCTGCAGCCTTTTATGTCTGGCCACTTTCACTCAGCATCATATTCTCGGGGTTCATCCACAGTGTAGCCTGGGTCAGTGCTTCATTCATTTTTTTTTTTTTTTAAATAAAGATGGGGTCTTGCTATGTTGCCCAGGCGGTCTTGAACTCCCGGGCTCAAGCCATCCTCCTGCCTCGGCCTCCACATCTGGCCCTTCACATTGCATTGTATGGATATGCCATGTTTTATTTATCTGTTCATCAGGTGATGGACTTACTTGTGCAATTTTGCTGCGAATAAAAGCTAAACCTGAACTTAAAGAAGAACCCATTAAAGACAACGGCTTTTATCCATGGAGAGTTTAAAGGAGTAAGTTTCCAGCAACTTTTCCAAGTGTTGCTAGTGGTTGCCAGCTGCTGCTTCTACTCCTGGTGCTGCCTGTTAGCCCTGGGGATGGAAACCTTCTTTTTGTTAATGTTGCTTTGGAGAATTATTCCCAGGTTGGATGAGCAGTTTGCTCTCACAGTTTTAGGGTGGCCTGGCCCCCAGAGCCCTTCCTTCCACATCCTTGTCCTTGCTCTGTTATCTCTCTTCTTGGTCCAGGTGGAAGAGCAGAGATAGGATAGCGGAGATGTTTCTTGCCACCAGTAGTGAGACCAGGCTCTGGGTGCCATGTTTGCTGCTACCTTTTGTCTTAAGAACCTCAAGAAATGACATGGGCTGCAGGGAGAGACCAGCCAAGCACCCAAGGTGGACCGCAGTGAGGGGCTGGGCGGCGGCGTGGAGATGTGGGTCTGACGTCAGTTGGCACAGAAGGGGTGTTGGGCACTCTGGGCAGTGGAGCCAGCCTGTGCAAAGGCCCGGGGGTGCCAGACGCATGAGCTGTCCATGGTTTGCTGTGGGTGGGGTCAGGTGCCCATGGCCCCCTGCCTGCCCTCCTGTTGGGGAGCAGTGAAGGCCCCACACCCAGTGGTAGATGCATACACACTCCTGAGGCTTTTTCTAGGGAGTTTTTCTTCCACACACACTTTTGCCTTGAATTTCTGGAGGTCCTGCACTTTGGGTCCCTGGAAGGGTGCTGCTTTGGCGCTTATGCTCAGCCCTATGGTTCTGTGGGGTGAACGGATATGTGGCTGGGACCCCACGTGGGGTCCCCACGTGGCTCAGCCCCACGGTTCTGTGGGGTGAACAGATGTGTGGCCATTTCTGACGTGGGAGCCCCTGCAGCCTCCCCCTTCAAGCACCTTCCAAGGTAGGACGTTGAGTGGCCTTGGGCATGTCGTCGAACAGAAATCCCACTTCCCACGGTGGTTATGACGGTTACGTGGATTAACACTTGTGAACTGCTTAGAGCAGGAGGCCAGCAAACTCCAGCAAGCTCCAAATCTGGCCCTCAGTGTGTTTTTGTAAATAAAGTTTTATTGGCACATAGCCATGCCCATTTGTTCCCCATTGCCTGTGGCTGCTTTTGTAGTACAATGGCAGGGGTTAGTAGATGAGACAGAGACCTTGTGGCCCTCAAAGCTTGAGCTATTTTTTACCATCTGGCCCTTTATAGGAAAGTGCCGGCCTCTGGCATCCAGCCCCAGTGGCCTCCAGGCTCTGTTTCTGCCTCTGCGTAATGGAGATGGAGCAGCAGTCCCCTCGGAGGGCTGTTGTGGGATCCACTTCATGGGGTGTGCAGAGGACTGGGATGGGCTGAGCCGTGAGTGGCCCCAGGTTTGATTTCTAGGGTGTCCCTGGGGGAGGTGGCCTGAGGAGCATGGAGGACTGCATTGGGGCGATTGAGGTGTGAGCCCTTTTCTCTATTTCCCTCGAGGAGTCTGTGTGTGTAGAGGGAGCACCGGGTTGTCCAGGCCCCTGCTGTCCTTGCTCCCACGTCTCAGATGGTAACAGAGGCCGGAGGCAAACCTAATGTGACTCCAAGACTCTTGGCCCCTGTGGGTCTTGCTTGGGCTCTGTGGGGTGAGGGGAGGACAGAGGCCATGAGGTTGGCAGGAGTGGACAGAAGATGATGCAGCCTCTGTGAATCCCGAGGTTGGGGGGGCACTCGGTGGCCCCCGGGCTGCAGTTGTCCGGGGAATAATGCACCCTGTGTCCTCTGGGTGCAGCTGCTGCGGGGGTGGGGAGGCGGTGACCTGGCGCTGCTCTGGGCCTCGTCTGCCAGCAGCTGCCGGCTTGGCCCCAAGGATGGCACAGGGCGGGGGCTGGGTTCTGGAGCCCGGCTAGGGGAGGACCATCCCAGCCAACATTTATTGAGGCTTACGGTATGCCAGGCTCAGAGCTATTAACTCATTCAAGACTCACAAGGACCGGGGAGGTGCGAACTGTTCTCCCCGTTGAAGAGATGAGGAACTGAGGCAGGAAGCAGTTGAATGGTCTGCTGGAAGTCACGGAACTGGAGAGTGGCAGAGGGGGCTGGGATTTGAACCCAGGGCTGCACAGGTGAAGCCTGGGTTGTTTTTTCTACCCTCCTTATCCTGAGAGTGTTCCCAGCACAGCCTGGGTGCACCGGACTTTAGCTGGTGGGATGAAGGCGTCCATGGATAACTGAATGCAGGCTTCCTTTGTTGTTAAGCACATTTTCAAAAACAGCTGTATGACACGAAGAGTAACTCTCAGTGAAAGAAAATCAGAAAAGATAACGGGCAAATAAAAAGAAGAAAGTAAAAATACCCTCTTCTGCCCTGCTGCCGAGATAACTCCTTTTAGCTTATCTGTAACCCATTCTGATGGCTTTTACGTGTGTTAGGGAACATACGTTTTCTGCAAAGCCACATGTGTGTTGGCTGCATGGTTCTGGAACTTGCGTGTTTGGACTGAGCTTCATGAATGAATGTTTACAGAGGGTCTGCAGAGGCCAGGCCTTGGGAGAGTGGAGGCTGTGGGTCTCGGTTCCTTGGGCTGGTGGGGAACACACAGATGGGGTAAGTGGAAGAAGAGAGGTGTGTTATGGGAACAGGGAGCTAGAAGACTTCAGAACTTGAGGAGAGGCTGGGAAGCCATTTATGTAGCAAGAGCATTTGAACCGCATCTTGAAGGCTGTAAGGGACTCTGAATTTTGGAGAATGGGTGATGGCTGGGATGGGGATGGGATCCTTGAATAGGTGAGGACTGTCCTGACAGATGTCCAGGACTCTGGGCCCGGAGTCAGGGATGGAAACCAGGGGTATATTGGGGAGGGGGGTGTGTATTAGTCTGTTTTCATGCTGCTGATAAAGACATACCCAAGACTGGGCAATTTAAAAAAGAAAGAGATTTAACTGGACTCACAGTTCCATGTGGCTGTGGAGGGCTCACAATCATGGCGGAGGGCAAGGAGGAGTAAGGCACATCTTACATGAATGGCAGCAGGCAAAAAGTTGGCAACTACATTAGTCAGGGGTCTCTAGAGGGACAGAACTAATAGAAAAAATATATTATATATATATATTTTGTATATATATATTTTATATATATATTTTGTATATATATTACATAAAGGGGAGTTTATTAAGGAGTATTAACTCACACAATCACAAGGTCCCACAACAGGCCATCTGCAAGCTGAGGAGCAAGGAAGCCAGTCTGAGTCCCAAAGCTTGAAGAACTTAGAGTGTGATGTTTGAGGGCAGGAAGCATCCAGCACGGGAGAAAGATGTAGACTGGGAGGCTAGGCCAGTCTCGCCTTTTCACATTTTTCTGTCTGCTTTACATTCACTGGCAGCTGATTAGATGGTACCTACACAGATTAAGGGTGGGTCTGCCTTCTCCAGCCCACCAACTCAAATGTTAATCTCCTTTGGCAACACCCTCACAGACATACTGAGGATCAATACTTTGCCTCCTTCAATCCAATCAGGTTGACAGTATTAACCATCACAGGGTTGTACAGACTGGGGGTGTCCCCTGTGCTGACCCCATGCCCATTTTTTTTCTGCCACAGGACCGTAGCCTGACGGGCAAGCTGGAACCGGTGTCTCCCCCCAGCCCCCCGCACACTGACCCTGAGCTGGAGCTGGTGCCTCCACGGCTGTCCAAGGAGGAGCTGATCCAGAACATGGACCGCGTGGACCGAGAGATCACCATGGTGGAGCAGCAGATCTCTAAGCTGAAGAAGAAGCAGGTGTGAACGGGCAGGGGGATGGGGAGTGCTGGCTCTGAGTCTCCATTCTAGCAGCAGTGACAGCGGTGTCACACATATGTGCCGAGCCCTTCCCAAGTTCTTGGGTGCTCACTGGTTTTTATGCCCTTTACGTTTATTGGACAGGAGCACATCCACAGAACTTTCCGCCATGACGGAAACACTGTGTATCTGCAGGATAGCCACGTTCCACTGTTGATTTGAAATGTGCCTACTGCGACTGAGGAACTGATTTTTAATTTTTGCTTAATATACATATTAAATGTGCCTTTGAATAGCCACACAGGCTGCTGCATTAGACAGCACAAGAATGGCAGTGAAAGTTCAGGATTTCTAGCCAGTCTGTCCAGGTTCAGATCCTGTTTCTTCCAGTACCAGGCAACGTGGGGTAGGCAGTCCCTTCTCTATGCTTCCCTTTCCTTATCTGTAATGTGGGGAAACAGCCCCTGGCTCTGGAATCTGAACCGACTGGCCTCCTAACTACTCTTTACTAGCTGTGTGGTCCTGGAACCTTCATCTCTTGGAGCCTTGATTTCCTTGCCTGTCAAATGGACAACTTGTAGAGGAGGGAGCAAGATCCCGAGATTAAAAATAAATCCTCATTGTCACTGTTGAAACCATACAAAGACAAGTGGAGAAAAAGCTGATGTAAATATGGATAACATTCATTTTATAATTTTGGTTTAAATATTAGTTAATATACAATTCCTCGATAATCTGCTTTTTCCCAGCTCTTCATGGTTTGCTCCCTGGTATCATTCAGGTCTCTGCTCAGATGTCCCTGACACCAAGAGGCCACCCTAAGCCTTGTACAGGAACACACCCCCCCAACCCTCCTCTGTCCTGGGTTCAGCCAATCCAGCCAATTCTACCTGCTGCTGGTTTTTGTAAATAAAGTTTTATTGGCACAGCCATGACCACTTGTCTGTGTATCTCTATACACATGTGTGTCTATATGACTGCTTTTCTGCCACAGTGGCCGAGTTAAGTCATCACAGCAGAGACCTGTGTGGCCTGCAAAGTCAAAAATATTTGCTATTTAGGCCTTTAAAGAAAAGCTTTGGGCCGGGCATGGTGGCTGATGCCTGTAATCCCAGCACTTTGGGAGGCTGAGGCTGGAAGATCACTTGAGCCTGGGAGTCTGAGACCAGCGTGGGCACCATAGCGAGACCCTGTCTCTACAAATAATTTAAAACATTAGCCAGGTGTGGTGGCACATGCCTGTGGTCACAGCTACTCAGGAGGCTGAGGCAGGAGTGCCTGAGCCCAGGAGGTTTAGGCTGCATGAGCCATGATTGCCACTGCACTCTTGCCTGGGCAACAGAGTGAGACTCTATCTCAACAAAAAGAAATTTTGCTCATCACTGATCTGTCTCATCACCCTACTGGTGACATCATTATTTGAATTAATATAGACCCAGCTTTGTTAAACAGTGGTCCTCTCCTTCTCTCCCTGTTAACTGCTGTGTTCTGAGCAGCATGGGGTACATAGTAGGTGCTCATTAAAAATGGTTGATTGAGTCATTGTGACAGTCTGGGCCCCAGGGAGCATCTAGACTAATGAGGGAAACAGGCTCACATCTAGTGCCCTCCCAACAAGGAAGTAGGGGCTCCAAGGAGGATCAAGGGCTCATTTTAGCCACTGTAGGCAGGTTGGTGAAGGCTGGTGAGAGAAGGCTTCCAGGAAGAGGTGCCGTGGTAGCTGGGTTTTGAAGGATGCTCCAGGGAGAGAGCATTGATTTCAAGGGGCCATCATGGCTGTCACATGGTTGGGGGAACTGGGATTTGAGGGTAGTCCAGCAGTGAGGCCCGGTCCTGGAGACTCTGCCAACTGTCCTAGGCTTCAGCGGGCAGTGTGTAGGTCTCATGATGGTGGCACAGGCATCACGAGAGGGGCCGGGCCCCGGCGGGGTGGGCAGGCATTGCCAGGGCCAGCCTGGTACTTCACCTTTAGACCTCCAGGCCTGGCCCTGGGGTGGGGCTGAAGCTGCGGGTCACTGGCACACATTGGTGACTGCAGCTGGAAGCCAGGTGGCTCAAGGCCGCCCTCAATGGTTAGGTTTTTGTTTGTTTTTTTCCCCTCTAAATTCCACTTTGGCATTTTTTAAAAGTGAAATTCTCAAGCATAATCATTTTAAAGTGCACAATTCCGTGGCATTTCGTACATTTGCAGTGTTGTGCAGCTGTCACCTCTATCTGGTTCCCAGCCATTTCAACAACCCACAGGGAAGCCTCATAGGAGCTAAAGCAGCCAAACTCTCTGTCTCTATGGACTGACCCGTTCTAGACGTTTCCTATATAGGGCATCACACAGTATGCGTCCTTTTGCGTCTGGCTTCTTCCACATAGTGTCATGGTTTTGGGGTTTATCATGTTGTCTCTTGTCTCCATCCTTCATTCCTTTTTATGGCTGAATCATATTCCATTGTATAGAGATGCCACCTTTTGTTTATTTCATCATCTGTGGCCATTTGGGCTGTGGCTGTTGTGAATAGTGCTGCTGTTGAACATTTGCGTTCAAGTTTTTGTTGGGACACCTGTTTTCAGTTCTCATGGGTATATACCCAGGAGCTGAATTGCCGGGTTGTGCAGTAACTCTAGGTTTAATTTGCTGATGACTTTCCAGGCTGTTTTCCACATCAGCTGCCCCATTTTACATTCCTACCAGCAATGCATGAAGATTCCAGGTTTTCCACATCCTCACCGACCGCCCCCAGCCTTTTATTTTTTTGAGATGGAATCTCACTCTGTTGCCCAGGCTGGAGTGCAGTGGTGCCATCTCGGCTTACTGGAGCCTCTGCCTCCTGGGCTCAAGCGATCCTTCTGCCTCAGCCTTCTGAGTAGCTGGGAGTACAGGTGTGCACCACCACACCCGGCTAATTTTTGTATTTTTCGTGGAGATGGGGTTTCACCATGTTGCCCAAGCTGGTCTCAAACTGCTGGTCTTGAGTGATCTGCCCACCTTGGCCTCTCAAAGTGCTGGGATTTCAGGTGTGAGCCACTGTCCCTAGCCACACCAACCCTTTTTTATCTTCCTTTAAAAAATGTTTTTGATTCCAGCCATCCTGTGGTTGTACAGCAGTATCTCGTTGTGGTTTTGATTTGCATTAGACAGCCCTTTTTAGCGTGTCACTGCTGTGCAGCAGTTTTTTCAGCATTATCTCCTTGATCTTCCAAACAACCTTATGAGGTAGGCATGTACTCACAGGTTCTGCTGAAGTAGACACTGAGGTCAGGGAGGTGAAGGGCCCTGCCTGAGGCTGCAGAGCTGGTGAGCGTGGGGCTCGGGCTTGAATCCAGGCCCAGCAGAGCTAGCCACCCTCTTAGCTGGGTCTCTGTAGATGCCCCAGGTAGTATGTTCTCCAGTACCTGAGGAAGGGCCACCTTTCCTGGCTGGAGGGAGCCTCCCTCCTGCCCACCTTTTCGGGGCTGTGGGCTTCTTCCCCTTCTTGGCTTTGTTTGTTTAGTGCTTTGGGGGAGTATTTTGATGCCCTTCTTGAAGCGACCACCAGGGGTCGCTGTGGGACCGAGGCAGTTCTGCTCAAGCCGCCAGCACCGGAGTCTGCAGAAGCCAGCACCCTCGATTTTCTGGCTCTTCCTGTGTTCACTTCTTCTTGGGCACCTTTTTGGGTTCATACTGATCTGCTTTGTGGTCATGTGCAGGCTGTGTGAGCATCATAAGTGGAGCAGAACCATGTTCTGATCTCACTTGTGATGCCCTGTCACATTGCAGAATGGGGCATTGGCCTCCCATCTGACCTTGGGCCAGTGCCCTAAACCCTCTGGTCTTCAGCCTCCCTCTTTCTATGAAGCAGACAGCAGCATGATGGGATGCTCTTTCCAACGGTGTTAGGAGGAGGGGGTTCATACATGGACAGATGAGGATGAGGATGATGGGGGTGATGAGGATGAGGGTGATGGGGGTGATGAGGATGAGGGTGATGGGGGTGATGAGGATGAGGGTGATGGGGTGATGAAGATGATGGGGGTGATGAGGATGAGGATGATGGGGGTGATGAGGATGAGGATGATGGGGGTGATGAGCATGAGGGTGAAAGGGGTGATGAGGATGAGGGTGATGGGGGTGATGAGGGTGAGGATGATGGGGGTGATGAGGATGATGAGGGTGATGGGGGTGAGGAAGATAAGGATGATGGGGTGAAGAGGATGAAGATGAGGGGAGTGATGAGGATGAGGACGATGGGGGTGATGAGGATGAGGATGATGGGGTGATGAGGATGAAGATGATGGGGGTGATGAGGATGAGGATGATGGGGTGATGAGGATGAGGATGATGGGGGTGATAAGGAAGAGGGTGATGGGGGTGATGAGGATGAGGGTGATGGGGGTGATGAGGGTGAGGATGATGGGGGTGATGAGGATGATGGAGGTCATGAGGATGATGAGGGTGATGGGGGTGAGGAAGATAAGGATGATGGGGTGAAGAGGATGAAGATGAGGGGAGTGATGAGGATGAGGAGATGGGGGTGATGAGGATGAGGATGATGGGGTGATGAGGATGAGGATGATGGGGGTGATGAGGATGAGGATGATGGGGTGATGAGGATGAGGATGATGGGGGTGATAAGGAAGAGGGTGATGGGGGTGATGAGGATGATGGGGTGATGAGGATGAGGATGATGGGGTGATGAGGATGAGGATGATGGGGGTGATAAGGAAGAGGGTGATGGGGGTGATGAGGATGAGGATGATGGAGGTGATGAGGAAGAGGGTGATGGGGGTGATGAGGATGAAGATGAGGGGGTGATGAGGATGACAGTGATGAGGATGACAGTGATGAGGATGAGGAGGAGGGGGGTGATGAGGATGCAGGTGATGGGGGTGATGAGGATGATGGGGGTGATGAGGATGAGGGTGATGGGGTGATGAAGATGAGGATGATGGGGTGATGAGGAGCTCTGTGGGTGGAGTGTTGCCTGTGTGTCAGGTGCTGAGTGCTTTGCACCCATCATCAGCTCATTTCACCCTCACACTGGCTTTCTAGAGTAGTAACTCTTTTATCCCCATTTTCCAGAAGAGGAAGGTAAGGCTTAGAGAGGTCCAGGAGCTTCTGAAGGCTACGCAGTAAGTAGGAGTGGGAGTCGGGCTCCAGTCTGGCCAGTGCAGCTGCGGAGTCTGCGCAGCCTGTCCTAGTACTGATGTTGCCTGTAGGAACTGTCATGGGTAATAATGCCGGCTCGCAGCAGGCCCGACTGTTCCTGCCTGTGTAACTCATTCAGTTCTCACCACAGTCAGAATGGCGGCACGGCAATCAGCCCCGTTTACAGATGGGGAAACTGAGGCCTAGCAGGGTGAGGCTGCTTGGCTGTGCTTCCTTAGCTGGCAAGTCACGAAGGCAGAATTTGAACCTGGCTTTGGAGCTTGGAGGCTGCAGCTGGCCCAGGAGCTGGGGCCTCTCCCGGGTGCGGAGTCCCTGGGGTGACTCACAGGAAATGGGTAGCAGCCTGACTTCCTGTGCGCGGCCGCGGCCCGGGCTGCAAGGGGGCCTCCCCGCACCCTGGGGGCTGCAGCCCTCCTTCCGCCCGCTGGGGTGCTCACCCCTCACGTTCTGCCTTTCCCCACAGCAACAGCTGGAGGAGGAGGCTGCCAAGCCGCCCGAGCCTGAGAAGCCCGTGTCACCGCCGCCCATCGAGTCGAAGCACCGCAGCCTGGTGCAGATCATCTACGACGAGAACCGGGTATGTGTCCCCACTCTGGCCTGCTGCCCCCTGGTGCTGGCCATGAGGCGATTCGCAGGGGGCACCATGAATCGGGCCTCAGTGTTTCCATCTGTGAAATGGGGAGGGGACCTCGCCACCCTCTCCCCCAGAAACACAGGGTTTATGAGTGGGTGGGGGAAGGTGACCGGTGGAAAGCCATCCTGGTGTGGCCTCTGGGCTGTTCTGCTCAGACACGCAGATGGGTGTGGACTGTGGCTGGTCAGCAGGATGCAACACAAAACAGAGGTTTTGGGCTCCAGGAGAGCACCAGGGTCCAGCTGATGGCCAAGGGTAAGGGGCTGCCACTTTAGGTGCCGATGCAGAAGAAATCCCTTTAAGGCAAAAGATAATGACATTATGACCGCAGCAGTGAGCTTCCATGGAACAGCCCCTCCCATCAGTCCTGGAAGGTGCAGGCATCATTTCCATTTTCCTAAGGCCCAGAGAGGTTAAGTGATTTGTCCAGAGTCACACAGCTAGGAAGCATTGGACCTGGATTTGAACCTATGTTGTGTCAGACCACAGGGCCTGAGTTCTCAGCACCGGCTTCCACTGGCACTGGGCCCTCGAAGGGGCCTTTGAGATGATTGAAACACAGAGTCTGGAGCAGGCTGTGGAGGCCCATGGGGATCCCACTGCAGGCAGTTATAGGGGGTCTGGTCTTGGTGGAGGGGCTTGGGGTGCCCAGAGCAGTGTCTCCAGGGGCTGGACCCTAAGGGTCTGTGCACCCCCAAGGTGGAACCTTGTGTCTGGTGAGGTGGTAAGCTCCCCATCTTCCCAGTCAAGCCACTACCAGCAGGGCTTTAATGATTTACAGTCGACTTTTTCTAAATGTACTCAGGATCTGTGGATGTTGATCCCCTCCCTTATTTTCTGGAAGAGGAAACTGAGGCCCAGAGAGGGACTGGTCCTTGTGAAGCGTGACAGATGAGGAAACTCCTCTCCCTGCCTTGGCTTCTCTGGTTCCCCTCCTACCCGTAGCCCCAGCCACCCTTCCCAGCTGCCTCTTCTGTAATATCTTCCTTGGCCAATCAGTGCTCAGAGTTGAGGTGGGGGTGGGGAGGCCTCGAGTCAAGTGGTGGGTGCCTGCAGTGGCAGCCTGAGGCAGGGAACTACTGGATCAACCGGTTTGGCTATGCCTCCACCTCTAGAAACAGCGATGTCATGCAGAATGAGACAAGCCTGTTTGGGGCCTGGGAACTGTGTGCCCGGCTCACTCTCCCACACCCTGGCCCCTCACCCCAAGCACCGCTAGTAACAGTCATAGGAGAGCCAAGGGGCCACACATCCTTCAGCCAAGCATCCTGGGTTCAAATCCCATTTCTCCCACTTCCTAGCGTTGTACTTAAACCTTCCTGTGCCTCATGCTCCACAGCTTTAAAACAATGACAACGATGGCATCACCTAGTACAGTTGGTGTGGGGATTAAAGGGGTAATTTCCTAGTGCCCTTAGGACAGACAGTGCCTGGCACCAAAGAAGTGCCAGCTGGTGCTATTAATTGTCATTATCATAGCTCTCATTTCTTCTTGTGTTTGTTTACCTTGTGCATTTAATAGAATACTATTTGCATTTAGTAGAACTACTATTATTCTCTCATTTTTGCTCATCAAGAAACCAAAGCTCAGAGAGGGAAGGAGACCTCCCCGAGATTGCAGAGCAAGTGAGCTTTGAGCCTGGGACTTGGAGCCAAGATTGAGGTGGCTCCAGGAGCCCAAAGTGGAGGGGACATGGGCAGGGCTCCTGAGAGTGTCACCTCTACCTGCCTTCTCTGATCCTTGGTGGAGAGCAGGCACGGTTCTCTCCAGCAGCTGTGGAGGCCAAGTCAGTGGCCCAGCACATTGCCGCAGGGCCCTGGCCCTCTTCCTGGAGCTCCCCTCCTTGCAAGGCTCATACTGTCACTTCCATCTTTGCTCAAGTGGCCCCTTCTCAGCAAGACCCGTTTCAACCCTCTACTTAATACTGAAAACCCTTTTTTCAGGAAAAAGAGTTTTCGGGCTTACACTGGTTTTCCTCCTTTGTGGCTTCTGATTCTCCTTAGCCCTTGTCCCCGTGGGACATGATTTCTGTTTTACTTATTTATTCTGTTTGTTATGAATGGAAACTCCGTGGGGGCAGGAATAAAATCCCTGCCCACTTTTATTTCCAGTGGTATCTCCAGCACCTAAAACGGTGCTCACCACACAGCAGATGCACATAAAATAATTGTTGTGCAAATATTCAGGCGGCAGGAAGGGAGGGGAGATGGGGACGGGTGGCCAGCTCTGGCCCGTGGAAGAGGCCTCTGGTTTGGGGGTGTGGGGGCTGATGGGGACCCTCCGCCTGGGCTGAGTCTCTGAGCCTCCAAAGTCTGCAGCCTAATGTGCGGGAGGCCCCCAGCTGCCTTTGGCAGGAGCAGCCAGGACTTACCGCCCCTTGGGGGATCAGTAGGATTAAATTTTAATCCGCCTTCCTTCCCTGCTGGTTCCTGGAGAGATGGAGGACAAGGGTCTGTCTCTAAACGTCGAGCCAGCCGGAAAACGCAGCTTCCCTGCCGGGCAGGGCCTGCCTGGCAGTTCTGAGTGCTGGAGTCTGGCTCATTATCCATTCGGAACACATTGGTGAGGCACCCGCTGAGCAAGGCTTTTCCCGCCTCCCGGCCTCCTGGGAGCTGCCTGCGTGGGCGGGGGCCGGGCAGGTGTGCACAGATGGCGGGGCAGCCAGCAGGGTGGCTGCAGCCTGAGAGCAGCAGCAGACAGGGTGGCCCGGGCCCAGGAGGGCAGAAGCATGACCTGGAAGTGGGCGCTGGGAAAGGCTTCTTGGAGGCAGCAGGTGGGCCAGAAGGAGGACATTCGGGTGAGGGGCATGGCACAGGCCAAGTCCCAGAGAGGGGACTGGCGTCTCCTTTGATCTTCAAAGGTGGTGGGCACGAGGTAGGAGCCTGTTGGTTCCGGGACAAGGCACGCACTTGGAATCTGGATAAAACATACACACAGGCAGCACTAGCAACGTGTGGATACATAAGGGGCATTTGTGCAGCACGGGTTGCTGGTACTGTAGGAATTCAGGACACTGGGGAACAGTCAGGGTGGGCTTCATAGGGGAGACGGGCCTTGAGCTAGATTGACTGGGGAAAGGTAGAAGGCTGCTTCCAATGGAGATGTAGATGGCTCGTTCATAAGGTGGGGAGGAGGCAGGATTGATGGAAGCAGCAACCCCAGTTGCTGAATAATGCGGAAATCAGCAGAAGACACAAGTCCTTGTCTTCCAGTTTAAGCGTCTTTAAAGGAAAGTATTTATATGATGTGATTAGGACTCAGTGTGTGCACAGTGTGATTGGGACTGAGCAGGGCAAAGAAGAATAATACCACCAACAGTCACCGTGAACGTGAAGCTCACCCTTGGGGCTTTTGGGGGTTTTGGCACTCATGCTCGTTTGTAGGGCCCAGCATCAGACCCCCTGATTCAAGATTTTCAGAGCAGTGCTTCAGGCCCCGTCCTGTGGCCCCAGCATCCTGTGCCAGGCCCCCACCTCTGGCCTCCGTGCCCAGCCACCTGGTCATCAAAACTGCCCCCCAGGGTCCAGGAGTTCTTTCAGATTGTCCGTTTCAGCCCTGCGAGGCTGCTGCACACATCCTCTGACCTGCCGCTTTTCCTGCTTGTCACACACCCTGGGAGAGCTCTGCACAGGGCTCATGGGCATGGGGCTCTGTTTGCAGATGAGGAAGCTGAAGCTCAGGGTAGGCCGCTGCCCTGAGGCACTGCTGCAGCCCGCGGAGGGGCTTGGGTGCAGGACTGGGGGTTCAGAGCTTCTTGGGTGAGTAGGTGCTGCCCCCAATCTGCAGATGAGGAGGCCAGTGTGGTAGAGAAGGGAATAGGATGGGGCTTCCAAGCAGGGGAGAGGCTAGGGAGTGATCAGTGTCAGGTCTGTTTTTCTGCTCTAGAGGAGAGCCGCATGTGGATGCATGTGTGGTTTGTGTGCCTGTGGGTACGAATGTGCGTATACGGGTGGATGTATGTGTGGTATGTGTGTTGCATACACATGTGTATGTGTGAACATACATGTGTGCCTTTGGATGGCTGTGCATACTTGTATGTGAATACTTAGAGTAAGAGTCGGCTTATGTGGGACGAGCATGTGGTGATTTGTGCATTGATACAGCACACCTGTGTGTGTGTATGTGGGCATGTGTGTATGTGTGTGGACCTCTGGATGGCTGTGTGTACATGTGTATAAGTGTATATGAGTCAGCACGTGGGGCCTGTGGTTATCTGTGCACTTACACATCCATGCATACACACGTGGGTGTGTGTGTATATGTGTGCAGGTATACCTGTGGGTGCTGGGTGCACATGCGTGAACATTCATGCACGAATTGGCACATGTGAGGCATGTATATAGGTATTCGTGCATCTGTGCACCTGTATGCATACGCATGTGTTCACATGGGTACACGTTAGGCTGTGTGCATGTGTGTACAGATGGATGTGCGTGAGATGGCGTGTGTGGGGCGGGTGTGGTTACGTCATGTGTTCACTTGGGTGCACGTGTGTGAGTATGTGCATGCGCCTTGACGTGTGGACATGTGTGTATGTCTTTGCGTGTTCCTAGATCTTGGCATGTGCACTTGGTGACGTGGGTCTGGTGCTCCCGTGCACCCATCTGCATAGGTGACTAAGGACTTGTGCGCCCCAGCCAGCTCCTAGGCTTTTTGGGCGTGGGAGGCCTGGCCACACAGACCCAGAGTTTCTGCAGGAGTGCCATTGCCCGAGTGAGAACCTGCCCGGACCCCCAGTTGCCTGGTGAGAGCCCCTACAGGGGGTGGACGCCACGGTGAGCGGGGCCCCTCATTGGCTTGAGTCCCTAGGTTTTCCTCTCCTCTCAGAGCCAGGTGAGCTTGGGCAGTGGCTTCTCTCAGGCTTGGCCACCTCCCCTGCGGCGTCAGCCCCACCCACCACGATCAGAGCAGAGACCTCGGCCCCCAAAGGCCAGGAACATGGGAGGACGTGCGTGGGGGCAGTCGGGCTTCAGCGGGATTGAGAAAGGCCTGTTTCCCTTCTCCCTCAGGGTGGGGCTGAGTCCCCTGAATTCCAGCCTCCCAGCCGGCAGGTGGCAGCCCAGCCCGAAGCCCTTCTTTGGGCTAGAGCAGTCTCTGAGTTTTGCCACCCTTGGGTGGAGTTGATTCAGCTCTAACAAGTGTGTCCTGGCGTCCCCTGCAAGCTGGGCCTTGGGCCCGCATGGGGAAGATGCAGACGGGAGCTCCTGTTGGAGCACTTGCTGTTTACCAGGAGCCAGTGTCGGGAGGCGGCCCCCAGAGGGGCCGAGGAGATGTGCAGATATCAGCCATGGGAATATTGGGGTTGGGGAATGTTCTAGGTGGGAGAGGTTCAGGTGGGAAGGGTTTGGGATTTTGGCTAGAACTGTGTGGATTGGTGACCTCCTATCCAAGTGTCCTCTCTGAGCCTCAATTTCCCCATCTGTAAAATGGGGTAGCCCTTGCACCCCAGAAACAGGTTACTGGGAGGATTGGCAATCCTGGTTGTGGCTTGGAGAGCAGGGAGACAGGGCCTGCCCTGTCGTCCACCTCTATGGAGGGGGCAGAGAGGCCTCTGTGTCCTTGGAAAGACCAGGCATGTCCGGGATGCGGACTGCTTCCCCTATGGCCCTGGGGAAAGTGCCTGCTGCCCTCAATCCTGTGCTGGGCCCTGCTGGACGATAGCAGTTTGGTGGCCGGCACTGGCCTCTTCTGGTCCTGGTGGAGAGGCGGGGAGGCACTGGGCCAGCTGCAGCGACGTGGAGAGAGGACAGGGTTCTGGGCTGGGACCGGAGAGCCTGCGGGTACAAGAATGCTTTGCCCCAGAGACAGCCTGAGCGAGGGAGCCAGCCCCACCCCATTTCCAGGTATTTAGACCATTCCTGAGCATCCACTGTGAGCCAGACGCTGTCCAGGCACTGTGGGTGCAGCAGAGAACAGAGCAGGCACCTTGCTCCTCATGGAGTCCTCATCAGGGGGAGGTGGCCAGTAAGATAAACCATGGGATGCAGACCCTTACCCCTGACTGCATGTGCTGTGAAGACAGCCAGGTGGGGAAAAGAGTGGTCGAGGGAGGTGGGCCGCCCTGCTGCGGGGGGTCAGGGAAGGCCTCTTTGGGGAGGGGAGGCTGAGTAAAGACATGAGCAAGAGGCAGGCGAGAGCATGTGAAGATGTGGGGAACAGCATTCTAGGCAGGGAACAGCAGGTGCAAAGGCTCAGAGGCAGTAGTGACTTTCAGTGTGCAGGGGACAGTGAGGGGCCAGCAGAGGTCAAGGTCCTGTGAGGGCTGGGACCCTGTTGACCCTGGCGAGGAGTTTGGATTTGGTGCTCAGGATGGCAGGAAGACAGCAGCTGAGGAGGTGAGAGGGAATTTTTGGCATGAGGCTGAATCTGTGGCCTGCATCCACGTTCCCCAGGCATGCCACGTTCTAGAGGGTGTCTCCTCTGCATTTAAAGAGGGAAGGGATGACATGCACGTCACTTTGCTCCCTGTAGAACATCCTTGCAGAAGTCATGGGAGTTTGGTACCCTGGGTGAGTGTGGCCATTTCGTGAATGGGGAGACTGAGGCTAGACAGGAGACTCAGATTGCTGAGGATTAGAGCGCAGTTGACTCCCAGATGTTGGGCAGGTGTGTTGAGAAAGGCCAGCCCATCTTGGGACAGGGCCCCACAGGCCCACCTCCCCAGGAAGCTGACAAGCAGGACCAGAGAAGACCGTGGAGCGGGAACAAACCCAACACTGGGAGCAGGGGATGTGGAGGCAGGAGGTGGAGGAAACACCCCAGAGAGACAGGAGGAGGTGGGGCTCCCTGTGGCTTTGGCAGGTGAAGAAGGGGTCCCCCCTGCTCTCTAGGTGCTAGCTGTGTGGCCATGTAGTTTCTAGTGGCTTGGCGCTTTCCATTGGTATCACTCTTTTAGCTAGATGGAAAGTTGCTGCTGATCCCCACAGATGATACACAAACTCCTATTCATCCCTCAAAACCCAGCCTATATATCCCTCCTGTTACCTTTCTGGGAGAGTGACTTGTGCCCCACTTTCACACATACCTTTCTCTGCCTGAGCATACTAATCTGCTGTTACTGCTCTTAACCAACAGCCATTGTTTGGGTTTATTCCAGGCAGGCGCCAGGTCTTATTCATTCCATGTCTCTCCCTGGGTCCCAGTGTTTGGGAGCTGCCCTGCCCCCATGCCACCCCATACCCAGTCCTTCACTGGGCCTGGCTTAGGGGTTCTCCCATCTTCAGTACCCCAGGGCAGACTCTTCCCTGCTTTGAGGGTGTGACTGGGACATTGACTCTCCGGGTGATGTCTGCCCCCATCCACCGGAAATACTAGTCCCAAGCCTAGGGGTGACCCTGCGTGGGACCTGGCCCTTGGCTTCTTCTGTCCGTGGATCCTGGAGGTCATAAGAAGGGCTTCTTCCCTGTGTTTTGTTTCTGTGCCTCAGTTTCACCATCTGTGAGATGGGGCTACTCCTGTGTGTGCCTCCCATGGCGCTTACGCGTGATTGACATGTTAAGAACACACCGCATGCCCAATGCTTGGCTCATGGCAGGTGCCTGGGGAAGTGACCACCGCTGTAATAGTTCTCCCCTGCTGTTCCGGCCCCCAGCCGCACCTTGAGGCTGCAGGTCTCGGGGTTTCAGCTCAGCGTGAAGGTGGCCAAGAGCATGGCTCTGCTCTTGGTGGGCTGGGCCCTGGGCTCTAGGTTCCAGCTTGAGCCCACCTACATACCTGCTGTCTTTCTCCAGGGGCTGGGGAGGGGGAGTGATGCTGGCCCGCCACGCCCTCCTGTCTCTGCTGCAGCCGGGGAGCCTGGGCACCTCCGCCCTGCGAGGAGATCTTGGCAAAGGCTGCATCAAATTTTTGTTGGCAGCCACATTTCCCAGGGCTTGGGGTCACCTCCCTTTGGCCAATCTGGTTTGGGGTCACTGGGGACAGTTTCAGTATGGTGATGGTGACTTCTGCGGCCTGTCCGCCTAGTCCTTGCCAAATACTGAGTGGCTGCCCCAATGCAGCTGAGTCACAGCAGGGGCTCGCCCACGTGCCAGCCTGTGAACACCCATTTGCCAGCGCACATGCAGTTTAGCCTGGTGCAGGGGGCACCCAAACCCACCCAAATTCTGCCCCTGCCCTCTGCCACAGCCCCCATGAAACCACCTTCAGGAGCCCCTCCGCCCCCCACCTCCCTGTACCCGGCTGGCCTGGGCTGCCCTCCAGGCCTCCTCTGAGTGGACCCTGGTGGTCCCAGGCTGGGGGCTGGTGGGCCTGGCCGAGGCACAATGTCTGCCTTCACACCGAGGGCCGGGGTGGGGGCCGGAGGTCCAGCCCATTGACGGAGCAGCCACCGAGCCCTGAACCACATGTTCCTGTTTTCCTAATAAGTCTCCAGTTGTGAGTGGGGAGGAGGCGGGGAGGCCCCGGGGCAGCCCAGAAATAATCACATGATTGTGAAACACAAGAATCCTAGAAAGGGTATCTCTGAGCGCCTCTATCTCACCCTCCCTCCTCCTCCTCCTCCTCCTTCCCTCGCTGGCTGCACTAGCTCTGAGGTAATTGTAGACAACCCAACCAGCTTCCAGGGCGAGGGAAGGCATCTCAGGGCTGGCAGTGTCGGCCGGGCTGGTGGGGAGCGGTGCCCACGTCGCTGGGCCCTGGGGGAGCGAGGCCTGTGCGCCTGCCGGGGAGCAGGCTTCAGTGGACCCGGCGCATTTGCTAAAATCGAAACTTGGCTGGCTTGCTGGGGCCGCTGTGGGGGTATTGAGGCTCCTCTGTGTTTTTTTCCAGCCTGGGGAGGGCGTGCAGGGGGCCCTGGGCCTACCTCCCCCGTGCTGAGGATCGGCATGCTGGGCTGGGCTGGGCAGGTGCCCGCTGCTCTGGGAAGCCTCTATTTATAATCTGTGTTTTTTTGTTTTTTAAAAAAATTCCTCCTCCTCTTCGCCATCACCCTGCAGAAGAAGGCCGAAGCTGCACATCGGATTCTGGAAGGCCTGGGGCCCCAGGTGGAGCTGGTGAGCTGGGGTGCAGGGTCAGGGGCTGCAGGGAGGGCGGGGGTGGCTGGAGAGGTGGGCAGGGCGGCGGGAGGGCGTGGTGGAGGAGGAAGTCATCTATTGCCAAGGGCTGCCCAGGCGGCGTCCGCGGAGGAGGCAGGAAACCCACCTTCCTGGTGAGAGGATGGCAGATAGCGGGTGGGCGGGCCTGGCTGGGCTGGGTGGGGGTGGGGAGTCTTGGCAGCGAGCGCCTGCGGGGCCACCTGCGCACTCCTGTGCACACCGTGAAGCCCGGCCGCTCGGGCTGTAAGGAGAGTCACACACCTGTAGGCCGGCGCGTTTGCTCCGGCTGAGCGCGGAGAGCCGGTTCTCTGGGTCACACGATCTCGGTCTACTCCCAGGTGCGCCACTTCATGGCGGTGCGACCCTGAGCGGGTCTGTTACCCTCTCTGTGCTTCAGCTTCCTCATCCGTAAAATGGGAATCCTTACAGCACCTATTCCACTGGGTTACAGTGAGGAGGAGCTATGTTAATATTTTTCCAACGTCAGGTGCGGCGACTGCCTTGTAGACAGCAAGTGCTGGGCATTAGCTATGATGATGATGATGATGATGATGATGATGATGGCTGTCACTAGTGTCCTTTTGCTGCGGAAAGATGCCATGTCAGCAGCAGAGCTGGAAAGTAGGCCCCAGGCCTCCTGGAGTCCCTGGGCTGAGGATGGGTGGATGCAGAAGCCCTAGCCCCAGCCCCCAGAGAAGGGGCCACAGCCCCTGCCCGCCCCACAGCCATCCGTGCCCACTGAGCTGGTCAGCATGGACGGCCGTGGTGGGCACTGAAGGCATACTGCTACCCACATGTGTGCCGGATGAGGGAGAGTCTCTGTGTGCATGGTGGGCTGGGGTGTGCGTGTGAGTGCGCCCAGGGTGCAGATAAAGACTTATGCCTTCGGCCATGTGTAGTGGCTCACACCTGTAATCCCAGTGCTATGGGAGGCCAAGGCAGGAGGATTGCATGAAGCCAGGAATTTGAGATCAGCCTGGGCAAAATAGCAAGACCTTGTCTGTGCAAAAAGTTAAAAAATTCACCAGGTTGGTGATGCACACCTGTCGTCCCAGCTACTTGGGAGGCTGAGGCAGGAGGATCGCTTGAGTCCGGGAGTTCAAGGCTGCAGTGAGCTACGATCACATCACTGCACTCCAGCCTGGGCAATAGAGTGAGACCCCGCCTCATAAAAAAACGAAACAGAAGTCTGACACCTTCAGAGCCTCAATCTAAACTCAGCTCCACTGCATGTTTGCCAAGTGGCCTTAGGAAAGGGGCTGACCTCCCAGTACCACAGCGCTCGCTCATCTGGGACAGGCGGAGGCTCTAGGGCCTCCTTCCCGGGTCTTCCCAGGGTTAAAGGCAGTGCTGCCCATTAAAGGCTCACCTAGTGCAGCTCCTGGCCCCTACGAAGCACTCAGTAGTTGTGAACAATTTGGTAATGAGCTGCTCCCCCTGAAGTTTCTGCAGGCTGCTGAGTTTTGCAGTGAGAGCTCCCCGAAGCCCGGGGTCCATCTGTTGAGGCCACTCAGGAACTGCAAGCCCTGGGCTCCCAGGCCCGCTCAGAAGGCAGAAGCAGGGAGGAGATGGCAAGGACTCCTCCAGCTCAGAAGCAGGGCCCAGCTGCCCACCTGGCTGGACTCAGGAACCTCGCCGGGCTCTCCCACCCCTTCAGGGCTCTGCCCCCTCCGGGCACATTCTCGGGCCTGGGCGATCTGGGTGGCGAGCTCTGGCCTGGGGTCGTGCTTCTCTCGGGAAGTGATTTTTGGGGAAGTTTTCAGCAGTAGCAGCTGCTGCTTGCTTGTTTTTTTGTTTTGTAAACAGCTTTATTGAGGTACAATTCACACGCATGCCATTCACCCATTTAAAGTGTACAGTTCAGTGGGTTTTAGTGTATTCACAGATGTGTGCAACTGTCACCACGGTCAATTTTAGAACATTCCATCATCTCAAAAAGCAACCCTTCTGTCTCTATGGATTTGCCTATTCTGGACATTTCCTATAAATGGAATCATGCAATATGTGGTCCTTTGTGTCTGGTTTCTCTCACTCAGCATCATGTTTTCGAGGTTCATCCGTGTCGAGCGTGGGTCGGTCCTTCGTTCCTTTTTGTGGCTGAATCATATTTCACTGTAGGGGTAGGTCACGTGTTGTTTACCCACTCATCAGTCGGTGGACATGAGATTGTTTGCATATTTGGGGTATTGTGAATAAAGTTGCTGTGAACATTAGTGTGCCGTTTCCATGTGAACGTACGTTTTCATTTCTCCTGGGTGTGTACCTAGGCGTGGAATTGCTAGATCCTCTGCTAACCCTATGTTTAGCCCCTTGAGGAACTGCCCAACTGTTTTCCAAAGTGGCCGTACCATTTTACATCCCCACCAGTAAGCTGCCTCTTGCCTCAGTTTCCCCTTTTCTGCCAAATGGGGATGGCAGGCTTGGATGAAGTTCCCAACCATTTCCAGACTTCTGGGTCCTCCCGCTCCCCTTTCCTGACTGGTCCCCGGGGGCCTCCTGGGGGAAAGGGCCTGGTGGCCCCTGGGTCTTAGGGCCCGAGGAACACAGGCGAGGAAGCCCCTGTCTGCAGGAGTCTGTGGGCAGATGGGGGTGGGCAGCTGCTGGTGTCAGAAGCTGTGGAACCAGGGACCTCACAGTGAGTCTTCTCTGGTTCTTTGGAGACAAGGGGACAGGGTTGTCTCCCACTTGGGGATCTCAGAGCAGAGGCTTCCACAGGGCTGATGGCACAGAAGGCTAAGATCTAGTGTCTGGACTCTTGAAGGCCCCTGGCTTGGTGCCAGTCAGTGGGGACAGGGAGGGCGCCTCATAGAGCTGTTGCCATCCCATTTTCTGGATGAGGCTCAGCAAGAGGAGTGCCTTGAGCTCGGCCACACAGCAAGAGATGAGGCGTGGAGGTGTGCTGAGCCCCTAGGGGAGCGGCCGGCCAGTTCTGCACAGATCTGCCAGGCCCGAGTGGCCACAGGCATCCTCCAAGCAGAGGCAGCTGCATGGTGCACCCTCTGCAGGGGCCTGTCTACCACCTGGGTGCCAGAAGCCCGGGCCAGGGACGGCCTGAGGACCCAGGTGCTGTGGGTCACAGAGTCCAGTTCCCAGGGTGTCTTCCGTCAGAAGCTGCAGTTCCAACGCCCCTCCCCTCGGCAGGGACGGATCCCTGTGGCCTCCCTGGAGGAATTTGCATTGGAAAGGATGAAAATAGCACCAGAGGTGCTAACCAGAGGTCTGGGGCACCGAGATGGTGGGGCACGGCCCTTCCAGCCCAGCTGTGGGGACCGGACCAGGCTGGGAGCAGGCGTGGTGGTGGAGGGCGTGCCCAGCAGCCCCGACCTCTCTGCCGCTTTGAGTCATTGCTTCCTTCCTGTTCCAAGGCGTTATTTTAAGAAGCTGGTGTCACCAGCGGGTTGAGGGCTGGGGCTGACGCTTCATTTATTGCCAGCTCAGGCCGCCTGGGACTCTGGCTCTTCCTGGTGGCCCTGCTGGCTGGCTCAAAGCCCGAGGGGGGCCGCCTCCTCCCTGGCCCCTGCTGGCTTTCTTAGTCACCACCGTGCCTCATCTCTGCCTGGGCCCTGCGTCTGGCACCTGCTCCCCTTTGCCCTCTTTCTGCCCTCTGAGTGGCTGTGCCTCTGATTTTAGAGGAGATGAAGGCTGAGCAAGAGAGAGCTGGACCTTGGGGCCTCCTGGGTGCCGCCCCCACCGCCCCAGGCTCCGCACTCATTTAGGCCTCGATTCCCTCACTGGTGTGCATCCCTCCAGGGGTTATTTCTCCCGGGAGGATAAGGCCTGGGGGTGAGGGACAGGGGCCAGCCATGCCCCCCGGCCTGTGTGGCTGTGGAGGTGCCTCATGGCCCCACGTGGGAACCCTGGCTAGCCTGGGCTGGGGAGCTGCCAGGTCTTTGTGCAGCCCCCTCTACAGAGGGTGAGGGGGATGTTGGGGAGTCCCCTCGGGCCCTGTGTCCCCTCAGCAATGCACCTGCCAGGACATGTCACTGTCCCTCCCTCCCCCCACTCCCTTCTGGGCTTTCCAAGATGGCTGTCCTCAGCCTGTTGCCATGGCGGCGCACAGCATTCCAGGCAGCTCTGGGCCCAGAGCCTCCCCTGGGCTCCTGGGGTTCAGTGGCCTTGGGGAGTGGCTGGTGAGTGCCTCCCAGGGGGCCAGCTCCTGTTTAGAGGCAGCAGCACCCCACAGTATCCTCAGTCCTTCGGGGCCTTCGCCTTGCGGGCCCCTCACCAATGGCCACCTTGAGAGAAGCAGGGTCTGTGTCCCTGTCTACAGGGCAGGGGAGGAGGCCACCAAGTGGAAGTGGCCTCCCTCCCCTGTGGCTTCGGTGGGTTGGAGGCTGACCGGGCTCCTGCTGCCCCTGGGAGCCGGTCCTGCGTTTCTGCACCCGCCCTGTGCCGTAGAAGCACTGTCCCCTCTGCCCACCTCTCCCTCCCAGGGTTGTGTGCTGTGGGCTTCCAGCCCCTTTCTGGCCCCCTTCGGCTGTTTGCTATCTTTAAAACCAAAACAAGACAAACACCAAATTTCACCAAGTCTGAAATTTTCTGGGGTATCCAAAATTTCCGTGAAGTAGGTCCTCTTTGACCTACACCCATGTTCCAGATGAGAAAACTGAGGCCGGAGTGTTGAGGGCACTTGTCCAAGCTCACAGCTAGTGAGGGAGGAGCCACCATTTAAATTGGGGCCTATCTGTTTCCAAAACCCTAACCTTTAAGTGATGTCCGCTTGCACCTGGCCTACATTTGATTGGCATGTGGGGAACATAAAGGAGCCAGTGTGGTTGCCCGGGTTACAGCGTGGGCATCTTCACAGGGCCCCTGCCATTCCTGGGACGAGGACTCGTACCCTCTGCAGGGATGCTGCACCGCACCCCTTCCCTCCACTGGGAAGTTCTGCATGAGTCTGACCGTGGGCTCTCTTGTTCCTCTGCCCACTTCTCCCTCTTGTTCAAACTTCCAGGGTCAGGGTGGGGAAACTGCCCTCTCTTCAGGGTTGAGAACCTTGGGAGGGGAGCCTGACCCGGCATGGGGAGAAATGGCCCATGGCAGCTGCAGGATGACATCTCTGTCCCCAGGAGAGTAGCTGAGCAGGAGCCTGGAATTGCCCGAGCCCAGTGGTGAATTCCCTAGCAGGGGATCTGGGGCTACAGGGAGAAAGGCCACATTGTCACCAGCCAAGACTGTCTGTGAGGCTCTGCAGAGCTGTAGAGGCCCTTCCCTGGGGATGGGTGGGCTGGGGTCTGGGTGTCCCCCTCTGCCGGCGTCATCAGGAGGTGTGTTCAGCTCTATCCCCAGGGAAGAGACTTGTGTGTCCCTTCTGTCGCTGCAGCCCTGCCCTGAGGCTGCAGAACTCCACATCTCCATCCTTCCCTGTTCCACCTGATCACTCACACTCTGTACCTGATCTTCCCACCATAGTCACCCATGGCCACCCTGGGAGGCTCCTCCTGTGTGCATGGGTGTGTGAGAGGGAGAGGGACAGGAAGAGAGGGAGATAGACAGACAGAAAGACATACACACACACAGACTCAGGCAGAGAGGGGAGCAGACTCCTTCCTCCAGCACTGGAGCTGAGAGGCGGGCTGTCATTCAGGCTCATCTCTTACCAGCTGTGGGCAAATGTTGTAACCTCTTAAGGACTCCATTTTCCTATCTGTACAGTGGGGCATGATTGTATCAGTTACACAGTATGATTACATGGCTACTGCTGGGGAACAAAGCAGCCCCACATTTAGAGGCTTGAAGCAGCAACTGTTTACTGTTTCTCACCAGTCTGGAAGGCAGCTGAGCATTTCTGCTGGTGTGGGCTCAGCTCTTGCACCTCCGTGGCCAGCGAGGGAGCCGGGGGGCCGGTGTTGTAGCTCATCCCAGGCTGGGTGGCACCACTCTGCTCCTTGCCTCTCTGCCCGCTTCCTGCAGGTCAGGCTAGGCTCAGTCTTTTGACAGAAACAGCAGAAATGCGAACTGTCATCTTCAAGCCTCTGCTTTTTCTAAGTCTGTGGCGGTTCCACTGGCCATAGCAAGGTCATGGGTGGTTACAGGGAGGCGTGAAAGGTGGCGGCAATGTGACTGACACCTCTGGGCACTTCAGCCTGCAGGTGCCAGCCTCAGAGCTTGGCATGCACTGTCTCGTTTGATCTTCACAAAATCCTATGAGTTTAACCCCATTTTATAGATGAGGAGAAACGGAGGCACAGATGGGTTAAGTAACTTCCCAGGGAGACCCAGCTAGAAAGCATCAGAACCGGGACTTGAACCCAGGCTGTGCCCTTGGTTGCTAAGCAAGGTTCTTCCATCTGGGAGGGGACATGTGGCAGCTGGCTTGGTCCCTGCACCATCACAGATGCTGCGGTGCTTTCTGCGTCTCCTGGTGCGCTCTTTGAAGCCCTGTGCCTGCTCCATGTGGGCCCTGCCTCCCTTTCTCACTGCTGTATGGGATTTGTGATGTAACCAAGTCCTGATCTCCTTAGCTGCTCTGCTGGTGGTGGACGGCTAGCTTGCTTCTCACTGGCTGCTGTGAGCAGCGCTGTAGGAACATCCTAGCGCCCGTCTCCTGGTGGAACACAGTAGGCATCTGCAGGAGCACGGGGGTCGGAAGCGGGGCCATCGGTGTTCGTTACCAGGTGGTGGCTGCTGTCTCTCTGGGGGATGTGTGCCCATGCACCATGCTCCCACCAGCTATGTGCCAGCCTTCTTGTCACCCCAGACCTCACCAACACTTGGCATTATTCAACGTTTTTGTCTTTTGCTTGTCAGTGGGGGCGGAGTGGTATCTTGCAGCGTTGGGTCGCGCGTTTCCATGGTGAGCTGGGAAGCCAAGCGGCTTTCCACATTTGGTTCCAGGGCCAACCTCTGGGGTGTGTGTGGGTTTGTCCTGGTGTGCTCTGGGCTGTGGCCCCTTCCAGGCCAGCGCTGCTAAATGCCCCACAGAGCAGCCATGACGACCTTGGTTGGGGGTGGTCACAGTACCCACAGCTGTTTCCAAGGAACCAGTTTCAGCCTATTCCTGGCTGGGGCTGCGTGCCGGGTCCACGTGCTGGGTCCCTGTGTTCTGTTTCATGCCTGCCTGCGGCTGAGCCCTCACCTGGAGGATGGCTCCTCCGTGCCAGGGCTGGGGCTCCTACCGGTGGGCTCTGCAGTAGCCAGTGGCCAGCTGGGCTCTGACGCGCTTCTCTCTCTCCCTTTGCAGCCGTTGTACAACCAGCCCTCCGACACCCGGCAGTATCATGAGAACATCAAAATGTGAGTGCTCGTGGGCAGACGTGCAGACACGCGGGGGCAGGGTGGGTGAGTAGGCTCTCAGCGGCCTGCATGGGATGTGGGGCGTGGGCTCTCTGTTCCCATCAGGGGCTCCCAGCCAGGGCCGGGTGCTCCCGGAGGGGACAGGAGACAGTCCTAGGTGGCGCCTGGGGTGGGGGCGGGAGCAGAGAGAATGTCCCCCTTGGGTTTCGGGAGACAGGCCTGGGTTTGGGAGGGCAGGCGAGGGAGCTGCTGGTGCACAGGTGGGTCTGGAGAGACAGAGATCAGAGGTCTCAGGCTGTACATCTGCATCCTGTTTGAGCAGGAGGGAGCTGTTGCGGGCAGAAGGCAGCCGGCTTGGAGATGGGGAGTGGCCCCAGGGCAGGCGGGGGCCCGGTGTTTTGGGCTCTGGCATAAGCATGTTTGGGAGTCACCTGGCGTCTGCACAGAGAGGTCCCTCTGGCACAGCCCACTATGGGGCAGATCAGAGCACTCATCCAGGCCATGAGGCTTTGGAGGTGGCCAATGTGATGTATTCTAACGATAGGGGCCTTTCCCCAGACCGATGCTAGGAGGGAAGAAAATGTCAATTAAGTGCCACATGCCGTTGGGTGGGGCAGTGCTGGAGGCTGGTAGCATTGTATCTTCAAGAGGGGTACAAGGCATTGGAGGTGTGGCAGCTGGAAGGGGGCTGGCTTTTTCTTGGGATGCATTAACGGGAGCATAGACTGTTGGGCTGAGGAGGGCATGTTATCTCATGTTAGTGCCCAGGAACTCAAAAGGTAAAAGGGGCTGCAGATCTTGCCCCTTGAGGAACATGTGGCCGTGTGGTGGGCTGGTTGTGGTGAGACTCTTCGGGATCATAGCTGTTGAATGTTCAAGGTTCATCATGGTGAGAGGGTACAGGCGTTTGAGTGTGGCTGCAAAGGGAGGTGTTTAGCTGATTCAGTGGGTAGTTCAGCCTGGTCTGATTGTTCCCGCGTTCCTGGGATGGAACTAGAGTGTATATGCAGTGGTGAGCTCCCCGTTCCTGAAAGCATGCAAACCTCCCAGTGTTTTCACGCATCTGCTGGTGCTGGACTAGTCGATGGGGAGATCGCTGCTGTTGTAGTCTCCAGAGTTGCGCAACTGGTCCGAGCTCAGGTGATCCACTTGGCCACCCTCCTGCAGCATCTGCTCATTGTTGCAGCAGCCTAGAAAATCCCTCCTTGCTAGTTGAGGCCCTTGGCCTTCTCGGATTCAGGAGAGTGGTTGCACCACTCTACTCCAGCCTGAGCGACAGAGCAAAACCCTGTTTCTTAAAAAAAAAAAAAAAAAAAAAAGAAAAAGAAAAAGAAAATACCAGCAAATCTAAAGTACTATGCTCACATAACTATCTTACGTTCTTTATGCCTTCATATACCTAGTTATGATTTTTCTTTTTGACATAATAATTTTTGATAGCCATATTATTATACTGACGATTTTACATAGGTTTTTTCACTTAGAGTGAGTGATATTTTAAGCTGAATACTGTGGTTGATTTCAGGTAATAAAGAAAGCCATAGAATCTAAACAAAAGAGGAGCAAGATACTCATATAGATAATACCAGCAAATAGATATTGCTTCATCTTTGTCTAAGTAGAATAAAACTATAAGCATATTAAAGCCAGTGCTGTATTTGACATCCCATAATCTTCATCAGAGAATGGCTGTGGTCTATTAAAGTACATTTTGACTAAATACGTAACCACCTCACTGAATTTGTTCCAGATTAAATCACAAACCAACATGTTTATATTTAAAACAAATAGATGTGCTGGGCACGGTGGCTCATGCCTGTAATCCCCGCACTTTGGAAGGCCGAGGCAGGCAGATAACTTGAGGTCAGGAGTTCGAGACCAGCCTGGCCAACATGGTGAAACCCCACTCTACTAAAAATACAAAAATTAGCCGGCTGTGGTGGTGTGTACCTGTAGTCCCAGCTACTCGGGAGGCTGAGGCAGGAGAATTGCTTGAACCTGGAAGATGGAGGTTGCAGTGAGCCGAGATCACGCCACTGCACTCCAGCCTGGGTAACAGAGCAAGACTCTGTCTCAAAAAAATATATATGTAATATAAAACAAATAGATGAATAATTAAGATTTCCTACACTGTAAGTAGTCAATTTCTGTTAGAAAAACGTTTGTGTGTAAATTATTGGAACTGATTTGTCCTAATAATTTTAGTTTTTTGGATATTTTCTACTAAAATTATCATCCCTTCTATTTTTTAGATTTCAATGTGGTTATCATTAAATTTCATTGTGCAGTCATTCATTTTTTTAAAATTCTATGACTCTGGTAAGTGGGGTGATGGGAGAGAAAATGAGGGGATGACATTAGCCAGAGAGGTCAGGGCAGGCCATGATAGTTAAGGAGACCCTTGGAGGCTGAGCAGCAGCTGGCTGTGTGGACCTCTGCGGAGTGTCCCAGACAGGTGGAACAGGAGGTACAAAGGCCTCCCTGAGCTGGCAGGGGTCACAGAGAAGGCTGGCATGGCCCGAGGAGGTAGGTAGGCGAGGGAGAGGAGGGCACGGGCCAGGTCACGGGGGGCTGGTAAGGAGTTACGGTTTTATTATCTGTTGGAATAATAATGATGAAGTTTATAATAGTGATGAAGTTTATCCCAGGAAGCAATGTGATCAGATTTTTGTTTTAAAAGTTCACTTTGGTGGCCGCAGGGAGAAAGGACGTGGGGGTAGGGACAAGAATACCATGGGAAGGCCCCTGCAGGAGCTGCTGAGGTAGGTAGTGAGCACCCCGTCACTGGGAGGTATGCAAGCTGAGGGTGCATAATGTTCAGGAAATCTGCAGTGCCCAGGAAGCTGCCCTCGGCAGCCTCTGCACCCTGCACTCCTTGCAGGCTCTGATGTTTTGTGACTGTGCTCATGCTAGACTGCAGAAACTGTCTCGTGTCCAGTGCTGGGACATGGGAAGGGAGGCCCCGTGCAGGCCCCGTCCCACCACGTGGCTGGACACAGGGACCTCAAGTGGGACCGCAGCTCGTCCTGGCTGTTTGACTAGCTGTGTGTCCCTGTGGGAAGTCTCTTGCCGTCCAGGGCTCAGTTTCAGACGCGCTCACTGAGGTCAGTGCTCAGCACATGGAGCACATACTGGGTTTTTGGTTCTTCTTTCTTTTGTCTACAGAGACCCAGACTCATTCATTCATTCAACAAATATTTACTGAGCATCTACTACATGCCAGGCACTGTTCTGGGCCTCCAGGGGATAGGAGTAAACGAGGCCCGACATTCTAGTAGGGGAGGCTGATAAGAATAAATACATTGTGATAAGTGACTGCCGCCATGGGACATGATGATGATCCAGCTGGGGTCAGGTGGGGCTCCCAGCTTTCCCCAGAGCAGCCTCCCCCGTGCTCACGGCCTCCTCACCCCCGCTGCTGTCATTGCTTCGAGGTGGGAGGTCGTTCCCTCCCCAGAGACCTTGCCCCGTCACTTTAATTTCTCTGTGTCTGCATGCTGGGGCCGCGGAGTGAAAGTTAATTTCACGCTTGACTTCCTGCTGCACAGACGATTTCGGACGCGTTGGAGTCGCCCGTAGCCGCCTCCGCTGCCCTCCCACTGCCGCCCTCCCACCGCCACCTGCTTCGGGCACTGTTGGTGTCCCCTGCTGCAGGAGGGAGCGCTCAGACCACCGGGGCGGGGCTGGGGCAGGGCCGGGGCAGCCACAGAGAGGCAGGGGCAGCCGCAGAGGGGCAGGAGATGGGGGCTCCATCGAGGGATGGGCCCCCCCCGGGCAGGACCCTCCAGGAATTCCCGGGCATCTGTGGAGCCCGCGTGGGATGTGGTGAAAGCGCGTGGGACCTGGAGATGAGCAGTAGCCGGCGCTGAGGTGCGTTCTGCCTCTGCCTGCCCGGGGGTTGCCCTGGTTCACCGGCCCCCTCAGGCCTGGGAGCCTGCTGGTTTCTTCTGTTGCTCGCTTTTCTTTTTTCGCAGCCTGATTTCTTCCCTCCTGCTGCCTCATTTGGGGGTCGGCTGATGGGAACTGTCAGACCCAGGGCTGTGCAGGTGGAAAGGGGGATCAGTCAGAACCCAGGTTACTCTAAGCAGGTCTCTGTGGTCTCCCTCAGAGACATCAGATGACTCCCCCAGGGTCACACAGACAAATTCCTAGACCAGTCCTAACTGCACATCCAGCCGACTTCCTCTCCTGGGTCTCTGCTCCAGGCCCTGCCCCTCCCTAGCTGGGTGACCTTAGACAAATCACATCACATTGCTTGGCACTGTCACAGCTTTTGGTTGGCACTCAGTGATCAGGAGGTTCAGACCATCACCCCAACCCGCAGTCTCTTCCCAAGGTATCCGGGCCCTGCATGGCTGCCTCCCTCTTCCTCTCCCCTGCAGCTAGGGTCAGGCTCTCCCCAAGCACCCCTTCTGCCCTCTCCAGATTCACTATCGCTGCCTGCCTCCCTAGAACCCAGGGCTCTGCTCATTTTCTTCTTCCAACCCCATTCCTCTGCTTCTCTCAGGCCTCAGCTCAAACCTCCCTTCCTCCAGGAAGCCTCCCCTGATTGCCCCAAGCTTTCCTTTTCCAGTACCCCATAAACCCCAGGACCAGTCCCAGCCAGGGTCCAACCGGACTCCCCTGGAACACTGTCATAATTCCTGCCTCCTTATCCTGTCCTCCTACGTCCTGCTTCTCCTCTCCAGTGCCCTGGCAGATGGCAAGACTAGGTTTCCTTATAGGGTGTGTGTTTTTAAACCCTGACTTCTTTGCACCCCATGAATGCCTCTACCAGCAAACTCATCACATACTGCTTAGCCCATGCCTCCAGAGCCCTCCTACAGACTGTGGTCCTTACGTTTGCCGGACAGAAGCTCAGCAGAAAAGATTTGTCTGCAGTAAGCTATTTGCGTCTTCATTGCCTAAACACTGCTTGGAACAAAATAAACACTTGAAAAAACGTTTGCCAGAGGAATGTTGAACACGTGGGCATCATAAACCAGGAGTCCCCCAGGTGGCTGCCTCCAGGAGCGGGAAGGAATGTTTGAGTGAGAAGCGCTGGTGTGAGGCAATAGGGAGTGGTAGGGGCTGAGGAACGGGGAGCTCGGCGACCTTTGAAAGGTCAGCCAAGCCTCAGTTTCCCAGCCTGTGGCCATGAAGGGGTGTGGCCCGATGGCCCGATGTTTTCAAGAGAAGCTTTAGGCTTGGCTTTTTGTGGAACAGCCTCTGGTTTTCAGTGCTGGCAGTGAATTTAGGATTTTAGAAAGCACCAGTCAGGTGCGGTGGCTCACGCCTGTTATCCCAGCACTTTGGGAGGCTGAGGCGGGCAGATAACCACGAGGTCAGGAGTTCAAGACCAGCCTGGCCAATATAGCGAAACCCCGTCTCTACTAAAAATACAAAAATTAGCCGGGCGCGGTGACACGTGCCTATAGTCCCAGCTACTCAGGAGACTGAGGCAGGAGAATCACTTGAACCCGGGAGGCAGAAGTTGCAGTGAGCCGAGATTGCGCCACTGCACTCCAGCCTAGGTGACAGAGCAAGCGACTCCATCTCAAAAAAATAAAAAGTAAAAAAAAAAAAATAAAGCACCACAGCCCAACACAACACCCTCGGAGGCTGTCTCTGGCCTGTGCACTGAGCAATTTGCAACCTGCGGACTTGACATGTGTTTGCAAACTTGACATGTGTCCTCTTGCATGGTACGTGGATGTCTCTGGGTGGCAGGCAGTGTCCTTGCTTTGGGAGGAAACCTGGATCAGCCAGGGAGGATTCACACCCTCAGCTGCTGCCCATCGGTGGTGAACAGACGGCTGCATGCACATCACCATCACCCCGAGGCCTCACGCTCACCGCATCGTTTTCCAGCTGCAGTGACGGCACCGCGGTTTGTGGAAGATCACACGCTGGACTAGCTTCTCAGCGCTGCCTTAACACTTGGCCATGACCGGGGCGGCTAAAAATGGCAGGAACTTTCTTCTCTCACAGTACTGGAGGCCAGCAGTTGGAAATCAAGGTGCTGCAGGGCCACGCTCTCTGGAAGGCTCCAGGGGAGGCTGCTTCCTTGCCAGTTCCAGCTCCTGGCGGCTGCCGGCCTCCTTGGCGTTCCTTGGCTGGGAGATGCGTCACTCCTGTCTTTCGTATTCGCGTGGCGTTCTTCCCGTGTCTGTTCGCGTCATCTCCCCTCCGTGTGTGTCTGTCTCTTTGTCCAAATTTCCCCTTTTCATAAGTCATTGGATTAGAGCCCACCCCAGTGACCTCATTCTAACTTGCTTCTCGCTCTAAAGACCCTGTTTCCAAATGAGATCATGTTTTGAGGTGCTGGGGCTTAGGACTTTACACATATCAGTTTTTTTTTGAGGGGGGTTTGGGGGTGACATTCCCACCTGTACTAGGCAGTGTACCACCTGCAAACCCCAAAGTCAATTTTGTATGGTCCTCACCACAGTGTTTCAAAGTGGATTCTATCTCTCTTCTTTTGTGGGAAGGCGGGACTATTTATTTTGAAGTAGCTAGATTGTACGTTGTACAACAGAAGAGTTGCAAATACACTCCAGAGAGTTCCCACACACACGTCACCTGGCACCCCTCATGTGGACAGCTTATATAACAGCAGAGATACACTTACCACAACTGGGGCCTGCCATGGTGGCCCACGCCTGTCATCCCAGCACTTTGGGAGGCCGAGGTGGGAGGATCACTTGAGGCTAGGAGTTGGCGATGAGCTGGGCAACAAAGCAAGACCTCATCTCAACCAAAAAATAAATTAGCCAAGTATGGTGGCATGTATCTGTAGTTCCAGCTACTCAGGAGGCTAAGGCAGGAGGATTGCTTGAGCCCAGGAGTTCGAGGATGCAGTGAGCCATGATCGAGCCACTGCACTCCCGCCTGGGAGACACAGCAAGACCCTGTCTCTAAAAACAAAAATCAAAACAAAACAAAACAAAATACTGAGAAAGAAATAGCGGCACATGACCCTCCACTAAACTACCAGCTGTCTTTGCATTTTCACCGTCTCCCCACCAACGTCTGTTTTCTGGTCCAGGATCTGATTCAGGTTCTCACGTGACATTTGTGCTCGTGTCTCCTTAGTCTCCAGCCCGTGACGGCTTCTCAGCCTTGCCTTGTTTTTCACAACCCCAGCACTTTTGAAGATCACTGGTCATGGCTTTCTTTGGCAGGTGTTTCCTCCTGGTAAGACTGGGATGGTGGGTTTTGGGGAAGACCAGAGAGAGGTAAGGGGGCTGCGTGATGCCCACATGATAGGGGGCTCTGCCCTAGGTCTCCCCTGTTGCCTTAGAGTTATCCCTCCTTTGCTCTGTTCTTTACTAGGGAGTCACCAAGTCTCACCCGTCTTCCAGGGGAGGGGAGTTAAGCTCCGCCTCCTGGAGGGAGGAATATAGATTTGCGGAGCCACCGCCATGATTCATACATACTTGCGGGGAGATTCTTTGAGACTGTGCAAATTTCCTGTTGCTCCTTAAAATTTTGCCAACCAATTTAGCATTCATCCCCGGATCTTGCCGGCGGCGGTTGGGTGATTACTGCGTTCTAATGACGATTTTCTGTTTCCCTCATTTCTTGGACATTTATTCATTGGAACTCTAGAATAAAGATCTGTCCCTTCTCCTCCATGTATTGATGTATTGAATCATTTGTTGATAATCACATGGACTCGTGGGGATTTGTTTTATTCCTGGGACGCTAATCTAGTCCCAAGGTTCTTTCTGTTGTCACATTGTTCTAGCTCTGGCAGCTGGAAACCTTCAGGCTGGGTTCTGTGTCCTTTTGACTTTTGTTTTCTTTTGTTTTTGGCAATTCTTGACTTAAAGGCACTCTGGGCTCTTCTTGCATACTTCCTGGCTGAGCACTGGAATCAGCCATGGCCCGGGCAGCGCGGTTTCTGGGATTGGAGGATGGCCTTCGCCGAGATCTGGGTGCTGCTGTGCTCATGGCCCCTGGGCCCTCACTGCTTCTCGGCCTTCACAGCTGTCTTTTGCATAAAAGACCAAACCCTTTGCCATGTCGAAACTCACAGGACCCTGCAGGACTGGCCCTGCCAGTCCTGCTCACAGCCCCTCCTCCGTCCTCTCTACCCCTCCCCAGCACTGTCCAGCCACAGCGCCTTCTTCCTCTGTCTGTGCTTCCGATACGCAGAGTTTGTTCCTGTCTCCTGCGGGGCCCTCCAGCTGGAGTTCCCTTCCTTCTGGATCTTCCCAGAGCTGGGTTCTTCTCATGACGTAGATCCCAGCTCAAGGCCATCCTCTCTGGGAGACCTTTCTGCACCATGGAATCTAAAATAGCCCCTCACACCCCGTCCCCCAGCACTCACTAGCCCACCACTCTATTTAAGTTCCCAAATCCAGGATTATCGTGGTCACTTGCTTATTGTCAGTGTCATCTCTATGGGAGCACTCAACTGTGTCTTGCTCCCTGCTGCGTCCCCAGCACCTAGAACAGTGCCTGGCACAGAGTAGATGCTCAGTAAACAGTTGTTGAATAACAGAAGATGAGGCTGCAATGCCATAGATTTCAGATGAGGAAACCGAGGGCTTCTGAGGTGCGCTCAGAGACACCCTGTTATGAGATGAAGGGTGCCGGTCATAGCCTGGGGGACTGAGGACCCCTGGGGCCCACCGTGGCTGGGGTGGGGGCCAGGCTGATGGAAGGTGGGGAGGCCCTGGCCAAGGCATCACCAGAATGACCCAGGGACTGAGGTGGATTCCAGGGCCCTTGAGCCCCATGAGGCTTCACTCGTCCATCAGAGCCTGGGGTTCCCTCCTTTTCCTGTTTCCAATGGGGCTGGGGTCCCAGGGGCTGGACAGAGTGTAGCTCCCAGTCAGGAGCTTTGGAGCTTTCGAGGGGGTTTGGACACTGCTGAGAATATGAAGAAGTTGCGGATCCCCTCCCCAGAAAAGCGGGTGCCACTGCATGCCGCGGATTGGGGACAGACAGCAAGTTAAGGTGCACAGCAGGCCCCTGAGGTTGCTGTGGCCCCGCAGGCCCTGGGAGGCCAGCTGCAGCACCCTGCTTTGTGTGTTGGAGACCGTGGGGAGGGGCCTGGGAAGAGAAGAGGACGGTCCTGGGGTCTTGGTGCAGCAGTGGGTGGGGGTGCCTTCCAGCCCTCAGGGCACGGGCTCTAGAACCTCCGGCCTCTACTCTCCAGGGCTCCCTCCCTTTGCCTGTCTCAGGGTCTCTGTCCCCTTTCTTTGGGTCTTGTCTCTCTTCCTCTCCCCACTTCTCTCTCTTTCCCTCTCCTAGTTTCATCTTCCTTTGAGTCTCTGTCCCCTTCCTTTGGATCTTGTCTCTCTCTGACTGCCTCTCTCTCTCTCTCTGATCCTCTCTCTCACTCCAGTCTCATCTCCTGTCCATCTCCAGGTCTCTGTCCTTTCTTCGATCTCATCTCTCTATCTCCGTCTCTGTGTCTCCCCTTCTTCCAGTCTCTTCTCTTTCTCACCTCTGTCTCCCTGTCTGTCTCCCTCTCTCTCTCGGTCTCTGTCTGCCTCTCTCTCTGGGTCTCTGTCTCTCTGTCTCTGGGTCTCTGTCTCCCTCTTTCTGGGTCTCTGTCTCTCTCTCTCTGGGTCTCTGTCTCCCTCTGTCTCTGGGTCTCTGTCTCCCTCTTTCTGGGTCTCTGTCTCCCTCTCTCTGAGTCTCTGTCTCCCTCTGTCTCTGGGTCTCTGTCTCCCTCTCTTTCTCGGTCTCTGTCTCCCTCTCTCTCTGGGTCTCTGTCTCTCTGTCTCTGGGTCTCTGTATCCCTCTTTCTGGGTCTCTGTCTCCCTCTATCTCTGGGTCTCTGTCTCTCTGTCTCTGGGTCTCTGTCTCCCTCTCTCTGGGTCTCTGTCTCCCTCTCTCTGGGTCTCTGTCTCTCTCTCTCTCTCTGGGTCTCTGTCTCCCTCTTTCTGAGTCTCTGTCTCTCTCTGTCTCTGGGTCTGTGTCTCCCTTTCTCTGGGTCTCTGTCTCCCTCTCTCTCTGGGTCTCTGTCTCCCTCTTTCTGGGTCTCTGTCTCCCTCTCTCTGTGGGTCTGTCTCCCTCTGTCTCTGCCTCTCTTTCTCTCTGGGTCTCTGTCTCCTTCTGTCTCTGGGTCTGTCTCCCTCTGTCTCTGGGTCTCTGTCCTCTCTCTCTCTCTGGGTCTCTGTCTCCCTCTGTCTCTGGGTCTCTGTCTCTCTCTGGGTCTCTGTCTCTGGGTCTCTGTCTCTCTGTCTCTGGGTCTCTGTCTCCCTCTCTCTGGGTCTCTGTCTCCCTCTCTCTGGGTCTCTGTCTCTCTCTCTCTCCGGGTCTCTGTCTCCCTCTTTCTGGGTCTCTGTCTCCCTCTCTCTCTTGGTCTCTGTCTCCCTCTCTCTCTGGTCTCTGTCTCCCTCTCTCTCTGGGTCTCTGTCTCCCTCTGTCTCTGGGTCTCTGTCTCCCTCTTTCTGAGTCTCTGTCTCCCTCTCTCAGCATCTCTGTCTCTCTCTCTGGGTCTCTGTCTCCCTCTGTCTCTGGGTCTCTGTCTCCCTCTTTCTGGGTCTCTGTCTCTCTCCGCCTCTGGGTCTCTGTCTCCCTCTCTCTGAGTCTCTGTCTCCCTCTCTCAGCATCTCTGTCTCTCTCTCTGGGTCTCTGTCTCCCTCTGTCTCTGGGTCTCTGTCTCCCTCTCTCTCTGAAACTCCCGTCTCCCAGGATGTGCCTGCTTCCCTTGGAACCTGCAGTGGTGTGTGTAACCTGCTTGGTTGAGACCCCATGGGCCCTGGCCTGAAGTCTGAGAAGCCCCCCGGGGGTTTCCTGAAGTCCATGCCTGGTGGCCTCACCAGCTGCCCCACACTGCTTGTGTCCCTCCCACCGCAGCAGGACTGGCTGTGCTGGAGGTCCGTACACAGCACCTGGTTGGAGCCAATCCTGGGGCCACGCAGGCCACACCCTGACACCTGGCCTGTGGGCGGCAGCAGGTCTTGGGGTCTCGGGCTCCGTGGCCTGTATTCCTAGTTGGAGGCTGTGGCTGTTTCTCTGTGGCCATCTTTTCCATGGGCAGGTGTGGCTGCCGGGGTGCATGTGGGCGGGGACGGGAAGCCACAGGCCCCTCGGCTCTGGGAACCCTCTTGTCTGCACACTGAGCTCAACGTAAATGTTGGCAGGGGCTGCCTCGCGTGCTGGGGAGTAAGGATGCACATTGGCAGCTCACAGGTCTCTCTGGGGATACGATACGGGTGGGTCTTATCTCCCTGAGAACCAATAACGGGGCAAATTCGGGGCTCACTCTCAGCAAACAGGATGGCACGGGGTGCAGCGCCTGAGCCCGGCCGGGCTGACCTGTCTGCCGCTTCCCTCCTGCACAGAAACCAGGCGATGCGGAAGAAGCTGATCTTGTACTTCAAGAGGAGGAATCACGCTCGGAAACAATGGGTAAGTCCACACCGTGGCCCCCATCAGCTTTCCTTGAGATCCGGGGAGCATCGAGCGCACAGGGGGCCACACCTGCCGGGGCCCTCTCAGTTCCGCAGCTGTCTCCTCCCTGAGCGTCCAGGCTGCAGAGGAAAAGCCAAGGCCGGCCAGGAAAGGAGGAAAGACAACAGCTGCTTCCAGAAGGCCCCAGGATGGGTGGGGGCGGGGGGCTCTATGGCCCCTCCTCCAGCCTGGAAGGGAAGAAAGCAAAATGTTGGCCTGGAAAAGTAGTTGCTAAGCCCTGGTCACGGGACCCGTCCTGGGCTTTTCAGGCAGAAAGAGAGGTTTTGGAGAGAGGTGGAGGGTCAGGGTGGGCTGCGTGCTGGGCAGCAGGGGCCGCAGGGCGCACCCTTACACATAGCCTTTCCTGGCGCACCGGGCCCAGGTCCAGGCTCAGGGAAACTGAGACAGTGGACAAGCATTGAGCCCCCTTTCCCTGAGCCTGCATTTGTGGCCCGTGGCCTCATCCACACAGAAAAGGATGCTGATTCCTGCTTCTCACTGTGGGCTGTGGATCTCAGCCCACGGCGGGGAGGCTGGGTGTGCCAGAGGCATGTGGTGGTGGTTTCAGGCGGCTGTGGACATCACCCATTCCCCGGAGGAGATCAGGGTCAAGTATTCTCCCAGCTTTCAGGGGAAGAAGCACAGACTCAGATGGGCTTCAACAGGAAAGGAATGGCTGTATCTGGAAACATCTGTTGGGGGTAGATGGCAGGAATCGTCTTTCAACTCAAGTCTTGCCTTCATTTCATTTCATTTCATTTCATGTATTTATTTATTTATTTATTTATTTTTGAGATGGAGTTTCGCTCTGTCACCCAGGTTGGAGTGCAGTGGCAGGATCTCTACTCACTGCAGCCTCTGCCTCTCGGCTTCAAGCAATTCTCCTGCCTCAGCCTCCTGAGTAGCTGGGATTACAGGCACCCGCCACCAAGCCCGGCTAATATTTGTATTTTTAGTAGAGAAGTTTTCACTATGTTGACCAGGCTGGTCTTGAACTCCTGACCTCAGGTGATGCACCCGCCTCAGCCTCCCAAAGCGCTGGGATTACAGGTGTGAGCCACCACGCCCGGCCCCTTAATTTCTGTGCAGTTTTTTCAACTCCGTATGTTAGAACATTGACAAACTGAACCTGAATTCCCATAGCAGGTGGGAGCCAGAGAGAGCTGTCCTTTCTCGGACGATATCACAGATGCTCTGATTAGGCCAAGAGAGGGCCTGGGTCCTGTGAACCAGTGGCTGATGCCGGGGAGATGGAGTGAGGCCGCCTGGTTTTGGCTCATGGGACTTTCTCTACAGATGGGGATGATGTCATTGGCTCCACCCAAGCTAAGGGGTTGCTGGGACATGGTAGGGAATGGGATAAGGCTGGGGAGGCCCTGAGAAGGTCCCCACCTGGGGAAGAGGCGGGCTGGATGGGGACTGCTGCCTTGGGATTCTTGGATAGGAGAAGTGGCAAGGGCTGGGAACTAGGTTTGCTGGAGGGTGGAGGGGCTCCCTTCGTACCTGCAGCCCCCTGCCCCACCTCCTCCCTCCCTCAGCTGTATTGGGGCAGGGCCTGCGAGGCAGCTCCCTGTGTCCTTTCCGGGGTCAGATCTGCTGGGTACCATCCTCCAGAGAGGCCCTCCCAGGCGCGGGCCTGGCTCAGTCATGCCCAGCGCCTGTAGGTCTGTGGTACACAGTAGGTGATGACTAAGTGCTGCTTGAACTGAAATGGGCCGGGACAAGGTGTTCGCTGATCCAGTGCCTTCGGGACCTGGATGCCAGCAGTCACGGAGCACCTACTGTGTGTGAGGCTCACAGTTGCTGTGACACGGGCCCTGTCCTCAGACTTGCAGGCTGCAGGGACAGATCGTGCATAAGGACGAGGAGGATGCCCGCACACCCTGCCCTTCCGGTGCCCTTTGTGTTCTGGGCGCTCTTCTGAGTGCTCTCCATACATTAGGGCATTTAGTCCTGTGAGGTGGGCGCTTGGTCAGCCACATGTTTCAGACGAGGAAATCGAGACACAGAGAGGTTAAGTAACTTGCCCTAGGTCACACAGCTGGGAAGTGGTGAGGCTGAGATTTGAACTCAGACCACCTGGTTCCTGAGCCCACGCTCTGAACCCCCAAGGGGCAGTTCCGAGAGAGCCCAGGAGGGTGTGTGGGGTATGGTGGTGTGGTGAGCGGCCACATGGCGGGGCTGAGCAGTGCCTGGGGAGGGGGACCCTGTGTAGGCATGGGGTCCTGGGCAGGTGTGTGGGCACGTGGGGCCAGGTGAGGGGCTTAGCTGGGGCAGGAGGTCCTGGCACCTGGCTTTGGAAGGAGGGACTATGCTATATGGGAGGAGTGTCTTCCCTTGGTCCTACCTGCCTGCCCTGGCCCCAAACTTGGTTGGGCACTAGAGGGAGGAGACACTTCCAGCCAGATGCTGGTGCCTGGGAAGCTGTGGGCAGCCCTTGGGACCCAAGCCCTGCTCATAGGTAAGGAGAGGTGGGCTGTCCAGCAGTGCCTTGCCTAGCTTCCTCAGACCCCCCACCTTGACTGGATGGTGCCCACAGGCACTTGGGCTGGTGCAAGAGGCTCTTGAAACGAGCACCCAATCTGTTTATCAAGTTAAGAGATAGCCACACAGAGCTGCCGGGTGCCCAGATGTTACAGGCCAGGAGACAGACCAGTAATGCGGGGAGAAGAGCTGCGCAGTGGGGTAGACTCTCCAGATGGGCTGGGGACCTCAGTGCTGAGGTGGGAATGACCAGAAAGGACTGGCTTTGTGCAGATCTGGGAGTCAGGGTGTCAGGCAGAGGGCATAGCAAGTGCAGAGGCCCTGAGGCAGGAACCAGCTTGGGACAGAACCTGGCAGGCCAGCAGCAGGAGCCAGATCGCCCAGAAACATCTGCCCTCAAGCTAGGATGGAACATTCAGGTTTTATTCCGAATGCAGTGGGACACCGAATTTATTCTTAATGCATGTATCTGTAGTAAAGAATCCAAAGTCCTTTTTCTAAGAGATTTGTCAAAAGAGTACAAGGAACATCTATATACCCACCACCTAGAATCAGCCACGGTTACCATTGCCTTGTATTTGCTCTGTGTGTATAATATGAATATAAACATGTTTGTTGTTGCACTATTGGAAAATAGGTGCAGAGGCACCGACCTTCACCCCTAATAAATACACCCCCTCTGTCTCCTGTGAGGAAGGAAATCCTCATTTTCACCTAAAATGACTGCCAATTCAGAGCGATCTTGCCGCCTCCTTGACAGCCCCCCCCGCCCCCCGCCCCGTGGTTCCCCTCTTGGGGGTGAAGGCTCGTCTGGGGAGGGCAGGAGAGGATCTGATTTCCATTTAAAAGGGTCGCTGCAGCTGCTGGAAGGAGCTCAGGCCGGAGGTGGAGTTGGGGTGGGCTTGAGTTCTTTAAAGATCGCCAGTGGCTCCTTGGGGGGTCTGTGGAGGGGGTGGAAGGAGAAATCGGCTTATTTAAAGCTAGAGAAGAGTCAGGCAGAAACCAAGGACTTCCAAGAAGGGTCCAGTGTGGCTTCGTGGCCCATCTTAGGAGGGGTGGAAACAAATTCAACACCCCCTGAAGCTGTGGTGGCGATTAGAATGGTCTCTTTGTTGTGGTATAAGAAGCCGAAGTCCCTGACTTCATTGATTTCAGTAAGGCCTGGGGAGGGGGGCTCGGCCGAGAACTCCAATGTGCCTGCCTCACCCCACTGGGGAGTCAGACCCCCCTCAGACCCGGGGACCCCCACATCTTAGCAGGTTCCTGGGACCCACTTCTTCCCAGAGAGCAGGGCCTTGTCCCTGTCATGGGATCCTCAGCACCAGCACAGCCCCCCCAAGCCTGCCACGTCTCCTGGGAAGCTGAGCTGGACCCTCTGGAGGCCCAGTTGGCTGAGAGGCTGGCTCAGTCTGTGGTCCCAGAGGCATAGCTGGCCTGCTCCTTCTCCCTGGTGGATTTGTGCTACTAGCACCCCGCAGACTAGCCGGCGGGGGCGGGGGGCGGGAGGGGGACGGCTCCAGTCTTTCCCTGTGTGTGTGTGCGTGTGCACGTGTGTGTGTGTGTGTGGTGTGTGTGTGGTGTGTGTGTGTGTGTGTGTGTGTGTGTAAGACAGAGAGGGAGGGGAGGAAGGGATCTGTTTCCTCCCCCTGGCCAGTGGGTCCGCCCTTGTAGAAAAACGCCAACGAGCATCTTCCCTGCTACCCAGGCCAGGCTGGAGCTGCCCGCCCTGCGCTGTCCGAGGCAGGCCGAGTGCACACCCAGCACAGTGGACATAGGCACAGGCTACAGCAGGTGGCACTGTGGTTAGACCCAGAGGGGGACTTCCTTGTCCTGAGCAGAAGGCAGAGCCCAGTGCTTGGGGCCATGGAGGTGTCTGGATGTCCCCTCAGGTACACTACTGCTGGAGGCCTTTGCCACCCGTGCACTCCATGAGGGACCCAGCTAGAGCCCGGCCGTCTTGCCGGCGCCCTGCAGGCAATGTGGACAGGCCGAGGCCCCGCTGGCCAGTGGCCTGTTGGCTTCCGCCCGCTGGTCTGCACCAGTCACCACGTGACTTTCCTCTGCTGGCTTGAGGCGAGCTTTTCTCACCCATGAGCCTGGGGTGTCTTGGACAGGGGCCGAGGTGGCATGGGCTGGTTGTTGCCGTCCCTGCAGTCCCCATCCCTCACTGGGGCTGTGCCACTGCCCCAAGCACGTGTGGCTGTTGTCTGTCACCAGAACTGCCTCTTGATCTCCAGCGCGTTCCTGGCACAGCCTGCGTGCATAGGGTTAGGTTCTGGGCCACCCAGCACCAGCCTGACCACCTCGTGGGGACTGTCATGGTCATGGGGTTGTCGAGGATGGAGGGCACAGCTTGCCCTTGGTCAGAAGCTGGAATATGGGGTGGGGTGGCGCTGGGGTGTCTGGGCTCCAGGACCAGAGAGGGGCTTTCTGATTGGGCCGAAGCGCCAAGTGGGTGTTTGTGGAGGCTCCCAGACCACACCATCTGTCCACCCCCAGCTGTTAGAGGTGGAGTAACTGGGGTTGTGTGGGTGGCTCGCCCTGCGTTCCCTTCCCTGCCCCCACCCCCCACCCCCGGTCACCACTTGCACAAGTCACCTTGGAGATGTGGAAGCCAGGCAGCTATGCTCCGGGCTGATTGGGGATCTCTTCTCAAAGGACATGCAGCAGGCAGCACTGTGGTTAGATGTGGAGAGGGACTTCCTTGTCTTGGAGAGAGGGCAGAGCCTCCTTTCTGGGAGCTGCTGGGGTCCTCACAGCTGGTCCTTGGGGTGAGGCTGGGGAATGAGGAACTGTTTGGAATGCGGTTTTCTCTGGAGGCTACCCCTCCCCGGGGCTGACGGGCCCCGCACCTCGTACCGTACAGCACAGCTTCCTGTGGTGTGGCAGTGGGCTCCGTCTGGGCTGTCTGGTGTGGCCGGAGCCCCAGCCACATGTGGCTGCTGGACACTGGAAGTGTGTCTGGGGAGAACTAGAGCCCAACTCTTAAATTTTACTTGATTTGTGATTTCAATTGAGCCACATGTGGCGGGTGGCTTCCATTTGGGACCAGGCCACTGCAGAGGAGGCCAGGACTGGGTGGCCAGTTCACCAGCAAGGGAGGTGACCATGTCCTCAGGGGAAGTCTGTGGGTTTTCTTCAGGGGCCCCCGTCTGCTGGATATCCATGCAACTATGTGCGTGTCTTTCTGTCATCTGCCTGTGTGACATGTATGTGTCTGTTGTGTGTCTACATGTGTGACTCTGTGTGTCCATCATGTCTGCCTGCGAGACCCTGCGTGTGCACCTGTTTGTCTGCCTGTGACTGTGTGTGTGTCTGTCATATGTCTGCCTGGATGACCGCGTGTGTGTGTCTGCCTGCCCGTGTGACTGACTGTGTCTGCCTGTATGACCATCTGTATGTCTGGCTGGCTGGCTGTGTGACTTATGTGCCTGTGTATATATGTGTGTGTGTGTGTCTATCTGTGTGTCTGCCTATATGACTGTCTGTCTGTGTGACTGTGTGTCTGCCTGCTATGTGACTGTGTGTCTGTCTGTGTGACTGTGTGTCTGTCTGTGTACTGTGTGTGTGTGTCTGTATGACTGCATGTGTGTCTGCCTGTGTGACTTGTGTGGGCCTGTGTGTGTATGCCTGTGTAGATCTGTCTGACTATATGTGTGTGTGCCTGTATGTGCATGTCTGTGTGACTGTGTGTATCTGACCATATGTGTGTGTTTGTGTGACTGCATTTGTGTGTGCCTGTGTGACTTGTGTGTGCGTGTATGTGTGCACCTGTGTACTTATGTGTGCGTGTGTGTGTGCACCTGTGTGACTTGTGTGTACCTGTGTGTTTGTGTGCCTGTGTGTATCTGACTGTATGTGTGTGCCTGTATGTACGTGTCTGTGGCTATATCTGACTCTGTGTGTGTGCCTGTGTGACTGCATGTGTGTGTGCCTGTGTGACTTTGTGTGTGTGTGTGCACACCTGTGTGTCTGCCTGCATGTGAGTGGGCAGGGGCAGGGTGGCGGGTGCCAGGTGCAGGAGCATCTTCTGCAGTGCCCCCCGCGCTCTCCCAGGAGCAGAAGTTCTGCCAGCGCTATGACCAGCTCATGGAGGCCTGGGAGAAGAAGGTGGAGCGCATCGAGAACAACCCCCGGCGGCGGGCCAAGGAGAGCAAGGTGCGCGAGTACTACGAGAAGCAGTTCCCTGAGATCCGCAAGCAGCGCGAGCTGCAGGAGCGCATGCAGAGGTGAGCGGGGCCCGAGCCTGGCGCCCCCCACGTCAGGGCCCCCCACGTCAGGGCTCGGGGTCAGCTCCAGGCATCCTCGGCAGAGGTGGCCCAGCCAGGAAGGAACAAAACAGCGCAGCAGCTTCTCAGGCCGATGGCCAGGGACCTAACAGACTCTGGCATGTGTCACGTGGAGCCTCTTTGGCCTAACACTTACTTGGAACTTAAATACGTTTTGGGGACAAGCACTCCTTCCTGTGTGCCATAGCGTGCACCTGCCACCTTCAGTCATTTCTGGGGCCTGCACGACCCCTGAAGGCAGCTGAGTTTGAGATCCCTGGTGTGGGACAAAGGGGAGAGATGTGGCTAAGAGACCAGGCTGCCAGCTTCCCCCAGTGGCTATGAGGCCTGGGTGGGCCCCGTGTGAGCGGTGCCTGTTGACAGGCAGCTGTGGTTCTATGGCCATTTTTCTTTGGATACACAGACAAGGCGATTCATTGGTAATAATAGCAACAACACCTTTCACCCTTAACCGAACTCACAAGCCATGTCTCATTAAGTTCCCCACAACAGCCCTAGGCAGCCCGGTGCCACTTTTGAATCCTCATATGACAGGGGAGGAAACTGAGGCACAGAGAGAAACACTTTGCCCCAGGGCCGAAGAGGCAGAGCTGGGCTTTGAACCCAGAACTTTGTGGCTGGGCTTTTCAGGGTGTTTTAGGAGAGAGGAAGGGACTGAGCTGCCCGTGTCACGGGGTTTGGCCGTGCTGGGTTGGGGTGGGGGCTCCACGCCTCCCCGGGACCCCGGGTGTGGGGCCGGCCCCTCTGCTGGCTGCTGCCCACACTTCTCCTCTGGGGAGGGTGTGGGCTCAGGGCTGCGCCACAGGGGTCTGCTAGTGTCCCCGACCACCAAAAGGCGGGTCCTGAGTGTGTCCCCTTGGTCCCCAGCAGGGTGGGCCAGCGGGGCAGTGGGCTGTCCATGTCGGCCGCCCGCAGCGAGCACGAGGTGTCGGAGATCATCGATGGCCTCTCAGAGCAGGAGGTGAGTCCAGGCCCCGGACCCGGCCTCAGCTCCTTTTCCCTGGCATCCCCCGAGAGGGTGCAGAGGCCCTAGCCAGAAACCACCTCCCGGGTGGTTTACGTCAAGGGGCTTTGCCACTGAAGTGCGGGTGGAATCAAGGTGGGTATCGAGGTACCCAGGACTAGCAGCCTCAGGAAGCTGCGGCCCGTCCCAGGCCTGCAGGGGCGAGCGGAGAGAGGGGTGTTAACATGTCTGAGAGGGAGGGTGGCAGGACCCCCTGCAGGGAGGGCCCCGGTGCTCCCCGATCCAGATGCCACAGCAGGGAGGGGGTTGGGGGATGAGGACCCTGCCTGTCACTCTTCCCATCTCCTGCCTCCTTTTGGAACTTCCCTTTGGCTGAGTCCAGCCAGAAGCCCAAGGGGCGGGAGTGGGTTCCAGGGTCAACCTTCCGGGGCCCAGAGCCTGGCGGGGTGGGCAGAGCATGGCGCAGGCCGATGAGTTCCCAGCATGCCACCTGTCCACGCAGCCACGACCTTCTCGCAGGCACCTCAGCCCTCCTGGCTGGAGCAGGGCTGGTTTCCCCTCAGGCCTCTTTGGGGTGCCAGCACACCCTGGGGTCAGCCTAGGTGACCCTGGTTGCCGTCGCTGGGGCCCACAGATGGCCAGAAAGCAGAGGGGCAGCCTTTTCTCCTGGGGAGGAAGTTGGTATCAGCCTGTTCCCTCCCGGGTCCTGTGGGTCAGGTATCCATGATGACACTACCCCCTGCTCCCAACACCACGGCAGACACGAGGCAGCCACGGCACGTTTCTTCCTTCTGGGGACTTTTGTCCAGGGAGAGCTTTTGTCCAGATGGGAGATTATAGCCCTTCAGCTCAGCACAGCAGAGCCACGCATGGCTATTGAAATCAAAATTAATTAAAATGGGATAAAATTAGCAATTCAGTTCCTCGGTTGCATCTGACACATCTCAAGAGCTCGACAGCCGCTTGTGGTTGGCAGCTCCCCTCCTGGGCGGAGCAGACAGCGAACACCTCCCTGGCTGCAGAGTGCTCTGTTGGACAACAGAACGCGCTGCCCTGCGTTGCTGATGCTCAGATTAGACAGATGGAGGGGCCCCGGGGAGGGGGCGGCCGGTTTAAGTTGCAGTTTCTCACCAGAGATTCTGATTCAGCTGGTCTGGGGCAGATCCCAGGAATCCGCATTTTTACCCAGCCACCCACTTGATTCTGACGCAGGCGATCCAAAGATGAATCTGGCCATTAAAACATAATTTTTCATTTTAAAACTTCTCATGGTAAGTCTTTGTTTACAACAACATCCAGTTGACAGAAAACAGAGCTCAGAAAGCCATTGCATTGCACAGCCACAGGGCCTGGCCCTCGAAGGCTGGGCGCCGGAGCTGGGCCGTTTCAGCCCCTGTCTCACGGACGCTGTGCACTTATGGACATCCCGCAGAGAGGTTGGACGTGGGTTTAGTCTGCACTGGAAGGAGGAGGCCGGTGGCCCTCTCCTCTGCATTCCTCACCTGATGGCTAAGGGTGTGGCACCTGGGCTGATTGTTGCATGTACACACACACACACACACACACACACACACACACACACTGGCCATATGGGAATGCAGTCATCAGAGTCCTCAGGGACATCAAGGATGCTGTGCCTGGGGTGAAGGGTAGAAGTGGAATTTGGGACAGAAACTTCCCCAGCCAGCCTGGGGTGACCTGAGGTGCCCTGGGAGTGTGCAAGGGAAGGGGCTGGGCCGGAGGACAGGCACTTCCCATCCTTCTGGGAGCTTCCTGCGGTCAGAGCACATGGCCGGCATGGGAAGGACAGGAAGGCAGCTGTGGGAGGGCGGAGCAGAGGTCCTGCCTGTGGCCGTGCCGGGGGTCCTGCCATTATTACATCCCTGGGACACCCGAGGAAGGTTGCTGTTCTGTATCAGGGGTGTAGGGGACAGCTCCAAGGGTCTGGGAGATAGACGCCGGCCTCTTCGGGGGATCCTCTCCCACCCTGGGGTCAGAGCTGTGCCCCGCACCCGGCCCCTGGCTGGGAGTCCTGCACGTTGAGTGAAGAGGTTGGATGTGGGCGGCCGGGCAGCTGGATCGTTTGAACTGCCTGACCTTGGCTACGCGGAGCCCTTGCCGGCCTCCGGAGATGGGTAATTAATCGCCAGTAATTGGCTGGCTGCGAGATTTGGGGAAGTGAGCCCAGCTGAGTGGCGGCTCAGAGCCTCTTAATAGTCGTCCCAGTGCATTAGGAGCGGCCGCCTGACTCCTGCCGCATGCAGGGCTGGGCAGGCCAGATCCCAGGTGGGCCCTTTGAAGGAGCGGAATGCTGGGAGGGGGCGTGTAGTGCGGGGGAAGGAAAGACCTCTCCACCAGTGAGGCGGCCAACCCTCTCTGCGCCCCTGGGCTGCCTGCATGCCGTGGGGCCAGCCAGACCCCAGGGCCCACTCTTGCCTGCCGAACCTGGGAGGCCGGGCTGTCTCCCGGGCTCCCTGGGCCCAGCTGGGCTGAGCATCCTTCCTACAGTGCTTTATGGCGCTTGCATTTCCAAAGGGAAGATTCATGGCTCCCCTCCCACTGCAGAGAAGGCGGCTGCTGCTCTCTGCATTGAATCTACAGTCCTGCCCACCATAAACCTGTCGGGGAGGCCTTTACATTCTCCCTTCCCCCAGCACGAGCTATTATTATTTTTAAACTCATCATTCTCCTTCTTGTCGGTTTTGCATTTTCCCTGCTCTGGCGCAGAACATCCGTCCCCTCTGTGCCTTCCCTGGGTCCCCTGCGCCGGCCGGAGCACCTCGCCCCCGGGCCTCTGACCCTGCCCTCCGTTTCCCTGCAGAACCTGGAGAAGCAGATGCGCCAGCTGGCCGTGATCCCGCCCATGCTGTACGACGCCGACCAGCAGCGCATCAAGTTCATCAACATGAACGGGCTCATGGCCGACCCCATGAAGGTGTACAAAGACCGCCAGGTCATGAACATGTGGAGTGAGCAGGAGAAGGAGACCTTCCGGGAGAAGTGAGTCCTCCATCACCTGGCCTGGCCTCCTGGCCCTCCCCCCTTCCTCCATCCTGTTGAGGCCTGCGCTGTCTCCCAGCAGCCACCACAAATGAGCATGCCGGGGGGTGCTTAAAACCGCAGGGATTTACTCTCTCCTGGTTCTGGAGGCCGGAAGTCCAAATCCTGGTGTTTCGGTGGGGTTGGTTCTTTCTGGGGGCCGTAAGGGAGAGCCTGTTCCCGACCTCTCCCCAGCTGGTGCTGCCAGCGTCCTTGGCCTTCCGGGGCTTCTAGATACATCCTTCCATGCTCTGCCTCCGACCCCACATGACCTTTGTCTCTGTGCTTCTCCTCTTCTTATAAGGACACCAGTCACACTGAATTCAGGGTCTAGCCTAACCCAATACAACCTCACTTTAACTAATTACGTCTGGAAAGACCCTGTTTCCAAATAAGGCCGCATTCTGAGGTTCTGGGTGGCCATGAATTTTAAGAGGACACACTTCAACGTGGTACAAAGTGTAAGGGCAGCTGTATGTGAGACGGGGCACTGCGAGTCGGAAGAACAAGGCAGGAGGGACTTAGAGGCTGGGCCGCAGCCTTGGGCAGGACGGCAGCTGGCCAATGACTTTTGGTGGTTTCTATTTTGTTTTGTCTTTGACAGTAGCTGCTGGCTGAGTGGGTTTGTGATCCCATCACTGTGCCTGTGTCTTCTCGGCTTCACGCATTTCCCTTCCTGTCCCTTAGGACAGCTCAGCCAGGCCAACCCCAGTACACAGTTGATGACACGGAGGCTCAGAGAGGTTCAGACAGTGCACAAAGGCCACACAGCAAGCACACAGTGGAGGCAGGGTTCAGACTCCTCCAGCTGGAATAGAGAGGCTGTGTAGGGAAGGGTTTGTGAATGGGGCTAGGGAGGGGGACTGTGCAGAGCAGAGACGGGAGTCGAGTTCTCTCAAAAGCTGTGTCTGAGGGGGCCAAACCCCACAGTGAGGATCTGCAATGTGACATCCAGGCAGAAGGAGACCTCCATCCCTGGCCTGGGGTCCCCAGAGGAGGTGGTGGGCCCTGCTGAGCCACCCCATGCCTTAGGGACAGTGTGCTATAATTCTGGGGAGTCTAATTTTGGCTTCCCCAGGCCACACTGGAAGAAGAAATGTCTTGGGCCACACAGAAAATACACTAACATTAATGATAGCTGATGAGCTAAAAAAATCACAAAAAAATCTCATAAGGTTTTCTTTCTTTTTTTTTTTTTTTTTTTTTTCAAGACAGAGTCTCACTCTGTCGCCCAGGCTGGATGTAATGGCACAATCTCTGCTCATAGCAGGCTCTGCCTCCCGGGTTCACACCATCCTCCTACCTCAGCCTCCCAAGTAGCTGGGACTACAGGAGCCCGCCACCATGCCCGGCTAATTTTTTGTATTTTTAGTAGAGACGGGGTTTCACCATGTTAGCCAGGATGGTCTCGATCTCCTGACCTCGTGATCCACCCGCCTCGGCCTCCCAAAGTGCTGGGATTACAGGCGTGAGCCACCGCGCCCAGCCAAAAGTCTCATAAGGTTTTAAGAAAGCTTACGAATTTGTATTGGGCCGCATTTAAAGCCGTCCTGGGCTGCATGTGGCCTGTGGGTTGGACAAGCTTGCTATAATCACTTGCACGTAAAGGGCTGGGTTCCCTTCCCAGGACATAGAGCACCTCCGACCTCTGGGAGGCAGGAGAGTGGGAAACTGAGGTGTGGACGGAGGCCTCAGTGCTTGGCCAGAAGGGGACGCAGGGAAGAGACTTTGCTCCGTCACTGCCCTACGTTCACCCGGCAGGCCACTGAGCCGCCTTGGGGAAGACCCTGCCTCTGGACAAGAGCTTCCTCCAAAGCAATGACACTCCTTCCCCAGTGCCCTGGGCTTTGGTCCAGGGTTGTGGCCCCAAAGAGGTGCTAGGCAGGACCTAAGGGATGGGGTGACTCTGGGTCCCCGGCAGGGGTGGGTGGACCCGCAAGTGCAGATACCGAATTCGGAAAGGACACAGTGGCTATCCAGGAGGGTCTTTGGTGGAAAACATTTTTTAAGAGTAGCTTTTGATTATGGAAATGTTGAAACATCCATAAAAATAGAGGGGGTGGGGTAATGAGCCCTTGAATGCCCACAGCACAGAGTGAGTGATCCTCCACAGGAAACAGCGCTTGGTTCCTGGGTAGGAATACTCCGTAACTTAGTGGCTCGTGCCTGCAGCCTCACCATAGCAGGCACGATCTTTCTACATCAAATCAAAGTCTCCGTCGAATGCTTTTTACAGTTTTGAACGAGGGAGGTGATGGTGGGACAGTCACGGGTGTTAAGAATTACTGAATTACTGTTGCGTTCGAGATTCACATTCCCCCTGGTAGGCATGACGTTTTAGTGTACGTATTTTTTCTGAAATACAAAAAAAAGGTGTTCTGGGGGACTTTCTGCGGCTTCAGACTTTCGGAAGATCTCATGTGGCTCTGCAGGTCTGATAATTTCACCCTCTGTTAATTCAGTAGCCGAAGGGCAGGGGACCCAGGCTGGGCTGCTGTCTGCTGGCCTGTGGGGCTGGTGTAGCTTCCATCCTGTGTGAGCCGCAACTTGGCCACTTGCATGCCTCAAGGACTGTGGGCTTGGTTTGAAGTCTCATGTGCAGAGGAATTGATAGCACTCGGGGCTTTGAAAATCACCTACTGACGGCATGGGGCTCCACCACGTGCTGGCCATGCGACCATTCCCCCTCTGAACTTCAATTTCCTCATCTGTAAAATGGGTATAGTGATAGGGCCTTCCTTGTGAGGTGTGCAGGGCATAGGAAACTTTTAATAAACGTCTTCAGGGGGTGCAAGTGAGGTATTGGGGAGGGGAACAGGTGACAGGAGATTCCCAAGTTTGATTCCTGGTCTCGTGGGAGCCCCCGCTGTGCCTGGGGAAACCCCGTGGGAGGAGTTTGCAGGGAAGGAAATGTCACTGGGACAAGGAGAGGGAGCGGAGAGGAAAGGACTCTCCCTACCTGGAAGAGAAGGGCTTTAGGATGGCTCCGGCCTTGCCAGCCGCCCGAGGCAGGATCCCAGGCCAGGGAAGCCTGCCATTCCTCACCGCACCACTTCCACCGGGAAGAGACCAGAGACCATTCAGGATCTTCGGGTGTCTGGCTGGGAAGCAGGCGCGGGGCCTGCTGGCCTCCTGCCCAGCCATCTGGAGGGCCAGGCAGGTCGGGCACCAGTGCTCGTTCAGCCTCCCTCCGTGGGAGCCCACAGTCCAGCCTCGCTAGCAGCCGCTGCTCTCCCTGCGAAGGCCGTGGGGCTGTGGCACGTCGCCAGGACGCCTGAGCCTGGGGCCAGGGACTCCACCCAGCACCCCTGGGGTGGAGCAGGCCTTGACCCACATCCCCACCCCCACCATGCTCCCGCTCCTTTGGCCCTCACATTTCAGCCTGGGCCCAGTGGTTTCCCAGTAATTCTCCTGGCTACGCAGGAAGCCAGTTGGGACAGTGCCAGCGCCCCACCACCGCCCTCCCACTTAAGTCTATGCTTGCCGCCTCCTTGGCTGGCCAGCCCCCTCCTGCTGCCCCACGGGCACTCAGAGCTTCTGCTCCCAGCTCTTCTGGGGAGGCCCAGCAGCCTGGTGAGCTGTGACCCCGCTGGTGGGGCCCTGCCATGTTCCCAAGCAGACCCTGTGTGGGCCGGGTGAGGCCCTGCTTCCCAGATCCAGCTGGAGAGAGAAACAAAAGCGGATTTTAAAGGGGGGGGGAACCCCACCAAAGAGCTGCATGTCATGTCCTCATTTTTCCTGGAAGCCGCCTCCAGCAGGACAAACAAATATATTTTCAAAGGCGCTAAAGCCAGTGACTCACTCCAAGGAACGCCCTCTCTTACCCCTGGGTCCCCACCCCTCCCGTCTGCCGCAGCAGCCCTTCCCACACCCCCCTGGGCTTAATTGCTCCAAGTGGGGCGGTGCCCGCCAGGCTGGGCCAGTGGGGATGGCAGGGGCCTGGGAGCCGATCGGCCGCCCCGCAGGGAAGCCCCCCTCGGCCAGGTCTCACGCCCGCCCTTCTCTTCCCGCAGGTTCATGCAGCATCCCAAGAACTTTGGCCTGATCGCATCATTCCTGGAGAGGAAGGTGAGTCGTTGCCCGCCCCATACCCCTTCGGTCTCCACCTCCGTGGGCAGCTGCGTGGACTCAGGGTGGAGGCCCTCCCTGCCTGCCCAGGAGGCCCTGGCCTGCCTGGCCCCTTGCTCCAGCTGCCATGCTCCCCTCCTCCCTCCCTCCATCCCTTCCTTCCATCTGGGAGATAGATCAGTACAGGCCCCGCCCTGGCTTCCTGGGCCCATGGAGGAGGAGCCTCAGGTTGCTGAGCACCTGGGAATCCTGAGAACTCCAGGGAGAGCTGCACGGCCAGGCTTCCTGGAGCCCCCTGTGCCCAACTGGGTCTCCTGCCAGCTCCTCAAAGGCCGCGTGGAGCGTCCTTGCAAACTGGGGGTGGATTCTGGAAGCACTACCATGCCTGGCATCCCAGTGAAGTTTTCGTAGGCAGGAGTGGCATGCCTCAAAGGGACTGGAGGGACCAGCTTTTCTAGGTCCCTCTGAGGGTCACTGACTACTTTCTGACACCTCTAATGCCAAGCCAGACATGTGGCCTACAAGTCCCCATCTTCTTTGACAAACCTTTGTGTGGAACTGAGGCCTAAAGCTCACTTTGTGTCAAGCCCAGGCCCGGAGCAGCCCCAGTTGGCCGGTAGACACAAAGTGTCCCCAGAGAACGGTAAAGCCGTTGTTTTGCGCCCACAAGGCTGGCTGGACTGTGCCTGGGGAGGCTGCAGGTGGGAGAAGGTGGCTGGATGAGGCTGCATGTTGGACGTGGCCCCTGGGCCTTCCCCCAGCTTCCTGGGGTCAGAGGAGAAAGGCTGCCGTCCGTGTGTCTTAAGCAGCATTCCCCTGAATCACGTTTCTCAGAGATGGGGACCTGCCCACCCCCGCTTGGTGGACACCCTGCTCGGGCTTCCTGGTTGTAGGAGAGAGGCCAGGAGGATGAGGCACTTATTTTAAAGGACAGCTGTTCCCAGCGCCTGCCCCACATGAGCTGATAACCGTAGAAGGAGAGAGACCGAGCAGTGTGGGGAAAAATCTCTCCATGCCTGAAAAACCAGTGTGGAGAAACAAGCCCTATAAATAGACCATCTTCTGAGTGAGGACGTCTCCCTCAGGGAGTGGACGGCACGGCGGACTCTAGGTTAGGGCTCCCCGGGATGGAAGCAGGGCATTTCAGAAATTGGCCTTTGAGCAATGCTCCTTCAGGACGAGGGGACTGGAAGTCTTTGTGCTGGGGAGCAAACTTCATGGTGTTCTTTGGCTGAGAGGCGGCCCAGGACGAGGCTTCAGTAGAGCTTCCAGAGGGGTCTGGAGCAGGAGCTGCCAACGGAGAGGCCGGCGGGGACAGGCGGGTCTTGACAGTGAGTGAGGCTGACGTCTGGCTGGGAGCCAGGTGGACCAGCCAGTCTGTGCCCGTCTGCGGGGACAGCTGCTGTCCGGAGCTGGGCTGCCATTGCTGAGTGCAGAAAGGAGCTTTCCTGAATTGTTAAAGGAGAAGTCGGGCACCCACATCCCCTGAATTGCAAATATTGGCATCTGATTATAAAATATCTTTCTCTATTGCCGTGTGGGTCCTCTTTCTGGGCCGGGTTTAGCCTGGGGCCGCCTGGGAGCCCCCCTGGCGGTCGTACTTGGCCGGAGGCTGCCAGCTGGGGGCTTTCTGTTGAGGGCAGTGAGGTTTGAGGCCCAGCTCAGAATGCCCCTTGGATGTGTGGTCCTGGCTTGGCACTGGCCAGAGCATTGCAGAAACATTTGACATTGTAAGGAGAATGGCTGCCGGCATTGGCAAGCTGGGCTCCATGCCCACAGGTGGGGGCATCGTGGCATCACTTTCTGAGGCTGCCCCTTTTACTGGTCCCATTTGGCCGGGGTTCATAGAGGGCTGGTTGCTCCGGCTTTCAGACCCAATCTACATGGAAAAGACCAAGCAGAGAAAAGAAGGAAACCCAGGAAGAGGCACATGGGGCGTGGGGTGGTCCCAATGCACAAGGCTTGGAAGAAGCTATTCAGGACCTCAGTTATCAGGGAGGAGAAGGCTGAAGTCAGGGAAAAGAGAACCCGGGCCTATGTTTGGGGAAGGCTTTGAGTTTGCCCGGCTGTGGGCTGGAGTCCTTGTTTCCCATAAGGGCTGGGGGTAACATATGGCGACATCAGCGCTGTCATTAACCGTAGCAACAGCGGTGACTGTGATAACAGGAAAGACTTCCATCATGTTTACTCTGGGCCAGGCCTCATCCCAAGTACTTTACCTATGTATTAACTGATCTGATCTTTGTGATAATCCTGTGAAGTATGTACAATTAGCATTCCCATTTTACAGATGAGAAAACTGAGACACAGAGGTTAGGTCATCTGCCCGAGGTCACCCAGCCAGTACATAGAAGAGGCAGGATGTGAGCCCAGGATGTGAGCTCCTGGCTCCTGCCCTGAATGCCTGTGCTGTACCCTGCTCAGTGTCCTCTTCCTCTGTCCCACAGACGGTGGCTGAGTGCGTCCTCTATTACTACCTGACTAAGAAGAATGAGAACTATAAGAGCTTGGTGAGACGGAGCTATCGGCGCCGCGGCAAGAGCCAGGTAAGAAGCAAGGTGGGGGTGACTGTCCTTGGGGTCCGGCTCCCTGCACGCTCAGCAGCCACTCACTTGGTGGCCAGCACCCCGCATGGCTGGCGGTAACTGTCCCCATGAGTTGTTGTTGCTTGGCCACCAGCAGTGTGAGTTCAGGCTCCCCTCCGTGGTTGCAGCGGGTGTGGGGAGACCCCCTCTGGGGTGCTCACCCTGCCAGGCTATCTTGAGCCTCCCATAGTGGCCAGGAAAAGAGCTGGGGAGAAACAGCCACGGGCCTCCTCAGCCTGCAAAATCCCAGACTCCTGACTGGGTGACCTGTGATCTCTGTGCGTAAAAAGGCTACATTCCAAAAGTAAGGGCTTCCCAGGATGACTTGGGGTAGTTCACAAACTTCACATGTTTAAGATGTGAATGGTTGTGTGTGTTTATCTTAATGCATACTTGAAAGAAAAAGTAGCCAGTACTTCAGCTCGCCGTTTTTTCAGACGCCGTTGGTTGGGATGAGACTGAAAGATTATTTACGCTAGAGCAGGGGCTGGCAGACTGGGACTCTGGGACTAATCCGGCCCACCATCTGTTCTTGTGAATAAAGTTTTATTGGAACACAGCCATGCCTGTTTGTTTACATATTACCATGGCAGCGTCCTTGCTGCTCTGGTGGAGTTTCGTAGTTGTGACCAAAAGTGTGTGGCATACAGGGTCTCAAATGTTTACTATCTGGCCCTTCATAGAAAAAGTTTGCTTTTTCCTCCAAGTTAGAGGAAAAGGAGTTGGCTTGAAAAAATACCCAGTAAATAATGGTAGAGATGAGAGGCTCAGTGGCATGCCTTTGAAAGGGGGATCCTGGGTGCTCCGTGTTTGGGAGAATTTGTTTTGCATCTGGGCTCTTGAAGCCTCGTCTCAGAGCAGATACTGGGAGCACCACACGGAGGAGGTGGGTGGAGGCAGTGGGCACCTGGTGGCTGCTGGATTGGGGTTGGTCGAAGCATTTCCTTCCTGGGGGCCTCAGTGGCTGGGGGGGCCGGGCGAGAGTGACAAAGGCCAAGAATAGCACGAGCTGGGATAAGGGGACCCTGAGGTTTTCTGAGGCGGGTACTCCCTCTGGTGGCATCCTCTAGCCCCTCCCCAGAGCTGCCCGCCTTCCCTTTCCCAGGCTGCCAGAGGTTGAGACCCATAAGGCATTGAAGACCATCCATCACGGGTTGGGGACGGGGTCCCAGTGTCTGCTGTGAAACAGGCACTTTCCTACAGCCTAAGAAAACTCCCATGAGGGAAACGAGGCTGTTGTCAGGAGCATGAGCCACCCCTTGCCGCATTCCAAACGTCCAGCCATGATGCCCGGGGCTGAGCTTGGTCCTCATCCGCAGGGATCGTGGAAGGGTGGCTGCGTTTGGCTTGTGGAGAGGGTTTTCTTGTCTAGTTTTCTGTAGCCAGAGTTGACGAGTCTGCTTGCGCTTCTAACAGATGTGTAAAACCAAGGCCGAGTGGCACAGAGCATGTATTCCAAAGATGTAGCTAGGTTTTATTTTTGTTTTTTTGAGATGGAGTTTCACAACGTTGCCCAGGCCAGAGTACAGTGGTGCAATCCCAGCTCACTGCAACCTCTGCCTCCTGGGTTAGAGTGATTCTCATCCCTCAGCCTCCCAAGTAGGTGGCATTACAGGTGGGTGCCACAGCATCCTGCTAATTTTTTGTATTCATAATAGAGACAGGGTTCCACTATGTTGCCCAGGCTGGTCTCGAACTCCTGACCTAGATGATCCACCTGCCCTGGCCTCCCAAAGTGCTGGGATTACAGGCATGAGCCACTGTGCCCAGCCGCTATGGTGCTTTTGAAATTGAAGTGCATTTAGGAATTTTCTGGACTGAGAGGCAAAAAAGTAAGTGGCAGGCAGGGAGTATATAGATGCTGAGGTACGAGAGGCAGCAGGGAGCGGTGGGGATTGTGACAAAGGAAGGGTGGCTAATGGCCTCAAGAGGTATTTGGAAAACATCATCAGGTAGGTGTCTGTTGGACACCTACTGTATGCTCATTCTCTTGCTGGCCTTCCCAGTTCCCCTCCCACGAACCATGTGGGGGCATTGAGGCTGGGCTTGTGGTGGGAGCCCTTCCTAGTAGCTGGGTTGGGGGCTCTGAAGAGCAGAGGCCCATCCCCTCCTGCTGTGTGAGAGCCACATTTGCACAGAGGGAGGTGGGGAGACCATGGTAATTTAAGAAGCGGGGGGGTGGTGTCGGTGCCCGGCATATCCTGTTGTAGAGGCCTGGCCTGTACTGTGGTAGAGTGAGTGTCCAGTGGAGTGAGTGTCCGGCCTGCCTCCAGGAGTAAGTGTCCGGCTTACTCTCCGTGGAGTGAGTGTCCGGCTTGCCCTCCGTGGAGTGAGTGTCCGGCTTGCCCTCCGTGGAGTAAGTGTCCGGCTTGCTCTGGGAGTGAGTGAGTGTCCGGCTTTGCCCTCCGTGGAGTAAGTGTCCGGCTTGCTCTAGGGAGTGAGTGAGTGTCCGGCTTTGCCCTCCGTGGAGTGAGTGTCCGGCTTGCTCTAGGGAGTGAGTGTCCGGCTTTGCTGACTCATCCGTTGGTTGAGCATTTATTGTGTGCAGGACATGGGGAGCTTCATGCTAGTTGTTCAGAGCTGTTGTAAACAGGTGGCCTCAAGACAGTGCCGTAGGTCTCTCTGTGCCGTGGGGTCTCCCTGTGCCGCGGGTCTGCCTGGGAGGTGGCATTGGTGGCACATCCTTGAAGACTCCGTAGAATAAAGGGCCCCAAAGATGAGGTTGAGGAGCAGCCCCACAGGCGGACAGGGATGGGGCCCTCACGTGCGAAGGCAGGGAGCATGAGAGACAGCGCGTGTCTTCAGGAACAACAGGGGGCCTGAGTCTTTGGATTCCTGGGGGTCCCGCTATCTCCCAGAGCCTTAAGCGAACAAAGAAATGGAGAAGATTATGCGACCCTCTTTCTTTTGCTCACTTTTGATGGGTAAATAGAGAATTTTTTTTTTTTACCCTGTGAAAAATAGAAGTGCAAACCTGATAAATAACAGCTCACACTTGACTTCTGTGTCTGGGGAGGGAGTAGGGAGAGGGGAGGCCTGTGGCTCACTGCAGAGCTTGGGCCCCGTCTCAGCTCCAGCCGACGCTTGGCCAGTGGCCCTGAATTGCCAGGTGTTCTGATCTTTGATGATGAGCTGGAAATCTGGTTTTATATGAAACTGCCTGATTTTAAATCTTAGGTCACATTTTTTAAAAAGGGAAAAAACAGCTCAACATTGTATATGCCACACAACTCTTACTTGCTGTTGAAATCACCCCCAGCCCCTAGTAGGAGACCTCTGGGTTAGACTACAGTGAGACCGGGGAAGGAGGGCATTAGATGCCTGGGGCCAGGCTGGGGCACCGGGGAAGCCCTAGAATGTTCCATAGCAGGGAGGAAACATGCCCCTCTACACTGGAGATGTCCTGGCTTAGCCGTGGTATCTGCGGTGCCTGGGAGTTGGTGGGGCTTTGCTGGTGAGTTTTTATCCCCTGCTGAAGCTGCTGTTCCAGGCAGGGGCTCCGAGGATGGGGAATGATGCTTGTCTTCTCTGCCTCTCTCAGAAAGATGGCAGAAAGCAAGCCGGGCAGGAGGTCCCTGTCTGTTTCCAGGGCTCGCCCGTTCCTTGGATCAGCTGCATTTGCTAAGGAGGTGGTGGTGTGGCCTGGGCCCTGCCAGGGAGGGAGATATACACTCATATCCTGGAACAGCTTCTGTGCCAGGTAGATCCATTGCCCTGCCACCCCCCACAGGCCTGGTTCACAACCACGGGGTAAACAAGGGTTCCCAAGTGCCAACTCCGGGGCTGAGAGTCCTCTCTGCCCCATGGCAGCAAGCAAAATCAACGGCAGCCTCAGGCTCAGCCTATCTTGTTAAGTGGAGATGCAGTGACTGCCGCCAGCTAAGCGTCTCTGTCTGTGGCTGGGTTTGTGGAGCCACTGACACTGCTGATCAGTCTGCCCCAGGTGAGGGCGCGGCAGGCCTGGGGTGGGCCCAGCACCGCTGCTTGGGAGGCTGCGGTGACGGACGGGAGGTGCAGGCAGTGGTGGGCTCTGAGTGCACCAAGGCTGTAAGCACACAGGACCTGCAGCTCCTTAAGGAGGGTGGGGAGGTGAACTGAGACCACTCTCCACCCGCCACCCCGCTGCCTCTGCGTGGCCGGCACCTGCAGGCTGGGACAGGCGTCCAGGACTCTCGGTGACTGACTGTGGGCTGGGGAGCCACTGCCCTGTGCTCCAGGCACTGCAGGCACCCAGGGTACCTCTGTGGGCCGGTCCTTCTTTCTGACCCATCCTGGCAGCTGAGGCCGTGTGATAAGATGGGAATCCCAGGCCAGGGAGCACACAAGCCCCTGACCAGCCCCGCTCCCCTCACAGCTGCCCCAGGACGCTTGTCCGTGCTTCTCTCTCCCTCATAGGTTTCTGAGTGAGCAGACACAGCCCCTTCCCCCTACCGTGACACTGGCCCCCTCCCCGGGCACCACGGGAAGGTGGAGAACCCGGGTCTTCCCAGCCAGTGAGCCCACGCACCCTCAGGGGTAGGGTGCCCACTGCCAGGGGATGCTGCCTGCCTCTTTCCTGACGTCTTCTACGGGGAGGGAGCTTGAGCTCCCTTCTCCGTGGTGTTTCTCTGGAGGGCAGCAGGTCGGGTTCTCCTTGCCTTCTTGGGCTCTCTAGTTTTAGAAGACTTAGGTTATCTCAGCCAATATGCATTGGACCCCTTGATGGCTGAGTGGGGGATAGGACCTGGGAGTCCAGTGAGACATGGGAGCCTTGTCAAAATTCCGGGGGCACCCGGCCCTGCCGTGTGATGGGGATGGGTGCTGCTGGCTGCCGTGGTGGCGATGGTGATGATGGTGATGGCGAAAGTGATGGTGCCGGCTGACAGTCACGCAGGGGCACCTGGCCCTGCCATGTGATGGTGATGGGTGCTGCTGGCCGCCGTGGTGGCGATGGTGATGATGGTGATGGCGATGGCGACAGTGATGGTGCCGGCTGACAGTCACGGAGCATTATCACTTGGCCGCCATGGTGGCGATGGTGATGATGGTGATGACGATGGCGACAGTGATGGTGCTGGCCAGTAGTCATGCAGCACTATCGCCACACACTGTGATGATTTCAACTTCACTAGTGTTGGGGAGAGGTGTGTAATTATCCCCACCGGCCAGATGAGGAGACAGAGGCACAGGGAGGTGAGGAAGCTTCCAAGGCGCCTGCTGAGTGGCAGACTGAGGGTTCTATCCTGTCACATGCAGCCCGGGGAGTTGGAGGGAGGCCCAGCCGTCCCCTCGGCAGCACACTGGCTGTAAAGCCAGCCTTCTGGAAGCCAGCCCTGATCCGCCAGGTAGGACAGGCCTCTCCTGTGGTCTGTGCAGGAGCCCCTCGAGGGCAGGCGGCAGAGGGGCTCATGATGAGGCTCCATGTCAGTGGGGAGTCAGATGCTGGATGCAGGGACCCCAGGTGAGCCAGGCTCGATCTGTGCTGTGGAGACACCCTCTGATATGGGGTGGATGGGAGTCCTGGGGTGGGATGGGGCTCAGTACTCTCCGCCACCACCTGCGTCTCTTCCCCGCCATGTGTCCCTCAGCTCCTGGGGACAGTAGCTGGCCACTGTCTCTTCCTCTCTCTCTTAGCGCCTCCGCTGTTACCATATATGTCTTTGGGGAGTTGCTGAGGACTCTTCCTCATCTCCCTCTCTCCCTCCTTTTCTCTCCTCTCCATCTCTGTCTCCCGCTCTGCATCTCTTGCGCTATCTCAGCATCCCCACTCCCGGTGCACAGCCCCTCTCTCCTGGGTGGCTGTGGAGGCTGCTGTGGGTGGCCGCAGAGAGGCTGTGGTGCTTGTGGTCCTGGCGCGGTGCCCATGGCTCCAGGCCACATCTCTGCTGAAGACAGCCACGAGTGGCCGCTCTCATGTCATCAGGACAGATGCCGCTCACAGGGGACTTCCCGCCTCGTGTCCCCAAGCTTGCTCGCCCCACAGACCCCCCAAGAGGTGTCCATCGGATGCACAGTATATGCATGTTCATCCGGGGGCATTTATTCAGTGCCTACTGTATGCCAGGGTTGTCAGACTCTACCTTCAGATGCGAATCCGACCTTAGTCCTTTAGAAAATAGGGGAAAGGGATCAGCCGCGCCCGGCCCATCTCAACACCCCAGACTGCCCCGATTCCACGCTGCAGAGGTGGACGCAAGGTGGGACTTCCGAGGTGTCGGGGAGTGGGCACGACCGCCCCTCCCAGGCTCGACAGCGCCCACGTGCTGCCTGTGGATTTCCCGAACTGGGGGGGTGCATGGCCCAGGACCAAGGACAGGGGTGCCCCTCCTTTTGCCTTTTGTCAAGGTGGGATTGAAATGGAGGCTGTGGTGGGATCCCGAGGGAGAGGAAGCCTGTGGGCTGGGGGTGAGAAGTGACTCCAGGGACACTGGACTGTGCACTTTCCCCGGCAGTGAGGCTTCCGGCTCCCTCAGACACCACTGACCACGCCAGGATGGCTGTAGCCAGCATCCTGGGGCTCTGCCCTCCTGGAGTTCCCACTGTCCGAGGCCAAGGTCTGCCTTGTGAGGGGACATGTCCCAGTCTGAGTCCTCAGATGTGAGTGCATGTCGGAATCACTGGAAGGGCTGGGGAAACCCAATCACTGGGCCGCACCCCTCACCCCACAATAGGGCCAAGGCCCAAGACTCTGGATTTCCAAGGAGCTCCCAGGCGTTGGTCTAGGACCCTGCTGGGAACCTCGGTGCTGGGGGTCAGCCCCTGAGCAGGGAGCGGGGTGGCTGAAGGGGTTGTTAAGCCTGAAGTGGGCTACCCCACAGCCCAGACTACCCATGGGGGTACACTCAAGCTGGAACGGCCCTTCCCAGGTGTTTGGGGTGGGCAACGGCCTCCCTGGCCAGGGCCCAACTTGGATGAGGCAGCTCTGAGCTGAGTTATTGTCAGCAGGCCTGACAGCCAAGGGCAGCCAGCCCCTTCCAGAAGGGAGGTCTGGCCAGTCCAGCCCAGGAGGCAGCCTGTGCATCTGCATGTTTGCAAAGCCACGCTTTATAGATGCTGTGGCCACCCGAATGCTTAACCACAGCCTGGCAGCAAGATGCCAGTGCCAGTGTGTCATCCCAAGGACACCTGCCCTGTCTGAGGCGCTTGGACCAGGCCTAGACCTGTGCCGGCCCTTCTCCGCCCTGTCACCCCCACACCATGTGTCCTGTACCAAAGCAGTTTGTGTGTCATTTCGATGGTTGCGTTTCTGAAACTTGGATGGTTATAAAGTGGAATATAAAAGTCCTTGATTAAAAGTGCTGGCCATGGGACGTCTCTGGACTCAGACCCGCGCTGTGTGCGGCCGCCTTCACTCTGGCCCACCTTGGCATCTACGGCACTGGTGCTCGGCCTTGTGGCCGGCTGGAGGCAAGGGATGTGCATGGCTGTTTGGAGTGATGGGATTGCCTTCTTGTTTAATGGAGGGTGCCATCCTCTTTCTGGAAGCTTCTCTGTGTTCTGACATGGGGATGCAGGCCCGGGCATAGGCTTTTGGAATGCTAGCCCCTCCACACCCACCCCCATGAGCCCCCACACGCCTGATCTTTGGCAAGGGAGGGCCGAGCCCCCACCTCCCGGAACCTGGCCCCTGAGATCGGCCGTGAGCGGCTTTTGAGCCTGGAGGCTGGGTTGAGGCCCGAGCATCCTCTCCTGGGCTCCGAGCCCCATCGCCACCACCCTGAGGTGAATCACGGACTGTGGGGCGGCGGGGGGAACAGCTCAAGCGCTGGCACAGTGGTTTATTGTCCATGATTCATTGATGGAAGGGCCGCGTTATCCTAGTGAATTGCAAAACCAGAGCCCAGGAATGCTGGGGCCTGACTGCAGACCGTGGGGGGAGCGAGGATGTGAGGCTGGCTAGGCCAGGTGGCACCCTGGTAGCCAACATGGCCTTCCCGCAGCGATGGGGGTTCATGTGGCCAAGGGCGCCTCTCTTTCTGCAGAGATGGGACACAGATGGGAACAGCCCGTCCTGGGCTCCAGTCATCCAGCCTGGGTCCAAGAAGGAAGCCCAGGGAGGCCGAGGGTCTCCACCGACTGCTGCCGTCCCGCCTGCGCCCGCTCTCCACCGCTCCCCATCTCTGTCCCTCTGGGTCTGCTCTGCCCAAGCCCCCGGCTCTGAATCTCGTGCATTTTTCTAGGTTTCTCTCTCTCTGTGTGTGTGTGTGTGTGTGCGCGCATGTGTGTGTGTATGTGTGCACGGGTGGCTACGTCTGTTTCTCTTCCCATGTCTTCCTCCCCCTTTCTATTTCTCTGTTTCTTTATCTCTGTGTCCACGTCTCGTCTTTCTCTGCATGTGCTTTCCCGTTTCTCTCTCTTTCACCCATCTAAGTCTTTTAACTCTGTCTCTAGCTCCCTCTATCCCCTTCTCTCTCTCTCTCCCCCATCTCCTCTCTTCCTCCTCCCCTGCCCCCTCCCCTCCTCACCCTGTCCCTGGGTCTCTCCTCTCACCCTTCCTCCTCCAGGTCTCTGCTCCTCCCCTACCTTTCTCTCTCCTCCCTCCCACTATGGCCCCCTCTCCCCTGCCCCCTCTGTCTCTCCTCTCCCAGCTCTTCGCAGAGGGACTGGTGACCTTGATCCTCTTGCTGTGGCACTCGGACAGCTTGCACAGGGAACAGTATGACCGGGAAGGCTGTTCCAGGGGAGGAGCAGCCAGGCTTGGTCCCCGGGGAGGGGCAGCCACTGTGCGGTGGGTGCTGGTGTTCAGGGCTAGCTGCCTCCCCTAGGTGCTGAAGTCACTTGATGATGGGGACCGGTGGCAGGGCGGGCCAGATCGCCCCAGGCTGTGTTTCAGCTCCCAGGCCAAAGGGCTTGTATCTTGTTTCAAACCCGCTGCCTGCTTGGGGCTGGGCCAGGATGGGCCCACAGCCTTCTGGTGGTGCCGACCTTCCCAGGCCTGCCGGAGGAGGTGGCCGTGTCCTCTCCACTCAGGGCCAGCTGGGCTGGGCAGGATTGGGTGCAGATTTAGGGTTGAAGTGAGCAGATGTCTCTGGTTTTCCTGCCCAGCTTTGTGCTAGGTGGGGAGACAGTTGGGGGCTCCCCACGTCCTGCAGTCAGGGATGTTGCTCCCAGGGAAGGCAGCTGGTGGGTGGGCCGGAGCCCAGGGTTGGAGCAGACCGGGCTGCAGGTTGAGGAAACGACCAACACGGCCTTTGCATGGGCCAGGATGCAGTGCAGGGGCGATTGCATCAGAGAGGCAGAAGGAGGTGGAAAATGTGAGCGCTCCCCAGGCAGCAGATCGGTCAGGATCCGGGGGCCTGGGGGGCATCTCAAGCTGGGCTGCTGGAGTCAGGAAGTAGTTCCCAGAACAGCAGCCTTGGTGTCTGTGGCAGCTGGAGGCGCTGAGGGAGGGGCCCTGGCAGGCTCACAGGTGGCAGGCTGTCCCTGGGGGATGGGTGGTGTTTGAGTCTGTTCTGCAGGGACATCATTCTAGGTGATTCCCTCATGGACAAGACAAACAAGGTCACCCAGGTGCGGTGGCTCATGCCTGTAATCCCAGCACTTTGGGAGGCTGAGGTAGGTGAATCGCTTGAGCCAGGAGTTCAAGACCAGCCTGGGCAACATAGTGAGACCCCATCTCTACAAAAAAATTTAAAAATTAGCCGGGTGAGGTGGCATGCTGCTGTGATCCCAGCTTCTTGGGAGGCTGAGGTGAAAGGACTGCTTGAGCCCAGAAGGTGGAGGCTGCAGTGAGCCGTGATCATGCCACTGTGCACTTCAGCCTGGGCAATAGAGCAAGACCCTGCCTCCAAAAAAAAAGGGCAAACAAGGTCCCTGGAGCTGACACCCATGGGGGACTTGGACCATGCGCAAGTCAATCAGCATGGCAATTTGAGAGAGTGTTAAAGGGCAAACATGTAAGCCAGGGTCAGGAGGCCACTGCTGGGCAGGAGGGCAGCTTTTAGGGGGCTGGCCCCAAGGCTTCTCTGAGGAGGTGTCCCTTGGGCTCAGACCTGAGTAGTAAGAAGGGACTGGCCAGGCAGAAGTCGGGAGAGCACCCCAGGCCGTGGGCACAGCACGTGCAAAGGCCCTGAAGCAGGAACATGCAGGCCATCTTCCAGGAGACAGGTGGTGGGCACAGGGAGAGCTGCCCTGAGGGAGGCGGGCAGGGGCCAGGAATCCCGGCCTCAGAGCAGGAGCAGGGATGGTGGATTTGATGCCGAGTTGCAGGACGGGATCTGAATTAGGATTTACAACAGAGCCTCGGCTGGCACAGCACACATCTGTACAGGCGGAAGAGGCTTCCATGTGCGTGTTAAATGTTGCTCACGTTCTGTCGACACGCATCTTTCTGCCGTAGAGTGCTGGTAAATGTTTAACAACCAGCTTTCTGTAGGGGGAAGCTGCGTTCGTAGCACGTGCCGGTTGCCATGGTGTAAATAAATCCTCTCACCATGCCCAGTGCCATGCGACAACGTGCTGCCGCTGACTTGCAACTGGGGAAAGATGCCCTTAGCACCAAGCTGTCTTATCCTGTCCTCACCCTGTGCGTGCAGTTGGTGGAAGTTGCCTCCATGGCACAGATGACTTCGTAGCTCCATGTAGCCAGATGATCAGGAAGCAATGCCCTTGGAGTGCTTGTAACCTTTGTTTTCTTTTTTTAAAACAAGTTTATTATTTTTTTAGAGATGCAGTCTCGCTCTGTCACCCAGGCTAGAGTGCAGTGGTGCAGTTGAAGCTCGCTGCAGCCTTGATCTCCCAGGTTTAAGCTTTGCTCCCACTTTAGCCTCTTGAGTAGCTAGGACTACAGGGATGTACCACCTAATTAAAATGAGCACCACCAGCTAATTTGTAGCGACAGGGTATCACTATGTTGCCCAGGCTGGTCTGAACTTCGAGCCCTAGACGATCCTCCTTCCTGGCCCTCCCAAAGCACTGAGATTACAAGTGTGGGTCACCTTGCCAGGCCATAATTTCTTTAATTGTAAGGTTATGTGTTTCCATTTTTAATAATGGCCATGAGCTTGTAGCCACTGGGTCCAGCACACCTTGGTATACCTTTTTTTTTTTTTTGAGACAGAGTCTCGCTTTGTCGCCCAGACTGGAGTGCAGTGGCATGATCTCGGCTCACTGCCAGCTCTGCCTCCCAGGTTCACACCATTCTCCTGCCTCAGCCTCCCGAGTAGCTGGGACTACAGGCGCCCGCCACCACACCCAGCTAATTGTTTGTATTTTTAGTAGAGACGGGGTTTCACCGTGTTAGCCAGGATGGTCTCGAACTCCTGACCTCATGATCCGCCCGCCTCGGCCTCCCAAAGTGTTGGGATTATAGGCGTGAGCCACTGCGCCCGGCCACGCCTTGGTATATCTTATAAAAAGACAACCCTTAGCTACTCGGGAGGCTGAGGCAGGAGAATGGCGTGAACCCCGGGAGGCGGAGCCTACAGTGAGCTGAGATCGCGCCATTGCACTCCAGCCTGGGCGACAGTGAGACTCCGTTTCAAAAAAAAAAAGACAACCCTTAAACGCACTGAGACGGCCTCCCCCGACTGCATTGTCCCCAGCAAGGACAGGAGACTGAATCCAAGGGGCAGAGAGCAGGTGTTAGGGAAGAGCTGCCAGCAACAGGGAACTCTGTTCTGCCTCGGCTGTGACCCCTGGCCCCACTTTCCACACCAGCCCCAGGCTCCTGGGATCCCCGTCCCTACACTGCCAGGAGGTGGAAGGTGTCATGAGGACGCGCCCTCTCAGGGGCACCTGGCACGTGGTAGATGCTCAGTGAAGTGTTTGTTGAATGAGTGCATGAGATTGAGCCACGACAGTGCTGCTGGGTATTGGGAAGTTCTCCTGACACATTTGTAAGGACTTAGCATCTGAGAATTAAATCTCATCAACCCCTACGTGGGTGGTCGCAGCACCTTCTCACTGGACTGTCTCCTCTCAATCCCAGAATCCAATGTCTTCCTTCCCATGACCTGCTATTGGATTGCTCTTTAACATGGGGCGGGTCATGTGACTCCCCGCCGCCGCTGCACCTTTCGAGAAAGGTCCCTGGGGGCTCCCACTGCCCTCAGAATGCCTCCTGTATTTCTGAACATGGGTGTTAGCCCTGGCCGGGCCCTCCAGCCATGCCCCAAAGTGCCACTTGGTAGGCACAGGGGACATTTTTCCGTCGCCATGCCTCAGAGGCCTCCTGCTCTACCAAAGCCCCTTCCCTCGCCCTGCATGTCAGCACGCCTTGCTGCCTCGTCTGCACCATGAATGTGCCTTTTGAATGTGTCCTCATCACTGGCGCCTCTATCTGGCCTGTCTTTGTCAACCTAAATGCAAGCTCCATACAGTTGGGGGCCACATCTTTCAGTGGCTGGTGTGCCCCTTGGGGGTTCAGGGCATGCTGGCGGAGGGAAAGAATCAGGCAATGGCATCATTTGGCTTAAATGGGCATAGGGAGGAGGCTGTGAACCCCCAGCCCAGGGCGGAGGTAGGGCACCTGGGTGTAGGACCTTCTAGGAAATGCTGTGTGACCTTGGGTGAGTTACTTAACCTCTCTGTGTCTTTACATTCTCATCCATAAAACTGGGATGATACCAGTTGTTGGGAGGATTCAAGTAACAGGTAGGAAGCGATTAGGAGAGGAAGGCCTCATCAAATGTGCTCAGCGAGCGTTTGTTGTTTTTATTAAGATATTTTTCTGCATAGCCCCCAGTCTGGGGCTTCTGCACAGGCCCAGCCATGCGCTGCTTGTCCAGCAGGCTCAGGGTTACGGGCTCAGTGTCCAGATCTGGGGGCAGGTGTCTCTTGGGGCTTTGGGCCAGTAGCTCTGGCTAACCATAGATCCGGTAGAGTTTGTCACAGAGTTGTGCTGTGGTTTGGGGGGATGTTTCTGTCCACGCACGGGGCACAAACACACCGTCAGCCTGACCATTGGCACGTCTGAAAGGCAGAGGTAGCCCTCCACCACGAGGGCGGGGTCCTTTGAGATAGTGGAGCTGGCTTCTAGCTCTTTCTGATTCCCCTTCTTTCAGGCCCCTCACGTTGAGGGAATGGTGCCCACAGGCGTTTTCTGCTGCACAGAGTCCTTTGTGTGCCTTGTGAGACAAGGATTCTTGAAGGCCTTGCTCCTCAGTAGGATCTGAGGCCAGCCGTGGCAGCTTCTCCTGGCACAGGTTAGAAATGCAGAGTCCCAGGCCCCACCCCAGACCAACTGAGTGGGAATTGGCAGGGGATGTGTGTGCACCTTCAGGTGTGGGTAACACTGGCCTGGAGCAGAGTGCTCTAACGAAAGTTCACAGGCCAAATCCGGCCCACCACCTGCTTTTGTAAATAAAGTTTTATTGGCACACAGCCATGCCCTTTTGTTGATATAAGGGCTGCTTTCACAAGACAGTGGTAGAGTTGAGAAGGGGGTTGACAGAGACCGCATACTTATCCTCTGGCCCTTACAGAAAACGTTTGCCAGTCCCTGGTAAAGCACTGGTTCTCAAATCTGGCTGCCCATCGGGATAACCTGGAATTTAACATACAAACGCCTGGGTCTCAGCCCAGAGATTCCGTTGTCATTGGTGTGGGGTGTGGCCTGGGCATCAGGACTTTGCAGGGCTCCCCACGAGATCTGAGTGTGCAGCAATGTCATGGGACCCTGAGAACCATGGCCCCCAGTGGCCCGGGAAGCCCAGCAGGTGCAGTTCTGCCGCTCCATGGACAGGCCCAAGACCCAGCAGCCCAGCCTCGCCAGTGTCGGCCACTGCGCTGGCTGCCCTAAAACATAGAAGGCTTTGGGGGCTGAGCCAGCTGCCGGGTCCCTCCAGCTCCTCGGGGGGAGTTGTGAGCTGGGGCCTCCCTCTCCCTGCATAATCTCCCAGCAGCGAGTATGAGTGGCCCTAAATCAGTCCCTCGGCCTCCCGGGTGGCCGCTGCGAGACCCTGCAGGTGTTCATCATTAAGGCTGCCGGGGTCTGTCCCACTGGAAAGCATATTTTAAGGCCAGGGCTGCTCTGGTATTCCTCCTTTTCATCTTCCCCCACCAGACTCATTCAGCGTGGGCTGCAGGGATGCCTCTCCCACAGGAGATGTTGAGGCCACAGGAAGTGAGGAGCCTGTGCACAGGGCCCTAGGCCTTGGCTGCAGGGTGGCCCAGAAGGTGTTGTGCTAGTGGGTGTTGCTGCACCCACTCCAACCAGAGGGCGAGGGTGGAAGGCACACCTGCCGTGGGGGCTTGTTAACATGTCAGGGAAGAGGAGGAGGCCGGGCTTGGTGCCAGGATTGCACTTGGTGCCTCAGTTTCCTGTTCTGTAAGATGGACGGGTGGGTGGGAAGGGGAGGCCATGTGGGACAGAGCCAGGCACGTGGTGCCGTGAGCAATCGAATATGGAGACATGGGGGACGACTATCCAGGAGAGAGGGGGTTGTGGGCAGGCCCTGGCGGGGCTTGTCGAGTCTGGAGTGGGAGGCGGGTAGGATAGGTAGACAGGGTGGGCTGGCGAGTCTGCAGAACACAAACTGTAGATCCTGGCTGGGGGTTGGCTGAGACTCTCAGCTGGGGCTTTGGGGGCAGCAGGGTCACATCTCCCACACTCAGGGCTGTCAGCCTTCTTTGCTCTGAGACCTTTGCCTCTCTGAGCCTATTTCCTCCTCTGCAGAATGTGACCAGTGATCACTGCTGTATTTCTGAGGCTGGGATAGTGTTTGCAAAGCACTTGGCGTGGTGCAGGGGGTGGGTGACCCCCCGTGACGTCCCTCCGGGTCGCTGTTACTCGTGGTGTTTTCATCTTCATCAGGACTTCAGAGGGGCCAGGAGCCGGCCCATGTGAAATGGACAGCATAGTGCTGGGCGTATAGTCAGCTCTCGGGGATCTATGGGGATTTTCTCCTCTGCACCAGCCTCTTCCTCCTTGGGGCTTTTCTGAGGACTCAGGAGAGCTGCGGTGGGGAAGGCTCGTAGCTCAGGGCCTGGCCCAGATGCATCCCTCTCCCGACTGGCCCCTGCCTGCGGCCTGGTGGGTGTGGAGCTGCATTTACTGGCCATGCCGGGGCAGACATTAGCCTGATTCGTTGGTCCATGGGTGAGGCCCCAGGGGGTGATGGAGCCCCCACCAGCCTAGGTGCAGGGGCTGATGGGCAGATGCTCTGGGAAGTAGGCTCCGTGGCCACTGCTCCCATCCGGAGGGACGCCGCAGCCCAGGTGGGGACTTCTTGGCACAGACGTAGCTGAGTGTGGTCTCAGGAGACACCAAGCTCCGTGTGATTCAAAAGCCTCGGCCCTGCCCAGACTCTGGCCCTGGGCTGTTGCCAGGGACATCTGACCCGGGGAGACGGCATCCATGCTGGGCAGCCCAGGGAGCAGGGCTCCCTCCCAGCCACATCACTCCTCCCTCCCCGGGTCCCCACCTCTGCCCACATCGGGCAAATGTGGACAGAAAGGACACTGTAGGAACAAGCCAAAAAAACCTCCCTGCCCCAGCTTGACCTCCAAAAGAGGCTTCACCTGCCGGCTGTTTAAAGGTTACGTTTGAGGGTTCGAGGTCAGGAGAGGGAGAACAGGTTGGTCCCAGGATGCCAGGCACCTGTTGGGGAATCAGCAGCAACCTGGGGGCCAGGGGACTGTTCCAGGTCGGGCAACTCTGCCCCTTCCTGGCTCCTCTTACAGAACATGGTGGCAAGGGATTCCTGGGGAAGAGAGGCAGATGGCAGGCCTGAGGCTCTGCCCTGGACCCAGCAGCAGCCTCAGGGAGCCCACAGTTGCCTGCAGCAGTCAGACCCTTGCTGTTTTTCTGCCCCATCCTAAATGAAAAGAGGCTGGAGAGAGCGTTGTGTGCGGGGCGGGCACCTGTTCCTGGCAGGAAGGAAAGGCAAGAGAAGGGAGTCTCTCTCACCTCCCCGACCCCTCCTCTTCCATCTGCTTGGAGTTCTTGCTCCCTGGTTTGAAACATTGCCGTGACTGTGCCCCTGGTACACATTAAAAGGCTTTGGGGTTTATTTTTATTTCGCTTGGCTCAGAGGGATGGAAGGATGGTCTGGTTTGGCAGCTGCCTGCAGGGAGGACCTTGGGGTGTCCAAGAAAATCAGTGTGTGTTTTAAAAGAAATCAGGCAGGATGACAGGAAATCGGGAGGCGGTGCCAGGAGGAGCTCACACTCCCTCCTCTATCTCGGTGAGGGGAGGGGCGGTGGGCTCAGAGTGGCTGGGACAGGTGGGGGACGCAGACGACAGGAAGAGGCCCAAGTGAGGAGGCTGGCTTGACTCCCAGCCTGTCTCATCTACTCTGTAAAATGGGCTTGTTCTGTCCCCCTGGGGTGCCGGCATGCCAGAGAGACCAGGCCCAGGCAGCAGGAGCAGCCACCTCCACGCAGGCCTGGGGGCCTTCCTGGGCTCTGGCGAATCAGGGGCATCCCCCCACCTCCCCGTTTTACAGACTCGGAGACCGAGGCTTAGAGAGGTGGCCTGAGCTCTGTTGCGGGCAGGGCAGGGCTGGGGCATCAGGGGTGTGTCCCCAGCTTCCCAGATGCTCAGGCACCCCTGCCGAGGCTCACCAGGGCACCTCTCAGCCCGGATCACATCTGCCCCTCTTAAATATCCGGGCCAGATGCGGATGTAAGCATGGTGAGGATTCTCTCATTTCAACCTCCCAGACCTCAGCTGAGGCACGGGAATGCTGAATACCCCCACTGTCAAGGCGAAGGAGTCGGCACAGAGGGGTTAAGACCCTCATCCAAGCTCACACAGCCACCGTGTGGAAAGGGCAGGAATTGAAGCCAGCACTTCTGACACCAATGCTTCCTGCCCCTCACCCCGACTCCGCCTCCCCAGGCCCCTAGGGCGGCAGGACCCCAGGCCGTGCCTGTCCGCAGCTCAGGCCAGCGGGGCCTGGCTTCCCGGTGGTTTATGACCTCTTCTGGGTGGACTCCACGGGTTTCCTCCTCCTCCCCCAGCTCAGGCTGAGCCCAGGTGCAGAGATTCACCTGTTCGCGGTTTTCTTTCCTCCCCACTCCCCTCTGCCCTCCCCCGGGGTCTGACAGCAGCAGCAACAGCAGCAGCAGCAGCAGCCCATGCCCCGCAGCAGCCAGGAGGAGAAAGATGAGAAGGAGAAGGAAAAGGAGGCGGAGAAGGAGGAGGAGAAGCCGGAGGTGGAGAATGACAAGGAAGACCTCCTCAAGTAAGGCAGCCTGCTGTGCCCTGCAGGGCCCGGCCGCTGACCCAACCCGGGTGGCTCACGGGTCTGGGGAACCCTTTGTAGAGATGGGTGGGGCGCCCACCAATTGCCTGTGAGCAGGGGGCAGGGCTTTCTGCTCGTTTGCCCCTGACAGCCCCCCTTCCGGAAGCCCACCCATCGCCCTACTCCTCCTCCCCGGCTCCCCCTTCTCCTCCGCCCTCCCTTTCTTTCTCCAACCCTCTGGAGACTTTAGAGACGGATAGCTCATTTGAGCTCCACTCCTGAGCTAATAAATCCAGGCAATGACTTTGGAACTCTCTGCCTCCCCGCCTCCTCCCACTCTTTCCTCCTGAGGCACCAGGAGGGGGGAAGGGGGGATCAGAGGCACTCCTGGAAGGACTAGGTGTGCAGGCGGCTGCTGTCACCTTTAGAATCATCGATGGCAGTGTGAGTTCTTGCAGATCAAGGCACAGCCTCGCCGCGGGGGCCGTGACAGCCTCCTGTGCCTGCCAGGGGCTGCGGGAGTACAGCCAGCTGGAGAAAGGGGGGCGGCACGACTTAGCGCCAGGTACCTGTAATGGGCTCAGGAATTTGGCTTCAGAGAACATCTGGCTTCCTCACCCCGTCTCCCAGACGCTTCCAGCAAGGGCCTTTCAGGAAGATGAATGGAAAGGCGGAGGTGATCAATCTGAGTCTCCCGCAGTAAAACTCTCCCCAGTCGCTTCTGCGAGAGCCCCGGCTCGGGTATCAAGGTTGCGAGCACCCCCACACACCTCGGCTAGGCCTGCATAAAACCGGCAAGAGAGTTTCCTCCTGCCAATGCCTAAGATGCCTGGCCCTTGATAATACTGAAGGCCAGTGTATTGCCTCTTATAGAGCCCCTCTGGAAATAGCTCCTCTCTGGTGAATAAAATGGCCCTATAAATTGCTGCCAGCCCACACCCCCATTTAGTTCACCAAATAGTCTTGCAGACAGTATCTCTCTATTCGGTGCATAAAATGGCCTTGCAGATAGCCACCAGCCCAGAAGAAAGTAGCCTTGCAGGAAAGCTCCCAGTACCTCCCATTTGGGGAATAAAATAGCCAGCCAATTAACTACCTGTCCACATGGCCTTATCGGTGAATTAAGTAGTTGATAGCCCATCCATTTTTTTTTTTTGAGACGGGGTCTTGTTCTGTCACCCAGGCTGGAGTGCAGTGATGCAATCATGGCTCACTGCAGCCTCGACCTCCCAGGCTCAAGAGATCCCCTTGCCTTAGCTTCCCAAGTAGCTGGGACCATCAGCATATGCCACCACGCCTGGCTAATCTTCTGATCTTTTTCTTTTGTAGAGATGGGGTCTTGCTGTGTTGCTCAGGCTGGTCTTAAACTCCTGGGCTCAAGCAATCCTCCGACTTCGGCCTCCCGAAGTGCTGAGATTACAGGTGTGACCCAGCACACCTGGCCGCAACTCCCTTTTGAGAAATAGCATGGCGTTGTCCTGCCAGCTGTCCTCCCACTTCTGGTGAACGTGGAGATCCTGCAGACGACCCCTGGCCACCCTCACCTCAGGCCTCTCCCCCTCTTTCCTAGCGTCCGATTAGTGCCATGGCTGGCAGCCAGTGCAAATCCAGCTGAAGAAACAGTCTCCTTCAGTGGCCGTTTGATTTCCCGGCTCGGGTGAAACCATCCTGTCTCCCCTCTCTGGCCTGTAGGGAGAAGACAGACGACACCTCAGGGGAGGACAACGACGAGAAGGAGGCCGTGGCCTCCAAAGGCCGCAAAACTGCCAACAGCCAGGGGAGACGCAAAGGCCGCATCACCCGCTCAATGGCTAATGAGGCCAACAGCGAGGAGGCCATCACCCCCCAGCAGAGCGCCGAGCTGGGTGAGCCGGGGGCCAGGGATGCGGGTGAGGGAGGGGCTGGAGACACGGCGGGTTGCGCTTATAGGAAAGTTTTGTGCAATTTGAGTTAATTGGCAACAGCCAAGGGGTTGGTGTAAGTCATGGTTGGGGTCAAATCCCAGCGCTACCTACTGGATGTGCTGTGTGGCCCAGAGTGACTTCCTGGACCTCTCTGTGCCTCAGGGTCCTCTTGTTCTCAGTGGGAGGAATCGGTGGTTACCTCTAAACATCGAGGGAGAGTTGTAGTCACTTGCTATGTGAGAAGCACCTAGAACAGTGCCTGGGGTGTAGGAAGAGCTCAGTGGCTTCAACCACAGTGATTTCAGAGCAGGGAGATGTCACATAAAAATCCCAATGACCAGTTCTGGATTTTTTGGTTGTCGTTTTTAAAACAGAAGATCTGGCCACGCTTGGCCCAGGTTTCCACGAGGTGGTGGTTGCTGGGAGCCAAGTAACCACCACCCCTTCTTAGAATGTCATGGGCTCTACTTGTCCCCATCCAGCCTCCACCCTGGTAGGCATCTGGGTTTGTACTGTCACTTCCGTGGGTCTCGGTTTCCCCTTCTGTTGAGAAGGGTGTTCATCCCTCTACCTTAAAGTAGTAAAAAATAAGAGATGATGTGAGTGGCAGTTCCCAAGATTCGCCACAGGGGGCAGCGGTGTGCGTCTGCTGTCTCTACTTTGTTTCGCTGTTAGGGTCCAGCCCTCAGCCACTGCGGGAACCCACCCAGGGCCCCAAGCGCTCAGGCCGAAGCCCTGCCTGCCAGGGCTGTTCTCTGGGTGGAGATGCTGCTTCATCTCCCACAGACCCCCACCGTCCCCTGGGGTCCGGGTCATGCACCTGTCTCTTCTTCCTGTGGGATGTAGTTTGGGCCTATTTCATAAATGGCCCACTTGAAGCTCAGACAGGAAACGTTCCCTCTCTAAAACTTTCAGTGTAGCTGGAATTAGAACTCAGCCCCATTGGCCACAGAGCCTGTGCAGCTCGGCAGGTATTTTCCAGCCGCCTCTTGGTGGCGGTGTACTTGGAGGCCCAGGGTGAAAGGGCTTTCTTCCTGCCTGATCTCGGGATAGTCCTCTCGGACCCAAGGCTGATGCTGGGGGCTCAGCTGCAGGGTGGAAAACACACTCCTAGGCCTTCCACGTCTCTTCTGGCACCGGGCACCCTCGGCATCCCTGGCACCCCTGGCTTCTGTAGGCTTCCTCTGGGAGTCCTGTGGGGAGGAACGGGGGCATCGATGAGGTCCCGGAGAGGCCCAGGCTGTGGCCGCAGAGATGGGGGAGGCTTGGGTAGCTCTGGCCTGTCGGGGGTCATGGGGCTGCCCATAGGGGTGGGGACCGTCTCCCCTCTTCTGCTGGAACCTTCCTCCACTCCTCAGCCAGCCTCTATTGGACACATACTCTGCCTGGCGCAGTTCCAGGTGCTGAGTCCATGAAGCTGACGTCCCTCGTACCCACCCCACTCACGGGTCTTAAGCAACTGGAAAGGAAGGGCCAGGGCTCACATCCAGGGGAGCTTGGCAGACAGACCCAAAAATAGCGCCACCGCAGAGATGCAGCCACCCCAGGGCCAGGCTGTGTCCCTTCCCAGTAACACCAGAAACCCCTTCCTTGTCCTGGATGAGTGGGGGTATGAACATTCCCTCTGGAGCAGGGCTTCTCCGCCACGGGCGATTTTACTCCCCCACTGGGGGACGCCTGGCGGTGTCTGTGAACAGTTTTGATGGTCACAATTGGAGCGGGGCCGCCGGCATCCTGCGTGCAGAGTGCAGGGTTGCTAAGCATCCTGCCGTGACGGGACAGCCCCACAGTAACGGAGGAGCTGGGCTCCGAGAGGGTCCTCGGTCAGATGAGGTCCCGGCCCACCTGAAGCTCGTGTCCCACTGTCGCCAAGTCACCAGGTGACCCCTTTCCCAACAGAGTGCAGGCAGAGGCAGTCGTGGTCAAGGCTCTTGACTGCTTCAGTGTCCCCTTCTATAAAATGGGTTGATCGCAGGTGCCCCGACCTCAGCGGCTTGTGTGGAGGTCGGCCCCGACCAGCGGCACGTGGGACTGCCCAGCACAGCCCCGGCCCAGCATAAAGGCTCAGGAGTCGGGTGCCACGGTGGGTACTGGCTGGGGAGGGGCATCTGAAATGTGGCCTTCCCATGGGGTTCAGAGCCGTGGGGTGACACCGTCAAGGCCTGGTCCACTCCCTCCCTGGCTCAAAGGAGAGAAAAGGGCAGAAGGCAAAGTGCCTCCTCTCCAGGCTCCTGCCAATCACCTGGCATCTTCTTTTCAGCCTCCATGGAGCTGAATGAGAGTTCTCGCTGGACAGAAGAAGAAATGGAAACAGCCAAGAAAGGTGAGAGGTGTGCGGCGGCTTTAAGCCTTGTTGGTTTGCATCCAGGGCGCCTGAAGCTCGCGTGCTGGGGAGGGTGTTGACACATTGGGCCTTGAACCAGGGGCTGTGGCGAGGCCTCTGGTGAGGTTCTGGTTCTGGGCTGTTCTCAGGTTTGTCACCCTGGAGCCTCAGTTTTACCTTCCAGAAAATGGGTCTGTGCAGCTGCACTGTCAGGCTTGTCTTTGTGACTTCAGGGTGCAGCTCAGAGAGACACAGCTTGTGCTGTGCATGTAGTCAGCAAGTGGCTTCTGGGCGACCTCTGTGGCCAGCACCTCTTGGCCTTGGGGACAGAGCAGTGGCAGCACACCTGGGTGCCTCGGGACAGTCAGAGCTTGCTGGCGGCCATCTCGGTAGAGTCCTGGGGTCAGGGAGACCTGCGGGGCGTTCGTCCAGCCCTTAGAGCCCCAAAGGCCCTATCCTGGGCTCAAGTGTGCTGGCGCTTTAGAAACCTGTCTCAGGTTTGAGCACCCCAATCTGGGTGACGGGTTCTGGAGTGGATGGGGACACCCAGGCCGATGGGGACAGTCGTGGGAGCGGCTCACATGGCAGGGAGCCAGCAGGCGTTGGTGCTGGCAGCAGAAGCCATCCGGAGCAGGTGGCCTTGTGATGTGCAGCACGGCGGGGGCTGGGGTCCAGCGCCTCCGAAGCCCGAGCCCCTCTCAGCTGTGCTGTCTCCTGGCCAAGTTCTTTACTTCCCAGCACGGTGACCTGCCTCTGGGCCTCGGTTTGCCCGTCTGTTGAGTGGGAGGGGCATCCAGGTTGGCTGTGCGGAATCAGATAACCCTGTGTGAGGGCCCACGGTGGGCTGAGTGGGAGCGAATCTCCTCCCTCCCTCGCCCGTGCCTGGCCTGGGGCAGGGGCTGTCGGAGCTGGGGCATCACTGGCAGCACTGCTGAGGCGGGGCAGCACCTGGCTCCCACGGCACGCTCACTCTCGGTTATCTAAGAGGTGGGGCCTGCTCCTGTCCCCGCCCATGTCCCTGTTTGTGGGTGAGGAGCCAGGAAGCAGAGGCCAAGGAGTGCCACGGGTTCCGGAGCTGGTGTGTGGGGCCGGGAGCAGGCCCAGGCCCCCACTCCTCGTCCCTGCCCCGTGCTTGGTCCCGTGGCCCTGCTGGAGTCGAGGCTGTCTGTGACGTGCGGTTTCTTTGTGCAGAAAGCTCCAGGTCGTGACTTATGGAGGGAACAAAGGCCTTTTATAGCGAACGCTCTTGGCATATAAGGGCAGGTGTATCTGAGAACAGCCTGGATCACGGGGCTCCCGGGCCCGGCCGCGTCCTCCACTGTAGTTGTGGGGGGTGCTGAGGGTCCCCACAGCCCTGAGAAGACCCCCATAGCCCCCACCCTCACCCCGGGACCTTGCCCCTCGCCCTCAGAGCTCCTCTGGGGGCACTCTGCCCTCCACCCCCCAGGCTGAGGTGAGCCTGGACCCAGAGAGACCCTCGCACCATTCAGGAAGGAGGGCCTGCCTGCCACTGCAGCGGGTCAGGCTCTGTGTGTGGTGGGTGAGAGGCATGCCAACGGGGCCTGGACACTGTATCCAGCTGGTAGGGCCTGGGGCTGCTGTCAGCCCCCAGAGAGGCCACATTGTTGTTTCTCTGTCTTTAATGTTCACTTGGTGGTTTCTGGTGTGTATTTCATCATAGGCTGTAAAAGAAGCTTTATTGAAATTGTGTGATTCCCCCTGCCTTTTATTTAATTTTGGTATGATGCACATAACATGAAGCTCACCATTCTAACCACTGGAAAGTGAACATCTCAGTGGCATTAAGTACATCTGCATTGGTGTGCAACCCTCACCACTGTCTAGTTCCAGAACTTTTTCTCACCCCAGATGGAAATCCCATACCTATTAGTGGCCCCGCCCCAGCCCTGCCAGCCCCTGGCAGCCACTAATGCACTCTCTGTCCCTGTGGATTGGCCTGTTCTGGGCGTTTCCAATGAATGGAATCCTGCAGTGTGTGGCCTTTTGTGTCTGGCTCCTTTCTGGGAGCGTGATGGTTCTGAGGTTCATCTGAGTAGCTTTGTACGGCTGAATAATATTCCATCACCTGCGCCGACCACATTTTGTCGGTCGTTCATCTCTTGGGGGACGTGCGGGTTGTTTCCATGTGGCTGTTGTGACATGTGAGTGCTGCTGTGAGCATTTGTGTAAAATTGTATGAGATTTTTAATCACACATGAGTCCCTGGGATCTCAGCCTGTTGGCTGGGAGATTGTCCAGAGCACCCACCCGTCGGAGGACTCCACGTGGACGTCCCCAAACGGCCAGCTCAGGGTCCTCCCGCCTCTCCATCCCCTCTCATGTCTCCTGTTGTCGCTACCACCTCCTCACTGGTGACCCCCCACCCCCCCCGCCCCTTGCCTGAGAACTGGGAGACGGCGCCTGCCCTCTCTTTGCCTTCTGGAAGGGCAGATCCGGAGGCTGGGAGGACGGCTGGGGATGACTCACCGGCGGAGAGGAGCCCGTGTCCCACCATCTCAAGGTTGGGTCCTCAGTGACGACAGTGAGCTCATCCTGGGTCCTGCCCATGAAGACGGCAGTGAGAGTCCCCTGGGGGCCGTGCATGCGGAGGCCCTGCTCAGTGACATTTGTAATAATGCCGTGAGCAGCAGCGTGTTCGTCTGCCGTGAATTACAGCAATCTGGACAATTACTGCTCAGGGTGGCTGCTAATGGCTGTGTGTTCCAGGCGATGGCAGGAGGGAGCGGGGGTGGGGCGGGGAGACAGGTGCTGGCAGGCCCCAGCAACTCCTCCATAGGGGGTCAGGGTGGAGAAGCTAGGAACTTTCTGAAGCCCCCGCCCAGAAAACCAAGAGTTAGGAAAAGGGACTAGAGAAGCAGCTATTGCTGAGGCAGATGGTCTCCGCCCATCCTTTACCCATCATTTCAGCAACATAGTGCCTCACTCTCTGTGTGGCAGGGGCACTCAGGAATGAGCCAGCCCCACCCCTCCCTCGGGGAGCCTGGGCAGATAAGCAGCCAGGTTTCCCCAGGGCCTTCGGACCCCAGCCTGCTTGAAGCCTCTGGAAGACTTTAGCAGCATGGCCCTGGAGGATGAGCAGCAGGGGGGCCCCATCCCTAGGGAGAAACCAGGTCTCAACCCCTGGATGTTTCAGCTGTGTGACCTCAGGCAAGTCAGCCAACCTCTCTGTGCCTCAGTTTCTTCATCTGTACAGTGGGATTCAAGGAGCGCCCACTGTATGTTTCCTGTGGCTGCCATAATAAAGGGTCACTAACTGGTTGGCTTAAAATAAATGTATTCTCGGCCAGGCGCGGTGGCTCACGCTTGTAATCCCAGCACTTTGGGAGGCCGAGGCGGGCGGATCATGAGGTCAGGAGATCGAGACCACGGTGAAACCCCGTCTCTACTAAAAATACAAAAAAATTAGCCGGGCATGGTGGCGGGCGCCTGTAGTCCCAGCTACTCGGAGAGGCTGAGGCAGGAGAATGGTGTGAACCCGGGAGGCGGAGCTTGCAGTGAGCCAAGATTGCGCCACTGCACTCCAGCCTGGGCGACAGAGCGAGACTCCGTCTCAAAAAATAAAAAAAAATAAATAAATAAATAAATAAATAAATAAAAAATAAATGTATTCTCTCACTGTTCTGGAGGCCAGAAGTCCAAGTTGAAGGCATCCAAGAGGCTTCATTCCCTCCAGAGGCTCTGGGGAGGAGCGTGCCTTGCCTCCCCCAGCCCCTGGCGCCTGCCAGCAGCCTTGGCAGTCCTTGGCTCATGACCACGTCCCTCCAGGCTCTGCCTTTGTCTTTGTGTGCCTTTCTCCCTGCATGTCTCTGTCCACATTTTCCTCTTCTTACAAGGACCCACCCCAATCCAGTATGACCCCACATGGACTTGATCACATCTGCAAACATCCTTTTTCCAAATAAGGTCACATTCATGGGTTCTGGTGGACACGAAATGTTAGGGGGATGCTCTCCAACCCAGCACACCCACCTCCATGGGGTTTTGGTGAAAGTACACGGAAGAGCTGAGGGCAGGTGCCGCCTGGGGCATACCGACCTCCGCATCACTTTGTAGCTACAAGCAGCTCCTTAGTCCCCTGACCTTGGCCTGGCCCATCTGTTTCACCCTCAGTTACCATCGTTCTCTCAGATGAGGCAGGGATGCTACCTCCCGGGGCACCTTAAAGACGGAGCGAGCCGCGTAGGTACAGTCCTTGGTATACAGTAGGCACTCAGAAATGGCAGGCCGTCAGCTTAGGGCACAGTCTCCAGACCCTGCTCCCTAGGTTTGGGTCCCAGCTCTGCCTCCTGCAGAGTCTGACCCTGAGCAGGTGGCTGCACTTTGGGGCCTCGGCCCCCCGCCACCTCTGTCTTCGCCCCGGGGATGGGGGTCGGAGGGAAGTCACCTGCCAAGCAAATGTACAGTGACAATTGGACGAACTTCCATGGTGCTGGGGGCCACCAGTCAGAGGGCTCCCCCGAGGAAGGGGCTGACACCCAGAGCATGAAATAATAGTGAATATCACCCAATAACACCGTGGAGCCCATCTGGCCTGCTGGGCACTGCTGGAAGCTTTGTGTGTATGAAGTCACTTTATCTCTACCAACCTGACTAGGAGACAGGCACTGTTAATACTTCTGTTATTCAAATGAGGAAACCGAGGCCTAGAGAGGCTTAGCAGCCTGGGGTCACACAGCTGTGAAGTGGTAGAGCTGGGATTTGAACCCAGGTACTCTACTTGCAGAGTAGGAATGGGGTTGGCATGAGAGCTGAACAGGTTAGTCCATGGGGCAAGCTGTTGACCAGATAACAAAGGTGGGACAGGCATGTGCAAAGGCCCCATGGCAGGGGCAGTGTGGCCCCATGAGAAGTGGTTGAATCCCAGAAGGTAGAGCGGCCACCGGGAGCCTGGCCTTGCCAGCATGGGATGGAGTTTAGCTATTACTCTAGAGCGTGGGAGGCCATTGGGGAGGGCCTGGGGACATGATGGCCGCAGGGTTTCTGGTGGGCAAGTGAGCAACTTCCCTTCTTGTGTGCACGGGGCTGTGGCTGCCTGCCCTGGGGCTTGTGCTGCCTAGGGACGGAGAATGTTCAGGAGGCAGCTTCCCCAGGAACCAGGCAGCTCCGGGGAGCTGGCCGCCTGCCCTCGGGCCCAGCGCCACGTGGGGAAGGAGGGGCAGGGCAGGAGCAGGGCTGGGATGAGGGACTCGGTTCCCCTGAGAAAGGTCAGCCTGGCCTGGCTTGGAAGCCTGACCCAGCTGTGCGAGAGGCCCGAGGCTCTGCTGGCAGCTCCTCCAGGCCCCAGCCCTCTTCTCTGGCGGGCAGAGAACCTGCTGTGGAGGGGGTGGGGAGGCTCCCGGTCACACCATTGTCACACCATTCTAGACCGGGAGTAGGCTCTGGCCCGCCTCCGGGCCGCCAGTCCTTCCCAGCCTCCAGGGAGCGGCCAACAGTGGGAGGATGTGTGAGACCAGGCCCTGGTGGCTCCCGGTAAGCCCGGGCAGACCCCAGAGGCCTCCCCCAGGAACTCCAGCTGCCTTGTCTAGTGGCCTTGCCACTTCTCAGAGGAGCGAGGCAGGAACCACTCATTGCTGTGCACATGGGCTGGCCTGATGGGCTTTTATGGATGAAGCGTCTAAGTTGTGGGAAGGGGAGGGGTGAGCCCCCAGCCCTGGAGCCCGGAGAGCAGGACCTGCCCCACTACATGTCCACTGGGAAGGCCTTGGGTTGTGCCCACCATGGGCCCCCCAAAAGAGGAGCACCTGTGTGCTTCGCCGCACAAAGCTGCCAGAGCTTACAGTGGGGTGGGCGGGCCAGTAGGCAGTGCTGCTGCTCCTGGGTTCGGGTCTGCCTGGCTACTTCCTGGTGCAGCTGTCCGTCAGGGCCCAGCAGGAGGCAACACTCAGGGTATGTGACTCAGGAGGGGTGGTATACCAGGCAGGGACCGTGCGGTGCCTTGGGGCTCGTGTCCAAGGAGACTGTCACCACGTGTGGTCTGGAGAGAGACCACTAGGGAGGGCGCATGTCTGGGGCTGGTTGGCCTCCCGGCCGGATATGTGAGAAACAGTCTCTTGTGATGGTTTGGAAGGAGAAGAAAGTTGGGGTTTCTGCAGGAACTTGGGGTACAGCCAGACACAGGGGCAGGGTCTGGACCATACTCTTGCTCCTGTCAGCACCCTTGAAGATGAAATCAGGCATCGACAAGCCCCCCTTCCCTCCTGGGGGAGACCCATGAATCCGCATCCACATGGCTCCTGACTCAGGGAAGGAGCACCTGGCAGTTGATGCGGTAGTAATGATGCGTGTCGTCACGTGGCGCAGCTGGTGCTCACGAGCAAGGCAGGCCCTCCACACGCGTGTATACACATGCACGCATACACACGACTTCTGCTTTGCACAGGAGAAGACCAAGGCCAGAGGGAGAGCCAGTGCTCACCCAGCCCACTGCGGTGGACACGGGGCATGGGGTGGGCTGTCTGACCCCCCAGGCTGGCTTCCCGCTTTGCTCTGCTCTGTAGGAAAATGTGACATTGAAAGGTGTAACGTGGCACTTCCGGAAATGGTAGGCGAGACAGCGCCAGGTTGTACGCAGGTGACTTTATTTCATCTTAATGAGTCTGGGTTTTTTTGAGAGCTGGGAGAAGACGTAGCTTTTTCACATCGTACCTATGATTTACGGGTATAATTGCTGATGCGGAGGCTAAGGCAGATAGCAAGGCTGATTTTTGAAAGAGTAGATGGAGAGAAAAGAGTGGGGAGGTGCAAGTCCAGGTGTGATGTTATCCAGCCAACATCCTGATGGGATTTCAGGATGGCAGGAGTTCGGGAAGTCCTGACAAGACACGCAGGAGTGCCCGGCCTGTCAAGGGTGTCAATGCGGAGGCACCGTCCCTGTGGAACGCCCCCAGGGCTTGGGGTTTCCGAAATGAGGAAGTGGCATGACTCAGGCCCAAGACGGCTGGGTTCTTTTCCTCCCAACTTTGATAGGGTTTTGGGCAGAACATGCTGAGTTTCTTGGGGAAAATGGCAGGTGGGGGGCGGTGGTCGATGCACCCCTCTGGCAGGCAGCCTGTGAGTCTTCATGGAAGGGGTGGGAAACGTCAAGGCTGGAGGTGACTGGCTGGGGTGGGGAGAGCGACTGTGTTTCCAGGGTTGGGGGCTGACTTCCAGAGAAAACAGCTGCAACATCCCCAGATGCAGGTGGGCGGTGGCGTGGTCCCCTCGGAGTCCTAGCTGCAGGTGCAGGTTTGCAGACCCTTGGAGAAAAGCAGCTTGGAGGCATCTGAGCAGTGGCCCAGGCCTCCCTGAGGGCCAGAGCACCTGAGCCGAGGAGGCTGAGTCCTGGCTCTCATGAGAACAGCTCATCACGGGCCCCCGGATAGCATGTGGGACTCTGCCCCATGGGTGCCCAGAGCAGGATTAGCCTAGCGGAGCCCCAAGCACCCACTCCTGTGGCCGCCGAGCCCCTGCGCCTGGCTCTCCACTCTGCGTCTGTGACTCAGACCTCCTGGCTGGACTTCCTGTCTTGGTCAATTTCACTTCCTAGTTCCTGCCTCCTGACTCTTCAGAACGAAACTCCTTCCTTAGAAATTAGAAGTGGGGTCGGGGAATCCAGACCACAGGGCATGGTGGCAGAACCTGCCATCTCCGCCCTGGCACAGAGTGTGGGGGGCGTGTGCCTGGGTGTCAAGGGGGATACCCCAGCCTCTTTTGGGAGGGTTCGGGGCCCCCTGCAGAGCTAAACCCACAGCCCCCTCTTCCTTTGCAAGCACCTTACCAGGGACCCAGACGGGTGGCAAAGATGCCCAGGGTTCTCAGCGGGCCCCAGACACCTGCCGATGAGCAGTGGAACGAGGGAGCTAATTTCAGAGGTGGCGAAAGCTATGAAGATGATCAAACCCCGGGATGGTAGGGTGACAGGGGGATCACTTTGGAGGGGTGGGCAAGGAAGGCTTCTCTGAGGAGCTATCACTTGAGCCAAGACCAGAGGGAGGACAAGGCACATCCGTGAGAAAACCCGTGGAGGCAGCAGGAGCAGCTGGTGCAAAGGCCCTGGGGCACACACGAGTGACCCAGGGAGAGGCTGGGCGGGTTCATGGAGCTGGCTCCTAAGGGTCACCTGGGCCGTGCTAGGGCCTTTGGATTTTATTCCAAGAGCTTCATGTGGTCACTGGAAGATTTAAGCAGAGGAATGATTTCACGGGGTTGGCATCCTTAAAAGTGCACTGAGACCTCCCCTGCAGAGGGCAGAGGGCGGGACTCAGGTGGAGAGGCCCAGATCCCTGATGTGGTTGAGGTTTGTTGCCCTCCCCTGGCATCGTGCCCCAGGACGAGGGCTGGGGGTGCAGGGACATTCCAGAGATGCCTTCTGCTCCCCAGGTTTTTGGGGCAGGATGGAAGGGCGGGGAGTTAAAGGGAAAAGCAGGTTAATGATCCCAGAGTCAGAGAAGTCGGTCGTGACCTGAATCTAGGCTCCAAAGTTCAGCTCAGTTAACTTTCAACCTCCTGGGAGGCTCCCCGGCATTTCCGACAGTGTTCCTTCAGGCTGCAGGGGCTCCCGGAGGAGGACGAAAGGGGCTGCTGTGGTCCTGAGACCCCCCAGCAGCAGAGGGTCCTTTGGGGACCCCAAATCCCCAAACCCTTCCCCCTCCCCTAAATGGTTGGAGGTCTCATGTGCACCCTGCAAAGGGTCCTCAAATCCCAGGCTCCCTCTGGAATGCGAGGCTAGCCCTGCCCACCCACAGCCCCTGACAGAGGGCTCCGTCGGCCTTGACAGCATCAGGCCAGGCAGGGGGCAGAGCTCAGGTGGAACTGACACGGAGGGTTGGGGGACGGGCAGCGGGGGATGACGGCGGAAGAAGCTGTTTGCTCCCCGTCTGCCGGGGGTGGAGAAGCTCTGTTTTTCTGGAACCCTCATCTGTTCTTACCACTGCTGACGCCGCCACCGCCGCGGATGGGGAGAGAGGGAGGGGGAGCCAGTGCCAAGTTGGCCCGCCCCTTGTGAACCTGGGCCTCTGCCACGCTCCCCCGCCCGCCTGCCCGCCCGCTGCGAGCCTCCGTCTGGAGGTCATTCAGTCCTGCCGCGTCTCGCTGGGTCAGGCAGCAGGAAGATCAGAGCTGAGCCCGGCTGCGGGGGACACGGCTGCCCCGCTGGGCCTGGGTCCTTGGATTTTGCCCAGCCCGGGGGGTCTGTGGGCTCTGGCCGGCACTGCTCGCTGAGCGTCTGCACTGGGCACATTGGTGCTGGAGGAGCTCGGCACGCTGCGCCCTGGTGATACCTGGCCCAGGAGCGCCCCACACGCACCACTGACAACTTCCCGCCACCCACCACCCTCGGGGAAGGGCACCTCGCGCGCCCACAGCGGCTTGGGGACGGCGTCAGAGGTGGCAGCGGCCGCTGGAGGAGCCCCGGGCCACCGCAGGCAGGCGGGCTTGTGAGGAGCTGCCTCCCGCCCCTCTCGAGCCAGCCTCCGCCCGCCGCGTCCCTCCCTCCCTCGCTCCCTCCCTCCCCCCCTCCCTCACCGTGGGACGGAGAAGGATGTGAGGCTGAGCTGAGCCGCCAGCAGACGCCAGCCAGCAGCCTCGCAGAGCCGACCGACCGCGGCCGCCCAGCCTGCCGGCCCACTTCTCTGGGCCCGCTCCCCGGGGCATCTTCCCAGCCCTATGTTTCCGGAAAACTTGGCCGAGGGGGAGACGCGAATGAGAGGATGTGAGTGAGTGGTCCTGGGGAGGGGATGGGGGACTGCGGGTGCAGGGACAGGGACCGCAACGTGGCCATTTGGGATTTGAGGCTGGGCAGCTGGGGCAGCTGAGGAGTCGGAGTTCTGGGGCCCTGGAGTGGATGTGGGTCCCAGCCCATCCTTTCCCCCATGCCCCCTCCTCTCTCTCCCTGCTGGGCTGAAGCTCTCCTGGAAGCAGGGGTGGGACCTGGATCTGTGCCTGGGAAGGTCTGTGATGCTGTGTGCACAGGGGGTCTCTCCAAGTGGACGGGGGCTTCAAGCTGGGTCTGGCGGGGTGGGCTCCAAGGCACGGTGGGGTGGAAAGTCCTTCTCTCTGTGCCCGGCACCCTCTGCCTGGGCTTCCCAGAACAGGAACCAGAGGAAGCCAGTGCCAGCCTGCCCCTACCCCGCAGCCCTGGCCGGCGCTAATGGGACACCCACTCTGGCCCCTCACACGGCAGTTAAGGAAACTGAGGCCGGAGAGCAGAAGGGCTGGCCGAGACTGCTGGCGAGCTCTGGCCAGGTGCCTGGGTGACTCTACCCAGCTCCTTTGGGAGCCGTATGTTTTCAGGAAGAGCTGGGTGACCCCCACCCGCACGTCCATCCCCTCTCCTCTGCCCTCAACCCACTCCCACTGCCCCCATGATCAGAGTTAATTAGGGTCCCCAGCCCCCAGCCAGGCTCCTAGCCACCTCCTTATTTATTGACTGAGTTTGGAAATGTCAGCCTCCCTAGCATTGTTGGGCCACCCCCCCACCCCGCCCTCTGGGCTCTCCATGCCCACCCCACCCGGCAGGCCCAGATTGGAGACCCGCCCCCTCCAGCCCTCTCCCACCCGGGTGCCGGGCCTGTGATCCCTCTGGCCCGGCGTGTTTGCCTGGGCTCTCTTGGCCCCGGCTGGGGAAATATAAATAAACGCGCGGCCCCGTCCGCCAGGTTCTGGAAGTGGCAGCTGCTGCTGGCGCAGGCGGAGGGAAAGGTCAGGGGCCGGGTGCCACTTGATCCCACGCCCCGGCCCTCCCCTTCTGCGCCTGTCCTTGAGGAACCCTGAGGAGCGGGCCATGAGACCACGTGGCTCCTAGGGCCACGGCAGGCGAGCAGGTGGCCTGTCAGTCAGTGCCACCCCCACGCCATGGGGGCCAGAGGACCCAGAGGGCAGGAAGTCTGAGGCCCCACACCCGAGTTGCCCCCCTTGGCTGGTCCTCTAAGCTTGGGTGAGTTGGCAGGACCCTCCGAACCGAGATTTCCCCCCCTGGGGAGAGGAAAATGGTCACAGCCATGACAGCAAGGATGAGACGGAACCAAGTCTTTGAAGGGTTTTGCAAACTCTGTGTGTCACTTAGCCATGCCACGGGCTGATGTGTTGATGTTTCTGCTGCTGTTATTTTATTTGCATTAGAGCCTTGTGTGTAGCAGGCAGGCAGCCGGCACGTGGGTGGGTGGGTGGATGTTTGGATGGATGGATGGATGAATGAATGAATGAATGAATGAAAGAAAATACCAACACAGACGGCTGCCCCTCGGCTCCCCAACCTCTGAACAATTTTAGCTGGAGCTTGGCTTGCAGCTTGATTTGATTCAAGGAAAATGGTCAAAACCTTCATTATGGGAAATCCTCCATCAAAGTCCTTAGAAGTATAGCTCCAGCTCAGGGAGGCTGCCATGTCCCGAGCTATGTGATTCAGCCTTGGGGCCTGCTGCCCTGGAGGGGCACCCTCTTGCCGCACAGCCCCCTAGGTCAGGAGCACTCCCTGTCTCTCCCACAGCCCTGGGAAAGTGGGCAGGCCCTACCTGCATGGACTGGCTGGGCCACACAAGGTCACACCGCTGGAGACACAGGCATAAATATAGAGCTTCCTGGCCTGTGCCTGTGTGTGCCGCAGCTCGCCGGGCAGACGGGCTGAGACCGGGGGCTTGACTTCCCAGGCACTCCCTCCGGTGCAGCAGGGGCTGTGTTTCTGCCGAGCCTGGTGTTTGTGGCCTTGAAACTAGAACCTGGGGGGCGGCATGCTCTGGTCCTGGCCGGAGACCTGGGGATGGAGGGAACTTTTTCTGCCAGTTCCTGGAGGGTCTCTTCCCACAGCAGGAGGTCTGTGAGGCTGAGAGAACCTCCTGGTGGTGTGGGTTGGGGTTTGGGAGCAAATTCCAGCTGCCCAACCAGGCCTGGTGGGCCCTGAGTCCCGAGTGGGCCTTTAGGTGCCCTTAGGGAGTTTGGGCCCTGGAGGTGCCCCAGTTAACCTGGACCTGGAGGCTCCTGGCCCCAGCTCATCCCCACCCTGACCTCCACCCTCCCATCCCCTGCTCACCACGTCCCTTCCTTTCGCTGGGCCGGTGTGGCCGGAAAACAACCCGTCTCCCGAGGCCTCGCCTGCAGCTGTGAGCGAGTGTCAGGGCTGGGTCACGTCGGCCGGGCCCTCCGCCCAGCAGGAGAGGTGGGGCCTGGGCAGAAGCTGTGCGTTCTGGATATTCACAGCCCTCCGCCCCCAGACTCCTGCGCGGTGGCCTCGGTGGGGCTTCACCTGTCGCTTTTGGCTCTTCCAGACCAGGCCTCTCCCATGCATACTGGCCTGGAGTCAAGTGACTGAAAAACCAGACCTCAGAGGCCAGGCCTGCCACCCTCTAGTACCTTCCCTGCCAGGGCACACGTGGCCCATCACTGTCTCTTCTTCAGAGGTCCTGGGCCTGAGCAGGGAGCCCCAGGCTGGGTTTCTGCTCCAGGCCCGTTTGCCCCCCAGGCCATGGATGCAGGCCCCCTCTGCCTGCTGAGCCTGGCCTCCTCTCACTGCCCTCCTCTCCTGAGACAGGTCTCCTGGAACACGGCCGCAACTGGTCAGCCATCGCCCGGATGGTGGGCTCCAAGACTGTGTCACAGTGTAAGAACTTCTACTTCAACTACAAGAAGAGGCAGAACCTCGATGAGATCTTGCAGCAGCACAAGCTAAAGATGGTGAGTCCCCAGTCGCTCTGCGCCGCGCCTCCCGGGGGCTGGGAGAGGAGCCCAGACCACCTCAGGAGATGTCTCTGCACCCCAGGAGGCATGGGCCATGGAGGGGCTATTGTGCCGCCTTGTTAGAACTCAGCTTCTGGGGGTTCAAGCCCGGGAGTACCCCGAGATGGCTGCAGGCGGCAATGCTGCTGTGAGTGTCCCTGCCTTGGAGACGGGCCGGGGCCAGGCTGCCCTCCACCCCCACCCTGCGCCCCACTCCGCTCAGACAGACACCTCTGGGGGCCCTCAGCCCTGGCTCAGGGTGTGGGGGAAGGAGCGCGGTGGACCAGACTGACTCAGCCAGGAATTCGGGCTGTCAGCGCGTTGGAATGAGGACCCGGAGGCAAATGGGTCCTGAGCGAGCAGCTCCCCCGCCCCATTTGACCTCACAGCTTTAGGGCTGCCGTGGCGGGGGAGGGACAGGTCTTGGGGGGCGGGGGCGGACGTCTCAGCCCCAGCGTCCTGGAGGGCTTGAGGCAGGCCCCGGGAGGCTGAGACCCTTCCCTCCTCCACAAGCACAGAAGGTGCAGGCTCGCCTCACCGAGCGTGTAAATGGCCTCTGAGGAGCAGCCGCTTCTTCCACAGCTGTTTCTGGGAATCGAGGAGCATTTTGGGGAGACCTCTGTTGCCTTCCCTCTTCCCTTCCCTTCCTCCTCCTTCCCTTCCTCCCTCCTTTCTCCCTCTTTGACACACTTGCCAAGCATTGTCCCCTTTTTGGAGCTGGGGAAACTGAGGCTTAGCCAGGCTCAGGTGCGACTGAATTGGGATTTGCACCCACAGTTATGAGATCAGCACCCACGCTCCTCATCGCTAGGCTGTGTGTTTCCTCATCGATACAGAAGCACTGAGGGAGGGGTTGCATAGCTCCCCTCCCCCAGGACTACTCCTCCCCCCACCACTCCCCAGCCATGACATCGGGCTGCCTTATGCCTGGGTGTAAAGTGTGTGCAGTGGGTTCCCGGCAGGCCGTGCTGAATTGCTCCCTCCATGCAACCTGCCGAGGCCCAGAGTGGGTGAGCAGGCTGTGAGGTCACACAGCCTGTGGTGGGAGGGCCAGGTATAGCCTCCCCCTGTTTGAACTCCGCCCGAGCACTGTGCAGAATTTAAGGACATCCTTCCACCCTCCCGAGTGGGTTCTTAGTGAGTCATGTGTGCGCGAGGCTGCTGGTGGCTCCGGGACTGAGGGGGCATGGTCCCATGGCCCTGTGGTCAGGGCTGAGATCCACCCTCTGGCCTCAGGGAGGCCCCTCCCCATCACTTCCAGTTAAGCAGCGCCCCACGTGCCCTCCACACTGGCCCCTGGGATTTGTCCCCAGAGCTCAGGGCTTCAGGCAGCGCCTTCTTCTGGATTCTTTGGGCCTTCTGGTTGGGTGTGGAGGAAGGCGCCCCATCTGGCTGAATGTGCAGAACCCTGTCCCTAACACTTGCTGAAGTCCCCTGTGGCAAAGAGGGCCTGCGCCAGAGCAGCCTGGGGGCGCAGAAGGGGCCCGGGCTGGGGGATGTTGTGGACCGTTGGTTCTGTCAGCCAGGTCAGGAGTCTGAGGTGGTTCATCCAGGATGACTCCGGGGCAGGGGTTTGGCCCTGAGCATCTCCCCAGGCACAAAAAGGGCCTCCTGCTTTCTCCCCAGCCATCCTTTCTCTCTCTCTCCTCCCCCCGCCTCCCCCGTCACCCCGCCTCCCCCCTCCGGGGCCCCCTCCGCCTGTCCCCCTCACCCCACGACCACGGGCGTCTCCCCCCCTGCAGCCTGCTGCCACGCAGCCTGGCTTTCCAGGCTTCCACAGGGTGTGGCCCTGCCTTACCCCTAGGGACTCCAAAACCTGAGAGTGGCTTGGAGGACCAGAGACCCCAGCATGGTGAACCGTCCCATTAGGCCCAGGGCGAGACTGGGGTCAAGGCCCAGCTTGTGGATTTGGGCACCCCTGTGACCTTGGGCAGTGAATTCAGCCTTCTAAGCCTCAGTTTCCCCATCTGTAAGGTAGGAGAATAACAGTTGTTATCCAAGAGGTCCTATGAGGAGTGAACGAGTGATTACCTGTGAGGTCCTTAGTGCCTGCCAGAGGGGCAGCGCTCCGGGAGGGCCACCTGCCCTAGTTACTCTTACTGCTGTGGTTATTGTTATTTTATCTGGACGCCATCTACCCCCTTCTCAGGGCCACCTGAGGCCCCGCCCCTTTTTTTTTTATTTGGAAGGTTTTATTAGACTAGGAGATTTGTGGGAGGTATGAGCACTGGGCCAAGGTGGCGCGGGCCATGCTTAAGGCACTCTGTCGGGTGTGGTGACCACCAGTGAAGCTGCTGGCATGGACGAACATGCAGCCAGAGATCCCACTGACGAGGGCCCTTCTTGAACGGTGTGTGCAGGCACAGCCGCAGTGTGCTACGGGTTGGGAGCAGGGACGGGGCCCAGGAGACCTGAGTTTGAACGTAGGCTCTGCCACCTACTAGCTATGCGGCCTTGGGGAAGTGACCTGTGCTCTCTGTGCCTCAGTTTCAAAGGGCTGTTGTGGGAATGCACTGGGTGGCTGCCTACAGAGTGCTTCCAACGCGGCCTAGTAAGGCCCAGGCACTCTGCTAGTGAGAGCTGTGATGGTGCTGGTGGTGGCACACTCACGATTGATTGATTGATTCATTCATTCATCCATTCATTCAAAGAGGCATTCCAGAAGGACGGTGCAGAGCAGGGCTTTGGAGCTTGTGGCTTTGTACCCCAGCTCTGCCGCTTAGTGACTGGGTCCAAGGATACTGGGCTTCACCTCTCCGTGCCTCAGTTTCCACCTCTGTAAAATGGGGATAAAAATGGGACCCAGTCATAGTGCTGTGGAAGAACAAGTGTGTTTCTTTTTGTAAAGGGTGGTGCCTGGTCCTTGGTCAGCCCTCAATAAGCATCCAGTGTTATCTTCACTGTCCATTCAGCAGCCCCATATTGAGCGCCTGCTGTATCCCAGGGAAGCAATGGCAGCTGCCCTGAGGTCAGAGACATGGATGGGGTTTTCCTGCTGGGCTGTGGAGCTGACACTTCGTTAGTGGACCGTGGAGGGAGTGGGGGCTGCATTGAAGGATTCTGAGCTGAGACACAGCCCCCATCCAGGGCTGGACTCAAGGCGGGTCATCCTAGTGTCGATGAAAGTGATTCTGATCTGAATGACACAGTCAAAGCTGATAAAGAAGGTGGCCCTTCTGTCCCCTGACGCTGAAGACTCTGGAGGCGTGGACAGGAGGGGACCCCGAGAACCAGGTTGGGACCTGGATGAGAATGAGTGATTTGGGAGTGTGGTGTCGGTTCTCGCTCCTGGCCGATATGAGGAGCACCCTCATATCGAGGGCTGCAGAAAAAGCAGAGCAGATGCAGGGACCCACCACAGGAAGTGGGGCTCAGGCCAGGCCATCCATCTTGACAGTGGCCATTCTTGGTGCAGTGATGAGCTCCCTGTCGCTGCAGTATGCAAGCAGGTCTCACCAGGAGAGGTGCCGCTGAACCTGGTGACCTCCACCTCCTGCCCCTCCCCTGTGCCTTTCAGTCCCAGGGAGGAGGGCATATCCCAGTGAATCCTAATGCAGTAACAGCCACCTCTGGCTGCTGGCCCAGCCCTGTCTGGAGTACAGGAAGATATGTCACTCTTGGCCAGAGAAGGAAGGAGTGGGGAAGCAGAGGGTCAGTGGGTGTCCCCTCCCGCCTTGCACCAGGCCTGGCCCAAGTGTGGCCGCAGGCGACGTCAGCAGGAAGCAGGATCCGGCGGCCGGGCAGGCGGGGCATGTCCCGGAGTTATGTAACACTTGGCATCAGTGTCTTCTACGAGGTTTCCCTCCCCCTCCTTATGGCCGAAGGTTACCCTTTTCTCCCATCTGTGAATTCAGGCCCCTGGGTCTCGCTTCCACGTTCCTCAATCTCTGTCCACCTCAGCCTTGGCCCAGCCCCGCCTTGTTTTCTGCTGTTAATCTCTTCTACCTGAGGCTGCACAGGACTGCAGAGAGATGGTCCGGCCACGAAATGTTTGAACCTGGCCTGCATTCAAATGTGAGCTCCTCAACTCATGAGCTGTGTGGTCTTGGGCAAGTGTCTTTGCCTCTCTGAGCCATTGTCCCTGTCTATCAGGTTCATTCATCTAAAGACATAGTCACAGAGCATCTGTTCTGTGCCAGACACTGTGCCAGGTATGGTGGGAATACAGCAGAGAACAAAGATCCCAGCCTTTGAGGAGCTGGTGCGAGAGACAGGTTCACACACTCAATTGCAGAATGGAGTCTGAAGATGCTATGAGAAGAATGTAGTATAAAGTGATTGATGGTGGGGGTGGGAGGGATGAGCTAATGATGGAGTGATCAGGGAAAACCTCTCTGATGTCTGAGCTAAGGCCCGAAGGAGGTGAGGAAGTGAGTTATGCAGATATCTGGGGGAAGGGTGTCCAGGCAGAGGAACAGCCAGTGCAGAGGCCCTGTGGCTGGGGCAGCGAGCAGGGAGGGCAGTGTGTTTGTAGCACAGTCCCTGAGGAGGGGAGAGGGGAGAGCAGCTTGGAGAGGCAGGCAGGGTCCAGGGCTGGATCACACAGGGCCATATGGATTGGGGGAGGACTAGGGGATTGTATCCAGGTGTTGGAGAGTTTGAAGCAGGGGGTGGCATGCCCTGATTTGCAGAGCAGCTGTACAGGTCCAATAAATTAATACCAGAAGCCGCTTGGCGCATAGTAGGTGCTTAATAAACGTCAGCCGTAATGATTGATGCTATCACCAGCATCTCCTATACTACACACACCTCCCGATCCCACGGTGCTGGGCCATGTGTGTAAGGATTAACTGTAGCTCCTGGGACTCTCTCTGAGACCCAGCTTTGTGGGGATTCAGGGTGTTGGCACCATCCCCGTCCACTGCCTCAGAGACCCCACCCCGCCCCCCGCAGAGAGACCTTGCACTCCAGGATGGTGGGCTCCACGACCAGGCCGACAGGAGACCCCTGTTCCCTGCGAGACTCTGAGCATCTCCCATGTCCCAGCCACCACCCGGGCAGCTCAGGGCACCCAGCCCTGAGTCTTTCCTGAGCCTCTGTCTGCCAAAAATAGATTCGGGAAGCAGGGGGAGCCCTCGGCCGCAGCCGCAGAACCCACATGCCACCACTTTCTCAGGCCACCACAGGCTCGAACTCTCCTGGGAGAGGCTCAGGATTCGGGGCAGGGCTGGGACTGGGCCCAGGACGTGTGCGGGGTTGCAGAGCTGGGCATCCCTGTGGGCCCTGTGGGCACTGGCAGGGGCAGGGCTGTGGCCCTCTGGCCGACTGTTGGTGACGGAAACCGTGACTAACGGACGAGCAGACGTTTCCCTTTTCCTCCCTGAGTTCCAAGTGGCTGTGCTCAGAGGAACCCTGTTTGCTCAGGAAGAAGGCAGGACAGGAAGTGATCCCACTCCCTGCCTGTGGCTGGGGCTTGGAGCCTGAGACCCCCTCTCCTCCCCTCCATGAGGCCCAGCTCCAGCCTGGCCACGGTGAAGGGCTGGGGTGGGCAGGGCCCACCTGGCATTTGCCCGAGAGCAGGCTGTGTGGTCTGGACGTCAGGCAGCTTTTTCTTGGAATCCGGGTGCACCAGCGCAGAGGGATGTGTGATTCCTCCTGGCTGCCACAAGGAAGTACCACAGACCAGTGGCTTCAAACAACAGAGCTGTATTCTCCTCCAATTCTGGAGGCTAGACGTCTGGAGCCCAAGTGTCCACAGGGCTGTGCTCACGTTCAAGGCTGCAGGGGAGCCTCTTCCATCTTCCAGCGACTGCTGGCAGTTCATGACATTCCTTGGCTTGTAGCTGCATCCCGCCCCATGTGCCTCCACTGCCACAGGGCCTTCGTGTCCCTAAATCCGTGTTTCCCTCTTCTTCCAAGGCTGTCAGTCCTGTTGGATTTAGGGCCCACCCCACTCCAGTGTGGCATCATCTTAACTAATGACATCTGCAGGATCCTGTTTCTAAATAAGGTCTGAGGTTCCAGGTTGATGTGAACTTTGAGGGACACCATTCAACCCAGTACAGGGCTCTTGGCTGAGAGCTGTGGGTACCTCCAGGTGTGGCAGAGGGCCCACCTCTTTCTCAGCAACCCCAGAGGGATCAGGCTGCCGCCCCTCCTGTCACACCAGGCTGTGGTGGGCACCCTCCAGTGTCTTTCCAGTCCCCCTGGGAGTCCCCAGTCGCTTCGAGATGCGGCCTCCACGATGCCCCTGCTCTCTGCGTCTATGCGTTCAAGCCCACGAAGGCTGGCCTTTCACAGTTGCCCAGCAAGTCAGTCAACAAATGCTTTCTGAGCCTCTGCCTGGCTCAGCATGGGGACAAAGAGACACCCACTGCAGTGAGCTACAAAGACGAGCAGTTTGATGATGGTGCCTAAGCTGGGGGAAGAAGGGTGGGCTCTGTGTGTGAGGAGCTGGGGGAAGAAGGGTGGGCTCTGTGTGTGAGGAGCTGGGGTTCCCAAGAGCAGGGCGTGGCGCGGGGAAAGTGGAGGCCCCACGATGCGGGCTTCTTTCCATTCCTGGACACACCCGGCATGTTCCCCACACGGGGGTCTTTGCACCTGTGACTCCCTGCACCTGCCACTCTCGTCCAGAGCCTGGCCTGGCCCATTCCCTCCACCATCAAATCTTAACTCAAATGTCACTTCCTTGCAGAAGTCCTTCCAGACTGTTCTGTCCAGAGGAGCCCCTGCCCTTGTGCTCCTTGTCCCACCCTGTTTCACCCGCACGACCCTCTGACCCTCTGAGTACTGCTTCTGTGTGAGGAGCACGTTGCTGATCTCCCCAACAGCAGGGCAGCCTCCAAGGGCAGGACCTTGTCTACCCCGTGCCTTGTGTCCTCACAGCCCTGGTATGCAGAGCCGGGCACACAGTAGGTGTTCTGTAAAGGTTCAGGGAATGAAACGCGAGCTTCCCAAGCTGGCCTGTCCCCCGGGGACAGGTGAGACTTGCGTAGCAAGGAAAAGCTTCCTGTATTCATTCACTCCACGTGTGGTGATGAAGCTGACAGGGTGTCCCCAGGAGGTGTGGTCACTCGCTCTGACTAGGATAGTCCTGGGCAATGTCAGGCAGGTTCCCTCGCACTCAGGAAGGATGTCAAGGTGGCTGAGGGGCCAGCCTGTACCCAGAGAGTATCTGGGGCTCAATGGAAGAATAAAGCCTCCAGTAAAAATAAACCCTGGCACGCTTGGCTGCCGAGGTGGGGTGTGAGGGGGACGGTCACCCTCATTGCCTCATGGCCGGGATCACTGCCCTTTGCACCTGTGGTGCGGCCCCAGGCATGGGGAGTCCCCGAGCTGACAGCCCAGGCCCCAGTCCTGATCTGCTGCTTCCCTGTGTCCCAGGAGAAGGAGAGGAACGCACGGAGGAAGAAGAAGAAAGCCCCGGCGGCGGCCAGCGAGGAGGCTGCGTTCCCGCCCGTAGTGGAGGATGAGGAGATGGAGGCGTCGGGCGTGAGCGGAAACGAGGAGGAGATGGTGGAAGAGGCCGAAGGTGAGGGCTGGCGCGGCTTGGTGGTGGCTGGCAGCTGTGGGTCTGAGCTCTGAGGGAGGGCATGGCGGGAACTGACCCTGTCAGCCTCCTCTCCCCTGAGTCATCTGGGTCCTTCTTAGAAGGGGCCTCGACTCCCTGGAAGGGGCGGGCCTGACTTGCCAGAAACTCACCCGTAATGGGCACAAGGATGATGGCCACAATACTGAGAATAATTAGCTTCTCTGGGAGCCCCAAGCCTCACTCAGCCCTTCTGACGCCCATGAGTTCAGTCTTATGCTTGGGTGATGGGATGTCCAGGCCAGCCCTGTGGGTGCCTGCTGTCTTTCACCCCATCCGGTGTCACAGTTTAGAAAAAAATTTACTTTGGAAAAGTTTTTTGTTGTTGTTGTTGTTTTTTTGAAATGGAGTCTTGCTCTGTCGCCCAGGCTGGAGTGCAGTGGCACAATCTCGGCTCACTGCAAGCTCCGCCTCCCAGGTTCACGCCATTCTCCTGCCTCAGCCTCCGGAGTAGCTGGGACTACAGGCGCCCGCCACCACACCCGGTTAATTTTTTTGTATTTTTAGTAGAGACAAGGTTTCACCGTGGTCTTGATCTCCTGACCTCGTGATCCACCCGCCTCGGCCTCCCAGAGTGCTGGGATTACAAGCGTGAGCCACCGCGCCTGGCCTGGAAAAGTTTTTTGTTTTTTTTTTTGAGACGGAGTCTTGCTCTGTCGCCCAGGCTGGAGTGCAGTGACATGATCACGGCTCACTGTAACCTCTGCCTCTCAGGTTCAAGCAATTCTCCTGCCTCAGCCTCCTGAGTAGCTGGGATTAGAGGCACCCGCCGCCACACCCGGCTAATTTTTGCATTTTTAGTAGAGATGGGGTTTCGCCGTGTTGGTCAGGCTGGTCTCAAACGCCTGACCTCAGGTGATCTGCCCACCTTGGCCTCCCAAAGTGCTGGAATTACAGGTGTGAGTCACCACACCAGGCCCGAAAATTGTTTTTTGACCAGAACTCTTTTACAAGGTAACCAGTATAAATAGAACCTATGTGTCAGTCGGTAAATATTGTAAAAGTTATATAGTTATTTTCAGTGCCTCCTTTTACTCCTAAGTGTCCCTATTTGGGTGATAAATAATTCCGTCCCCTTCTTTGGTGTCCCTGTTTTCTATGTGGGGAAACTGAGGCTCGAGCACTCAAAGGTCCAGGCCTAGGTGCCCCAGGTACCACAGAGTGTGTCGTTTGCACCAGCTGTAGACTAGACAAATGCCCCACCAGGTGAGTGCTGCTGAAGAGAGGGCGTAAAGCCATCGTGTGCGTGGTGCTGGCAGGTCCCCCCCAGTCCCCTCAAATGGAGGGCTGTGAACACATGAGCTGTGTGTTGTCCAGGGCTCCGGAGAACACACGGTCAACTTTGTTATCAGTGGTTATAGACCCGGGAACTGAACACGGGCTGCCCACACCTGGCCCCGCACTCGGTCACGAGTTCATCCACCTTCGACCCCCACCCTGTGCCTCTTTTTCCCTGTCAAAGAGGAAGCTGGGGGTCTAGACTGCTCCCCCTGTGGCATGACCGAAGGCCCCTGGAGGACCCCAGCCCTTCTCTGCTGAGTGTCCCTACTCTCCTTTCTGACTCTGAAGGAGAAGCAAGCAGCCCAGCGGAGCCCAAGTCCTTGGTGAATTCAACCCTCCTTCCTCCTGCCCCGTCTGGGGTCCTTCTTCTTGTTCCTGTCCTCCCTCCCTCTCTGCCTTTGAACGCCCTGGCTTCTCCCTGGCAGAAGGTGCAAGTCACCTCTTGGTTCCATAAGCCCAGCCTGCAGATAAATCCAGGCTCCTCCAGCCCGCAGTGTTTCACCAGCCCGAATCCCCGCTCCTGGCTGGAAATGGGCAACTGGGCCCTTGGGTGACTGTCATCTCAAGTTGGGGGTGGGTCAGGGACACTGAGTCTGGCCTCCCCACCAGCTTTGGGTCTCTCTGACCCAAGTTGGCCAGAGGCCTGGCCAGTGTCTGATAGAAGGAAGGCCTGGGCCACGAGTCCCTTGGGTCATCCCATTTTGGGTCCTGGGTCTGTAGCCAGGACAAGAGAAGACCCTGGGAGCAGAAACCCAGTCCCCTCTGTAAATATCCCTCCAGTGTCTGAATGGGCAGGATGCAGGCTTGGTGGGAGCATTTTAAGAAGCCAAGCTGTGGCCACACATTAAAACCGGAGCAGATGCTGCCCAGGGCTGTGTGGTAATGACCCCCGCATCGCTTGCAGAGCTTACGTAGCCCCGAAGGGATGGGGAGGGGCATGCTCTGCTGGGTGGGGGAGGAGGGAGGGCTGAGGTGGCTGGAGCTGAGGCTTCTGTGACAACACGGTGGTCTTCCGTGGCTGCTCTGAGAGATTGGGGACGGCAGGTCAGAGGCCCTGATTAAGCCTCCTGGTGCCCAGGGTGTTACCCCATCTTAAGGACGAGGAGACTGAGGCCAGGGGAGAGGAGAACCCCTCCCATGGGGTGTCCCAGCACATAGCCGGTAGGCTCGGGGTCTGCCAGCCCAGCCAGCGCACACTGCGTGACCTGTCTCTTGTGCTCAGGATGGGGAGGTGAGGCAGGTGCTGGGTTGGAGCCTGAGATTGCCCTGCCTGAATCTCACCGGAGACCCAGCCAGCCCCAGTGGCACTGCAGGCCCTTCCCCGGGGGCGGTGGAAAGCGCCTTGTTGCATCTGGGCTGGAAATACAGCAGCGCAGGGCTGGGAGTGATACCCTGACCCAGTGGTTTCTCAAGTAATAATAATAATATCCTCATAGTGAACGAAGCAGTGCTGTTCTCCACATTTTACAGATGGGGAGACTGAGGCATAGCGGGGTTATCCAAGGCACATTTGGTGACTGGGGTTCAAACCCAGGCAGCCTGGTACTGGGGACCTCCAGGCAGAAAGGAAAGGAGGCCATCTGGTGGTGTGTTTTTATTTTTTATTTTTGGTGGGTTTTTTGTCGCTCTTGTTAAGCACCTACTGTGTGTCAGGCGCTGCACAAAGCACTTCACCTGGATTCTAGGGCAGCGGTGGCAGGGTGTTCCCTGGGATTTATTAGAAGTACTGATTCTTGGGCCCCAGTCCACACATACTGAATCAGAAACCTTTGGGGCATAGCGCAGCCACCTGCATTGTCACAAGCCCTTGGAGTGCTTCTCATGCAGGCTCCTGCCCCAGACCCTCTCGATAACCGTGAGACGGAGGTGTTAACTGTCCATTTTGTAGATGAACAAACTGAGACCCAGAGGTTTCATCCCTGGTCCTGGGGCCCTCAGCGTTGGCCTCCCAACGTCCCGTACTCTAACTGTGGAAGGAAGGGAATGACATTGCTGAAGTCACCAGGCAGAGGAAGACCAGGGGTTAGGGACACAGGAAGCTGGGCTCAGTGCTCTCCCCTCCACAGCGTGGCCTTGGGCAAGCTGATTAATCTGTCTGCCTCCATTTCCTCATCTGCACATGAGAGTTGATGGTCCCAGTCTTAGAGGTCTTAAAGGAGTCGTGTGAAGAAGTCGGCACGGAGCCTGGCCTGCACGCAGCCAGCGTTGCTGTCATTGCTATTGTTTCTAAAAAGGGTGGCCTCTGCTCTGGGTCCTGAAGGGAGGTGAGAAGCAGGAGAGACTGGGGGATTGGTGGGGGGCAATGAAGGCTGAAGAGGCCCCAGCAGCCCCAAAAGCCTCTCCCTGCAACCTTTCTCACCCCTGAGGTCAGCACCTCCCACTCCAGGCATCCTGGGAGCCTGGTTCCACCAGGAGGCTGATGACTTAGGGCAAGGACACCCAGAGTGGCTGAAGCTCACTTTTCACCCTGAACAACCCCATTATTGGCTGGCCTTGAACAGGCCACTGGACCAGCCTGTGCAGGGCTATTGCGGGTCACCTGTGGCCGCTGGCCAGAGCCCAGAGGGAGAGGGCTCATCGGTCCAAGGAGAAGGGCAGTCGGGGCAGGAGAGCGAGCAGCAGCGAGGCCTCACTGCTGTGCACCGGGCTTCAGGCCCCTCTTGGCCACGTTGCCTCCTCCCTCCCCTCCCACTACTTGGTGCCTCCTCACTTCTAACTCTTCTCTGACTTCCTTCCAGCCTTACATGCCTCTGGGAATGAGGTGCCCAGAGGGGAATGCAGTGGCCCAGGTACGAATGTGGCCGGCTGGCCTGGGGGGTAGGGCCGGGCCGGGGCGGGCATCCCGAGGTCCCCGGTCCTCCACAAGGAACCCTGCTTCTGAGCACATGCCTCTTTCTGTGAGTGCCACCGTTTGTGCTCTGCGGCCTCTGGGCTTCCTTCCCAGCACAGTGGCTGTTCCCCATGCTGGTCCCGGGCTCACTCCAGCAGACCAGTTTCCTGTTTCCACTGCTTTGCTGATTTTCACTGGTACACTTGGGTCTCCGACTGGGTTTGATTTCCTGATAGCAAATGCAGGGATTTTCAAGTATCCCCATTTTACAGGAAATGGGGGACATTGAGACTCAAAGAAGAGCCTGGTGTGGGTTTGGGGGCTAGAGAGCCAGGAATGCGGCTGGGGTCTCCTCACCATCCTTGGGTGCATGCTTTCATCCTGCCACTCTGTCAACACAGATTGCGCTCCTGCTGTGTAAAACCCATGCCGAGGCCGTTGGTGTGGGCTGTGCCCCGGGGACCCTGCACACGCACTGGCCTCGTTGTCCACTGTGCCTGGGGCCCCTGCGCACGCACTGGCCTCATTGTCCACTGTGCCTGGGGCCCCTGCACGCACACTGAGCGCATTCTACACTGTCATGTGATGATGATGGTGGTGATGATGGTGCAGCAGCAAGCAGTCACCAGGCAGCTGCCCTTGCCATCACAATCGCTGGCTTCTCCTCCCTGTGAGATGGGAACTATTGTTCTCCCATTCTACAGATGGGAAAACTGAGGCCCAGGAGGTAACCTGAGTTTCCCATGGCACACAGCCAGTGCGGGGCAGAGCCGGGGTTAGAGCTCAGATGAGAACACGGAGACCCCCAGGACGAAGGCCTCTGCCCACGCCCGCCCTCAGGCTGGCTCCATCTGTCAGGGGTGCTGACCACCAGGAGGTCCTGGGGTTGGGAATTAACCAGGTTATGCCAGCAGGGTCAGACCGGGAGAAAGGTGGCCAGGGAAGGGCAGCAGCTGTGGGTAGGGGCCTGGCCAGGGGCGGGGCTCCAGGCAGGGGCCCAGGTGTATAGGAGCCTCGGGGCTGTTTTGGCATCAGGCAACAGAGTGGCCTCATCCCGAGGGTCAGGGCCAGGGCCACGCATCTCTTCTGGAGCCCCCATCAGACCCTGCTCATCCCCTCTTCCTTCTCACCCCGCACAGCCACTGTCAACAACAGCTCAGACACCGAGAGCATCCCCTCTCCTCGAGCTGAGGCCGCCAAGGACACAGGGCAGAATGGGCCCAAGCCCCCAGCCGCCCTGGGCACCGACGGGCCACCCCCAGAGCCACCCACCCCACCGCCAGAGGACATCCCAGCCCCCACTGAGCCCACCCCGGCCTCTGAAGCCACCGGAGCCCCTACGCCCCCACCAGCACCCCCATCGCCCTCTGCATCCCCTCCTGTGGTCCCCAAGGAGGAGAAGGAGGAGGAGACCGCAGTGGCGCCCCCAGTGGAGGAGGGGGAGGAGCAGAAGCCCCCCGCGGCTGAGGAGCTGGCAGTGGACACAGGGAAGGCGGAGGAGCCCGTCAAGAGCGAGGGCACGGAGGAAGCCGAGGAGGGGCCGGCTAAGGGCAAGGACACGGAGGCCGCTGAGGTCACAGCTGAGGGGGCACTCAAGGCAGAGAAGAAGGAGGGCGGGAGCGGCAGGGCCACCACAGCCAAGGGCTCGGGCGCCCCCCAGGACAGCGACTCCAGTGCCACCTGCAGTGCAGACGAGGTGGATGAGCCCGAGGGCGGCGACAAGAACCGGTGAGTGGGCGCCAGGCAGCCCTAACCTTGGCTTTTGTCTGCAGACACTGAGCAGCGACTACCTACTTAGACAGCCGCACCCAGTCTGGCTCTGCCTGCTTTGGGGGAGCCCGAGGTGTGGTTAGGGAGGCAGACTTGGCGTAGAGTCCAGGCATGGGAAATGCAGGCTGGGAAGGGGCGGAGGTGTGGCTGGGAGGACCTCCCCAGGAGGTGACATCCAAGCTGAGACCCGGATGGAGGAGGCAGCCCTGGGCAGCGTTAGGGAGAGAGTGTGCCAGGCAGCCTGCTTGCTTCCTAGGGCCGCCCTCACAAGTAGCTCGAGCCAGGTGGCTTGAAACAAATACAGTCCTGGAGGCCAGGAGCTTGGGGGCACTATGCAGGCCGAGACGCATCCTCTGAGCCTCTGGGCAGATCCATCCCACCTCTGCCAGCTCCTGGCTGCTGCTGGCGGTCGTGATTGCTGGCACGCCACTCTGTCTTTGCCTCTGCTGTCACATGACCTTTGCCCTGTGCATCTCTGTGTCCACATTTTCTTCTAAGAACACCAGGCATTGGATGAGCAGCTGTCCTAATCTAGTGCAGCTTCATCTTAACTTGATTATATCAGCAAACAGCCTATTTCCAAATAAGGTCACATTCACAGAGACCCTGGGTTAGGACTTGAATATACCTTCTTTGGGGGGACACAGTTCTACCTTCAGTGTGGCGGGAACAGCAAGTGCAAAGGCCCAAGGTGGGAATGAGCTTGGTGGATTCAGGTGCCAAAGGGTGGCTCAGGGAGGGGGCAGCCTGGTGGTGTGGGGTGGGCAGCCTGGCAGGACGGGGGACAGCTCTCATGGGAGTGGGGGCACTGAGTCACGCCCTGGCAGGTGGGGGCTGCATTTTGTTCTCAGGGCAGTGAGAAGGCCTTTACGAGCCTCTCCTAAGAGAGCCAGATGTGATTTACCCATGAAGCCATGTGGGGGATTTGCTGGGAGTGAGAGGCACAGTCAGGAGGCAGCTGCAAGTGCCCTGGGGCCGGTGGTGGAGATACGAGCATGGTGGCCATGGGGATGGGGAAAAGCCACAGGTTCAACATGTTTTTGGTGGTTCATCTCCCGTCAGCCGAGGGTCCAGGGCTCAGGATCACAGGTGATCACCTTGGATCACCTTGGATCACAGGTGCAGAGGTTCCCTTTGCAAATTCCTCTCCAGCTGGGATGGCCTGGAAGAACCCAGTGCCGTCCTGTTTGGGTGCTGATGTCTCTGAGGTATGTTCTTTCCTTTCTGGCCTCCGTCTTTGCTCCTGGCCTGGGTGACCCCACATCCCTGAGAATGCCGCCTTTTACCCATTTTCAGCACAGATGCTTTGGGCCTCAAGGCCTCCAGCCCAGAACCAAAGATGGCTACCCAAGTTAGGGCCAATCTCTGGTGGCAGAGGGCAGACCCGCAGAGACTGCGTCCTGCTCACATCTGGACGGCTGGAGGAATTGTTTTCTGGTGGGGCAGGCGGGCCATTTTATTTTGACTACAGCGTGGTCTGTTTTCTCCCCTCCCAAGTCCCTTGGAATGGTCCTGGGCAGAGCGATCGAGGGAGGAAAATCGGACCCGCGGGGTCATGCGGGGGCACTTGTCTCTGCCCTGGGGTTCACCCTGGACCATGTTAAAGGGGGAAGTCCTAGGACATTCCAGGAACTGAGGTTCACCCGGATCTCTGTAGGTTCCACAAAACAAAATCTCGGGGTCCCCGGGAATCACTGCCGACAGGAACCGCGCCCGTGTGTGAGAAGTGGATGGCCTGACCCGGACCCTGTGATGAGCAAAGGCCTGGCCTGCGGGTTTCTGAGGGCACCGAACCCCTGAGCTTCTTGCCCGACAGTCCCAGCTTGGAAAACAGTGCTCATGGTGTGGCTGGGTCTGCCCTAGAGGCAGGCAGCCAGGGCCATTGTGCCTGGGTAGCGAGGTCAGGGCAGACGGCTCCCCACCCCGCTCCTGCTGGCTGTGGGGACAGTTGTGGAAACACATGTTTCTGCCTTTGCAGGGGGAGCGCTGAGGTCACGGGGCAGCCCCACTGATAAGCTGCCTCCCAGAGTCTGTGTTTTGGGTCCATGTGGCCGGCCCCGGGCTGGGGAGCCGGGGCATCAGCTTGCATCCTGTCCGTCCCCAGAACGTTCAGGCTACGCCTGAGGTCCCGCAGGGCACTTGCAGCCTCCCGTCCTCTCCCCTGCAGCCCCACACAGGGCCGTGTCCTCCCTCCCCCAGCTGGGCCTAGCGTGCATCCACCCCTTGCCCAGTGTCCAGCACACAGCCCCTGGGGTGCAGGAGTCCTCGGCTGGGAGTCAGGACACCTGGTTTGTCCCGCCCTGTGCAACTAGGCCCAGGCCCCCGCCCTTGGGGCCTGCTTTGCCCTCTCAGTGAACGAGGCTGGACTCTGGCCAGCCTGCTGACCTCGTCCTGGCCGGCAGCCCGCCAACCCTCCCTCTGCTGGCCACGACTGCGCAGGGCCGGGCAGACGCTGGAGGATGCGGACAAGATGCGTCAGCCTAGGCCCCGGCAGCCAGGGCCTCCCGGGAAGGGCTGGCGGGACGGGTGGGCCCCCCAGGCGACCCCTGCTCCTGGCTGCCCGCCCAGTATCATCCCTCCTGCCTGGCAGCTCCAGTGGGGGAGCTCTGTGTTCCTGGATGGACGCAAGATGACTCGTCTGGCCCCCGCCCGGGTGCCTTTGGGAGAGAGAAAATCACATTCTCCTTCGGCCGCTGGCGCTTTCTTCGAGGTGCCCCTGCCTGGGTGTTTTCCTGGCAGACAACCAGAGATAGTGGCTTCGATTGCAAAACCCCAAGCCTGCCTGCCCTCCCCTGTCTTACTCTTCAGAGAAGGTGCCTGGATACTTTTCTGGCAGGGCCTGGCCTTGGGAGTCCCCTCCCCCAAGCCTCAGTTTTCTCATCTGTAAGGTGGGCATGGATGGCTTATTGCAAGAATAACTCAGTTAATGCCGGGCCACAGTGGGTGCTCAGTCAGGGATTAGCTGCCCTCCTTTGGATCTGCTTTGGGACACCCCCCAGAGGTCACCCCAAGAGGGAGCTGGAGTGCAGCTCCTTCAGCTGTCCCTCTGGCATTTTGGAAGATCATAACTGCAATTTCACCTTTGTTACTTTATTCTGCAAGTGACTGATGGCACCAGCATGCGCCAGGCGCCGGGGGTGCTGGAAACTGCATAGATGAGGCCCTGACTCCAGGCGCTTATATTCTAGTGAGGGCGTGGAGAAGGAAACCATTGTTTATGGGATGAGTGGGTGATGGGGAGTGGGGGAGAGTGGACTGGTCAGGCGGGGAGGGCCTCTGGGGAGGTGACATTGGAGGGCAATGAGAGCCTTAGTGTGAGGGAAAGCCAGACCCCCTGGGAACCACCAGTGCAAAGGCCCTGTGGCCGCATGAGCGTATGTCCAGTGGACAGCAGAGAGGCCTCTAGCAGGGAGTAGAGTGGAGTGAGCAGCCCAGGGAAGAGAGGGTGGAGAGGTCAGAGAGGTGGGTAGGCCCCACGGGTGGGAGTGACGGGTCAGGGTTTATCTTGGGGCCTTGGAAAGGCAAGGGATGCCTGTTCACAAACCAGCCCTCCCTCTCCCTCCCAGCCCTAGGATGGTGGCAAGGATCGTCCCAGCTTGATGACCATGGGGAAACTGAGGCAAGGGCTGGGTGGAGAGGGGATGTACTGTTGCAGGCCCAGCATGTTCCTGATGAATGGCCCCAGGCCCTTGTTCCCCTTCTCGTGCCCCCCTCCCCCACTGGCCTTCCTGAGTGGGAAGGAAAACGACAGTGAGGAGAAGGTGGCCCGACCCACTCGGCCCCACGTGCTGGTCACCAGCATCCCCACGCCCACCCGTGGACGGCCTTGAAGCTTTCGTCTCCACTCGCCAGATTGAGAAACCAAGGCACAGTTGGCTAAGTCACATGGTCAAAGAGGGGATCCGAGCCTTTGCTCGCAACTGCAGGGCTGGGTAGGCAGGGCAGGGCCCCTCCCGGACACATGCTGCGTGCCAGGCCCTGAGAGTCCCCACCCCACCCAGGCCTCCAGAAAGGAAAATAGAAGTGGCTGCCTTCTAAGAAAACAAAGGAGAGAGGCCGGGCGCGGTGGCTCATGCCTGTAATCCCAGCACTTTGTGAAGCCAAGGTGGGTGGATCATTTGAGGTCAAGAGTTCAAGACCAGCCTGACCAACATGGAAAGCATGTCTCCGTTAAAATACAAAAAAAATTAGCCAGGTATGGTGGCACGTGCCTGTAATCCCAGCTACTAGGGAGGCTGAGGCAGGAGGATCACTTGAGCCCAGGAAGCAGAGCTTGCAGTGAGCCAAGATTGTGCCACTGCACTCCAGCCTGGGCAACAGAGCAAGACTCTGTCTCCAAAAAAATAATATATAAAATAAAGAAGGGAGAGTGGAGGGTGGGGAGAGCCAGCCAGGAGGGCTTCTGGAGGCGGCGCTCCTCCAGCATGGCTACGGGACAAGGGGCGGTCGGATGGACCCTGAGCTCCGAGCGTTTGCCACCTTCCTCCTCCACTATTGGTGGCCGCTCCCTCTGGGAGCTTAGGACTCTCATTCTCCTTGAGAACTTGAACCCAGCCCTTGTGTTGGCTGCTGCCTTCTTTACCATGAGAGAGCTCTGGCTGGGATCAGAAGACCTCTTATAAACTATAAAGTGCTACCTCCATGACCACGGTCCCCACTTGCTCTGGGGGCTCAAGAAAGAGGGGTCTGGGCCTCTTTGTGTGCCCCCCAGAGGGTACCTGCTGAGAGCCTCTGGGCAGCAGCCCCTGCCCCCGCTCACCCCCTGCCAATCTGACTGCCCACCCCCTACTAGGTGAGGGGCCACAGGGAAACCAAGGCACAGGGGGCACTCAGGCCCCACGTAGAAAACCCAAGCTCTTGGACAGACTGCATGGGACAGTGGCGCCTCATGTTTTGTGTGTGTAATAACATCATATTTTTTATCTCTGTAGAATTATCTTTACACATATACAAACGTTTGCATTTCAACCTTAAAATTTATATTTTATTTTTCCATTTGTACACACATATAAAAATACTATTTTTACTGTTCATAGAGAAAATGCAGCTGATACGTCGAACCCTTTATTTTATGGCTAGCATATAGTATGGTCTTCATTTCATTTTGTAACAGAGTTATTAAGATATCATTCATATAGCATACATTTCACCATTGAAAGCGTATTATTTAGGCCAGGCACGGTGGCACACACCTGCAGTCCTAGCCCTTTGAGTGGCTAAGGCAGGAGGATAGCTTGAGCCCAGGAGTTCAAGACTAGCGTGGGCAACATAGAGAAACTTTGGCTCTACCAAAAAAAAAAAAAAAAAAAAAGCAAAAATCAGTCAGGCATGGTGATGTGTGCCTTTAGCCTCAGCAATTCCGGAGGCTGAGGTGGGAGGATTGCATGAGCCCAGGAGGTCGAGGCTGCAGTGAGATTGCAGCACTGCACTCCAGCCTGGGTGACATAGCAAGACCCTGTCTCAAAAAAAAAAATGTGTATCATTCAGTTTTTCTTAGTATATTCAGTGTTATACTAAGAAAGAAACCCTATGCCCATCACTAGTCACCCCCATCCTCCCTCCTCCCAGCCCTGGCACCCACTCATCTCCTTTCTGTCTGGATGGATTGGCCCGTTCTGGACTTTTCACAGGAACGGAATCTACACTAGAGGCCTTCTGTGACTAGCTTGTTTCACGCGCGTCATGTCTTCAGGGTCCACCCACGTCATAGCTCGTGTCAGAGCCTCATGCCTTTTGATGGCCACGTGTTCCATTGTGCGGACAGGGCACGCTTTGTCTCCGTGTTCGTCTCTTGGTGGATGTCGGGTTGTCTCTGCCTTCTGGCTGTGGTGGGCTGGGCGGTGCTGCAGTGATGGGCGCGTGCAGGTTTCTGCGTAGACATTTGCTCTCATTTGCCTGGTGTGTGCCTAGGAGTGGAGGTGCTGGGTTTAGGGCAATGAGGGCTCACCGACTGCTTTCCAAAGTGGCTGGGGAATTCTGTCTTAAATTTAAGCTTGCAAGTGCGAGCTGGTTGAAATGGATGGTGATAGATAAAACTGCGGGGAGGGACATGGGGGTGGTGGCAGTTGAAGCCGCAGGTGGAGAATGTTGGGACAGGTGATACCGTCTGTGTTTGGACCTGGGTTAGGGTACCTTGTCCTGAGGATGGCGGGGAGAGCATGGCTGGGCCCAGGTCCAGGGAGTGAGGCATGGCAGCAGCCAAAGAAGAGGCTTTAGGTGGTCCTGGGAGATCAAGCAGGGTCAGGACAAGTGGAGGGAGGGGAGGGAGGAGAGTGGGCCGGCGGTGGGGGCGGTGGAGGTGCATGCAGAAGTCAGGGTGACCTTCCTCGTCTGGCCCCCGTCTGTGCGCCATGGGCAGCCTAAGCAGGCGTCACCAAGTCTGTGTCTGCTCTCCCTGCTCAGCTGAGCGTGTGGCAGATGCAGGCAGCAGGCTGGTACCGGCAGGACAGGCCGGTCACATGCCAGTGGCCCCATGGTCCTGCTATGGCAGAGATTGAAGAGGGGACTGCCGGCAGGGGCCTCAGCACCCTGGGCATCTGCCCTGCTCATCTGCAGGAAGGAGATGGGTGCCTCTGGGCGCCAGGCATCCCGCATCGGCAGCTGGGGAGTGGGCTGTTGTCACAGCTCTCACCTCGAGGCCAGTAGGCTGTGACTTATAGTCTGCATAGGACATCATCACTGTGGTCACGGCACAGAGTAGGGGCTGTGCTGACAGGACCTGCCGGCTTCTGGCACCCAGGAGTTTTGCCCTCTGGCTGAATTCCAGGCCTGTGGCTGCTGCCCTCACGCCTGCCATGTGGTCATTTCACTAGCTCGGAAGACCTAGGACAGAGACTGGGTTCTGCATCACCTCCAAATACACCCAAATGCAGGCCGGGCTGCTTCCATACCCCCAAACGCAGGCCGGGCCACCTCCATACCCCCAAACATAGGCTGGGCCACCTCCATACCCGCAGACGCAGGCCGGGCCACCTCCATACCTGCATACGCAGTCCAGGCTGCCTCCAAATACCCCCAAACTCAGGCCAGGCTGCCTCTATACCCCCAAATGCAGGCCAGGCTGCTTTATGCCTAGCAAATGCAGGCTGCAGGAGGGAGTCAAGAACTGGGCAGTCCGGGGCAGCCACACTGGGCAGGTGAAGGGTTCTTAGGCTGGAGTAGATCCAGTTCCTGCCCTCAGAGACCTCATACCAACTGGGGAGCCAGATGGGGATTATGGCAGGTGCTATGCCCAGTGTTGGGGCCTTAGAAATCCTGGAAGGCTTCCTGAAGGAAGCGGCACCCACTGAGCAGCTTGGGAGCCACACCCCCAAATGCATGCTCTGCTAGGCACCGTGCGCCCTGTGTCGGCCTCTGGTTGTGCATCTCAGTAGCAGACAGAGGAAGGAACTGTCACTGTGGCTGATTGGTAGACAGTGGGCACGCCCTGCCTGCCCCTCCACACAAAGTCTGTGGCCTGGGCCCTTGTTATCATGTCCTCGTCCTTCGTGGATAGTGTGTGGGAGAGATTCCAGGAAGTGGGTGCAGCTCCCCCACTCCTGCCTCCGGTAACCGGAGCTCATTCAGCTCCATGCCCACTGTCTTGCCCTGGCACCTGAGCCTCTCAGATTCAAGTGATGAGGAATCTCTTGGTGAATCTCTTCATTTCTCTGTCCCTGAATCGGGCTGATTCTTTGGCTTTCTGGCAGCTTCTGAAGGGCTCCGTGTGGTGTGGGCCCCAGGTCTGGGCTTCTCTGGGATTTTCCTTGCCTGGGGCTGTCTTTGGGGATGTTTGATCCCAGCCTGGGCCTCTAGCACTGCCCGGCTGGCCTCTAGGCTGGGGTGGGAGGCTGGCTTGGTCCCTGATGGGGCCTGCAAGAACCAGGGGAGCGAGTGAGGAGGCACCTGTCTGCCCACTCATGCCTCCCCTCCCCTGGCCCCAAATCTTGGTCTGTTTTCCCAAGAGAAACCGTTGACATTATCTGGGTGACCTGCACAGTCGCCTCGTGTCTCAGGGCCTCAGCCTCGTCCCCAGGGCTTGAGACAGGAGAGGCCGTCAAAACCGGGCAGCCCCCCACCCTGGGAGAGTCCGGCTGTGGGCCCCCAGCTGATGGTGCTCGTGTGCCCGCAGGCTGCTGTCCCCAAGGCCCAGCCTCCTCACCCCGACTGGTGACCCCCGGGCCAATGCCTCGCCCCAGAAGCCGCTGGACCTGAAGCAGCTGAAGCAGCGAGCAGCTGCCATCCCCCCCATCGTGAGTGCCCGTCCCCAGAGCCCCACAGAGTCCACCCTGACCTTGACTTTCCCATTCATCGAGACAGAGAATCCCACGGGCGGGAGCGTGCACCTGCAGCCCAGCTCATCCGCTTCTGTTTCCTGGAGAAATCCCCACGGAGCTGAGGTGGGAACAGCTGGGGAAGCTGGCAGGCGCACCGGGTGGGGCTCCCGGTGAAGGCGGGAACTGGCGGCCTAAGGCCTCCCCTCTTCCACCCCGCAGCACCCTTGAACCCCCACATTAGATACTGGGTCATGGGGAGGCAGGAGCTTCCCCCACCCACTCAGCTATAGCAACAGCTTGGCCAGGGAAGGGTGGGGCCTACCAGTTCTGACCCTGGGGCCCTCTGGGAACCCCCCCCTGGAAGGTTCTCTCAGCTGAGTGGGTGGGCCCTTGGAGGTGCCTTCTCCAGGGAGGTGAGTCCGGGCTTCCCAGTTGCAACTGGGGGCTCTGGGCTAAAAGACCCTGAGCTGACCAGGCTGGTGGTCCCTCGGGGCTTTGAGTGATGGGCTCAGGGCATGCCAGGCTATATGGCCCAGTCCCCGAGGCCCACAGAATCCTGTTGCTCAGTCCTGGCTTCCCTGAGACCCAGAGAATTTGGGTCCACAGAAGGAGCTGGAGGAGAGGGTAATAGCAGGCTCTAGCCTCCTGTCCACCACCAGGCTGCTGGGCCAGGCTTTCTGGGAGGTGGGTTCCCCCGTCCATCACCAGACAGCTGGGCTAGGCTTTCTGGGAGGTGGGTTCCCCCGTCCATCACCAGACAGCTGGGCCAGGCTTTCTGGGAGGTGGGTTCCCCCGTCCATCACCAGACAGCTGGGCTAGGCTTTCTGGGAAGGTGGGTTCCCCCTGTGCATCACCAGGCCGCTGGGCCAGGCTTTCTGGGGAAGTGGGCTCTCCCTGTCCATCACCAGGCAGCTGGGCCAGGCTTTTTGGGAGGTGGGCTCCCCCATGTGCTCTGTGCTAAGACCTCCCCTTCTTGCCGCACCTGGGATCTTGAGCATGTCGCTGGCTTTCCCAGGCCTTGGTTTCCAGGCTGGTCACGTGCATGTCTCTCCCTGACCCTGTCACTTTCGGACACCCTCTGTGGATGCTCACTTCTGCCTGTTTCCCTCAGCAGGTCACCAAAGTCCATGAGCCCCCCCGGGAGGACGCAGCTCCCACCAAGCCAGCTCCCCCAGCCCCACCGCCACCGCAGCACCTGCAGCCGGAGAGTGATGCCCCTCAGCAGCCTGGCAGCAGCCCCCTGGGCAAGAGCAGGAGCCCAGCGCCCCCCACCGACAAGGAGGGTGAGTGCACACCAGTGGCTGAGTGGGGCTGGGGCAGCAGGGCACTGATGGGCAAGGGACATTTGTGTGTCCAGAGCAGCTGCTGCAAACCCCACAGCCACAGTGGCAGGGAAAGTAAAGTAAACATGGAACAGTTGAGCAGGGGGAGGCAGTTGGGAATGGTAGGGACTGTGGCAAATTGGAGAACTCTTGTTTTCTCTAAAGTGGGCACGTATTGGCCTTGGCCAAGAGTACCCTGTGGCAAATCAGGCCTGGGGTGGTTCTTCCAGCAAAGCCAGAAATCCATCTTCTTATGTGAAATCCCCCTGGTTTCTCAACACTGGCAACTTCTCAAAATTTTCAAAAGCATGGTGAATACACAAAAACATGTCTACAGCCCAGCGTCTGATTCGGTGTCAATCAGTCCATGCAGGAGCTTCTGGAATCACAGATGGGGCCCAGCACCTGGCTGGCAGCAGCTCTGGGGCCTGGACAGGAAGGGCTGCCCTCCCCAGCTGGCATCCTGACCTTGCTCCAGGCCCGGGTCTCTGGGTTCACCAGGAGCCAGGGTGGGGGGTGACTCCCGAGCCGCTGTGTCACAGGGACTGCCCCAGGCACACCTCACTGTCATCACGTGAAGCTCAAGGTCAGGAGACAGGTGGACGTGGTTGCTTGTTCTCTGAATCTTCAATCTCTGCCCCACTTCCCACTAGGCCCAAGAAATTCTGAACCTGTGTCCCCAAAGAGGCATCTTCTCCAGGTCAGCCTGGCATGCAGCAGGTGCTATTGTGCCTTGCAGGTGTTGGGGGCTGCCTCCCCAGAGGTTCCCCACCCTGGGCTAGCCCGGCGTTTGCTGGCAGGCTGCTCCAAAGGTCTGAGGGCAGCAGGACCCCAGGCTGACCTTCTGACCAGCACAGCCCAGGGACAAACCCGGGTGACTGGAGCTACCATCAGCTGTCCCCTTCCCACTGCCTTGGGTGTGACATCCCCCTTCTCTTTTTTTTTTTTTTTTTTTTTTGAGACGGAGTATCACTCTCGCCAGGTTGGAGTGCAGTGGTGGCACGATCTCCGCTCACTGCAACCTCCACCTCCGGGGCCCATCCGAGGCTGCTGGGTCAGGACATTTGTTGAAAACCCAAGGCCCCAAGCACCATGCTGGCAGAGCAGGGATTAGGTAGGGAGGAGAGGAAGTCTCTGCTCTGGGGAGCTGCTGTGTTTTTGAGTGAGAAGGATGTTAAACAAGGGAACACGTAACGAAGCAAGATGGTTTTAGAGTCGTTCGTCCACCATGAGAAATGGGTCGAGTGAAGAGGCGGCTCCGGAAGGACCCTGTGGAGTGGGGAGCAGCTCCGCTGTGGGAGATCTCTGGGTGGGCATTGCGGGCAGAGGGAACAGCACATGCAAAGGCCCTGGGGTGGAAATACGCTCGGGGTGTGTAAGGAGTCGCCGGGGGTGGTTGTGGCCGGGGAAGGGTGGGCAGGTGGATGGTGAGGGAGGTGGGGACCGGATTGTGTAGGGCCTCTCAGGCCACAGCGGGCAGTGGATTTTGTCTCAGGTGTGGCAGGGGCTGCTGGAGGGATTTGAAGTGAGCGTGTGTTGTGGAAGGGGAAGGAGGTACTTGTTATCTGATTTATATCTTGGAAAGCTCTCTCTGGCCGTTGTTGAGTCAAGGGCAGAAGCAGGAGGTCACAGCACAGCTCTTGGCAGGCAACAGAGGCTGCCTGAACTGCACAGGTGGCTGTGGAGGTGGAAGGAAGGGCGCGTCGGGAGTTTGTTTTGGAGGCAAAGCCAGTGGGGCGTTGAACCCGGTGTGGGGATGACGCCAGGGATGTCTCACTGGAACCGGGATGCCCCATGACAAGGGCTGGGCTGTCTGGGGCCAAGGTACAGTGTGCGGCCCAGGGTGTGGCTATGGGAGACGTTGCTGGTTTGGGGCGCCAGCCCGGGAAGGAGCTATGTATCCATGTCAGGGGCCCCAGCAGCTTTGGCCAGCATCAGATCTGATCAGGGCTGGAACTGCACGGCGCCAGCCAGGTCCTGCTGAGCCAGGTCGCAGGCCCCTGTCCTGGGAGAAAGGGAGCCACTGGCCAGCAGTTCCTGCGGCTGGCACTCAGCCCGTTGGTGTGGCCAGGGCCTGTGCCGTTTCCTGGCCTTATTCCCTGTGGGGATGGTGCACCTGGCGTCAGGCCCTGCATGCCTTTCTTGCACAGCCTGGCTTGCAGCTCAGCTCCCACAGGGACACACATGAACTTGACACCCAGCGCTACCTCTCTGGTCTCTCAGGAAGCCAGCCTATGCTGCCCCTGGCTCCCACACAGAGCGGCTCAGCCAAGCAGGTCCCTCGGGGTCCCCTGGGCCCAGCTGGAGGAACAGGTTGTCTCTCCAGGCTCTCGGCCACCCGCCCAGCCTGGCCTAGCCCCAGCTTGCCTTCCAGCATCGAACAGCTCCCCTCCTCTCCCTCCCAACTCTCTGGAACTGGGCTGGAAGAAGCACCAGAGGCGTACAGGGCTGGGTAGCCAGAGGGGCCAGGTCCAGGGTGTTTGTAGGATCTCCAGATCTGAGGCAGGCCCTGTACAGGTGCCTCCACTGGGAACTGGTTAAGAATGAGAATTCCTCTGCATCTGTGCCCCCCTGCTTCCTGTGGGCTGCCCACCTCGCCAGGGCACAAGTCCAGGGGAAACAGTCTTCAAGGAGAGAATTGGGGGCGATTTGGTACACAGACCTCCTTGCCCACCTGCTCTGCTCACAGCAGGCATCATTAATTGATCTTAGCACTCTCCTCCGCTGTCACACCCTGATGGGCCCTCAGAACCTCCTTTGTTCATCTGGAGGCAGCGTGATAGATGACACCTGCCTGCCATTCCTGTCCCAGAACCCAGAGGGCTCCGTCATTCCCAAGTTGTGTCTCTGCTCAACTTCTTGGCCAGTTATCTCCCCATATGATTGGTCCTCAAGGAGAGGTTCAGAGCTGAGGACAGATTTCAGCAAAGGGCGAGAGGCCAGCAGGAAGATGCCATGAAGCCAGGCCTGAGCCCCTGGGCCCTGCTGAGTTTACAGGATCTCCCCAGGCCTGAAATCTAGGACCCATCATCGCTTCTCTGCCGCAGGCCGTGTGGCGGGTTAAGGCCATGGTCTGCAGCCCCAGTGCATGGGTTCGAATCTGCTATCTGCCACTTGCTAGCTGGGGCCTTTGACCAGGTGGCTTAACCTCTCGGCCTCTGTTTTCCCATCTGTGAAATGGGGATAATCAGTCAGTTCCTTGTAGGGTGCTGTGAGAATAAATGAGTGAACATGCTTAGATTCATGTCAGCCGTGGAGGCCTAAGAGAGCGTTACCTCTTGGTATTACCCTTTCCACGCTCCGCCTGGTAAGTAGTTCTGCCTGAGCTTGGCTGCTCAGCCAGCCAGCGCACAACCGCTGCTTGCACTGGCTCAGTGGGCTTCTGATCCTGACTCAGCTAAGTATTTGCTGGTGAACTCAGATAAGCCCATTGGTGTGTCTGTACCTCAGTTTCCCCTCTGTAAAATGTGTCTGGCAGCAGTCTCTGTATGAGCTTAACAGGAGGCTCATGGAGGCCATGGGGTGCTGAGCACAGTGCCTGTGCTGAATACCACTCAGCAAACTGAGGCTGACGCTGTGGTTGTTATCTGGAGGGTCTGGGCTTATAACCCCCCACTGCCTGCCACAACACACACAGGCACACACACACATCCATGCACTCACACACACATGCACATACACGCACACGCACAGACATCACAGGTTACCTCCTTCAACATTGTGTATAGGCACATACACACATCCATGCACTCACACACACATGCACATACACACACGCACACACATCACAAGTTACCTCCTTCAACATTGTGTAGAGCACGAGCCAGCAAGCTTTTCCTGCAAAGAGCTAGAAAGTAAACATTTTAGGCTTTGTGGGCCAGACAATCTCTGTTGCAAGCACTCAGCTCTGCCATAGACAATAAATAAATGAACAGATGTGACCACGCTCCAGTAAAAGCGTATTTACAAAGTCAGATTGTGGGGCCAGGCGTGGTGGCTCACGCCTGTAATTCCAGCACTCTGGAGGCCAAGGTGGGAGGATCTCTCGAGCCCAGTAGTTCAGGACCAGCCTGGGCACACATAACAAGACCTCATCTCTACAAAAACAAAATATAAATTAGCCAAGCGTGGTGTGGTGACACATGCTTGTAGTCCCAGCCACTTGGGAGGCTGAAGTGGGAAGATCCGTTGAGCCCAAGAATTCAAGACCAGCCTGGGGCAGCATAGCAAGACCCCATCTCTACAAAAGTAAAACAAATTAGCCAGGCATGGTGTGGTGGTGGGCGCCTGTATTCCCGGCTACGTTGAGAGGCTGAGGTGGGAGAATCACTTGAGCCCAGATGTCAAGGCTGCAGTGAGCCATGACAGCACCAGTGCACCCCAGCCTAAGTGACAGAGGGAGACCCTGTCTCAAAAAAATAGGGGGCAAACAGACCCTTTGAGATACCGTTTGCCACCTCCTGGCTTAGAGGCCTGTCCAGGGACCTTGGCTTGCTGGGCTTGGTTGAGTGCCTATGGGGTTGCAAAGCCAGAGGGTCCCATTCTCATCCTCAGGGGCAGCTGAGAGCCCCCAGCTCAGACCTCGAGACCCCCTCCCCTGCTGAGCAGAATACCATGGGGTTGCAGAGCAGCGCCCAGGCAGGCAGACTTGGGGGGCTTCCCAGAGGAGCCCAGGCTGTCACAGGCCACCACTACTGTGGGTGCAGGAAAGCCGTTTGAGTGGGGTCAGCCAGGGCTTCCGAGGTCTGACTGCCCCACCTCCTGCCCTCAGCAGAGAAGCCTGTGTTCTTCCCAGCCTTCGCAGCCGAGGCCCAGAAGCTGCCTGGGGACCCCCCTTGCTGGACTTCCGGCCTGCCCTTCCCCGTGCCCCCCCGTGAGGTGATCAAGGCCTCCCCGCATGCCCCGGACGCCTCAGCCTTCTCCTACGCTCCACCTGGTAAGTAGCTCTGCCCGAGCTTGGGCGTCTCCTTCAGCCAGTGCACAATCGCTGTTTGCACTGTTTGCACTGGCTCAGAGCTGCACACAGAAGCATCTTAAAGCCTCCTGGGACCCAGCTGGAAGGACAGCCTGGTCAGTGAAGGGAAAGGGGGAGATCTTTTAAGAAAGCTGCCCCAGGATTGAGATTGAAGCCACTGGCAAGAGGGAGCCACAGCAGGTGCTTGAGTTGGCGAGGGGCAGGCTTGGAGTGGGAGCTATGTTTTCCATTGACGGCTTAGAGCTAGAGAATGGGCAGATGACAGAAGAGCCTGGGGAGGGAGCAGAGGTGCTACCTTGGTTCACAGATTCTGTGAGGCTGCATTTCAGCCCTGTTCTAGGTCCTGCAGTCCTGCTGGGCCCCGCCAGCTGTAAAGCAGCACAGCCGGGGGCTGGTACAGACTGCTGTTGGTAAAGGCTGGTGCCGAGGGATGCGTGGGCCAAGGGAGCCAGAAGAACAGGGAAAGTCATGCCAGGCAGACGGAACAGCATGTGCAAAAGCCCAGAGGCAAGAGAGAGCAGGCAAAGCTTGAGAAACTGAATCTGGCCACCACTGCCGAAGCTTGGTGCCCAGTGAGCTGGGGAGACCCAGGGGCCAGGTCAGGCGAGCCTGAAGGCCAAGTCGGGGGCTAAGACTTTCTCCTGAGGGCAGTGGGAGCCATCGAGGGCACACAGCACGGGAAGGGTGTGCACCAGTAGACTTTTCCAAAAAGGTCCTTTTGGTTCCTATAAGGGGAAGGGGCTACTGGGGGCTACAGTGGAGATGGGGAGACAGGGGATCCAGGTGAGAGTTGAGGGTGGTTGGATCAGGGCCTGGGCAGCGGGTGAGGTGGGAGGCTTCCCCAGGATAGTGGTGTCTGCACCTAGGACTCGGGTCACTAATGAGGACACAGCCGGGCAGGGCAATAGAGGGGCGCGTGTGGATGGGCACTTCCTGGCCAGGACAAGGAAGAGGTGGGGTGCAGCCTGGGGCGTGTGTCCAGCAGGGAAGTGGCAGCTCCTGGGCCCCACAATGGATGGACATGTGCTCCACAGGTCACCCGCTGCCCCTGGGCCTCCATGACACTGCCCGGCCCGTCCTGCCGCGCCCGCCCACCATCTCCAACCCGCCTCCCCTCATCTCCTCTGCCAAGCACCCCAGCGTCCTTGAGAGGCAAATAGGTGCCATCTCCCAGGTGAGTGGTAGCCCTTCCTTTCTTGGGGGCTTGGTCTTCTTATCTGTAAAGTGGGGGCAATGGGACCAGTGAAGTCTGGGGGCGGGGGGGCAGGCTCTCGGGGGCCTGGGTCATCTCCACTCAGGCATCTGGGATCTGAGCTGGCTGGGTCCTGCCCCAGGCACTCAGGGCCTCGTCCCTGGGGGGGTCACTCTGTATTGCAGTCAAGGGCACGGCTCAGAAACCAGGCTGTGTGGCCTCAGGCAAGTTACTGAACCTCCTGTTTCCCCCACTGCGAAATGGAAGGGCAAATGCAAGGGGCTCAGAGGGCATGGCCCCTTCACAGGTGAGGGGGCCGAGGCTTGGGAGCAGCAGTGACTTGTCTGCCGTCACACAGCTGGACAGCAGCCCTGGCCTCTGAGCCACATGTAGGCGTTGTGAACAGGAGCGTCAGGCACTCTAGACTGTTGGGGAGGGACCAGGGTGCCCCCGTGACCCCGCAACTCCACCCCTGCAGGGAATGTCGGTCCAGCTCCACGTCCCGTACTCAGAGCATGCCAAGGCCCCGGTGGGCCCCGTCACCATGGGGCTGCCCCTGCCCATGGACCCCAAAAAGCTGGGTAAGGCTCCTGGCCCATCCATCTGGGTGGCTCAGGCTGGGCTCTGGCTGTCCTGTGGGTGGGGCGGGGGAGGAAGGGGTATCTTGGCCCACAGAAATCCAGGTAGCAGCTGGGAGGTCCCCACTCGGCAACCCTGGCTGGAACATGGTGGGGAGGGGCAGCGCTTCCCAGCCCTTGGCTCAGGTTGGGTGGGGACAAGCCTCCCGGGACCCTTCTCCGACAGCACGTGACTCGCTCCTCTTACTGGTCCTCAGCACCCTTCAGCGGAGTGAAGCAGGAGCAGCTGTCCCCACGGGGCCAGGCTGGGCCACCGGAGAGCCTGGGGGTGCCCACGGCCCAGGAGGCATCCGTGCTGAGAGGTGAGGGCCCTTCTGCCCTGGGCCCCCAGCGTCTGCCCCTGTTCCTCGGGTGCCCAAGGGGCCCTTTATTCAAAACCTGCTGGGAAGCGGCATCTCCCAGAGGGTCTGGGGGTCCCTCTTCACAGCTGTCTCCCTCACCATTTAGGGGTAGGGGGACTCCCTCTGTGTTGAAACAACTAGCACAACTTGTGGGTCGCTCGGTCAGGGTGGCTCTCAGGACCGGGGCCTGAGGAAGGAAGGGCCACAGACACCCCCTCAGCCCCACATCTTGTGTCTTCCAGGGACAGCTCTGGGCTCAGTTCCGGGCGGAAGCATCACCAAAGGCATTCCTAGCACACGGGTGCCCTCGGACAGCGCCATCACATACCGCGGCTCCATCACCCACGTAGGTGTCCTGGGGTGCAGCATGAAGGACAGGTTGGCACCAGCACGGGGCCAGCCCATCTTATAACCCCTTGTTGTCACCAAACCATTAGCCTCAGCCAATGGGGTGATGATGGGGGGACAGCAGTTCACTCCATGAACTTTCATCTAGTCTGCATGGAGTCAGGCACTGGGATTGCCAAGCACAGCTCAAAACTCTGCCTTCAGGGAGCTGCCATGTGGTGGACGGAAACAGACCAGGGTAAATAACTAGGCTGGTGAAAACTGAGCAGGCAGGCAGAATGTGAGCGTGCCACGGCTGAGAATGCCTGGCCAGGGGCATTGCTTAGACAGGGGAGGAAGGTGACATGTCAGCTGTGGCCAGAAGAAATTGAGGGTGCAAGCCATGCGGGAATCTCAGGGAACACCATTCTAGGCTCAGGGAACAGCACGTGCAAAGACAGAGTGTGAGAGGGTTCCTGAATTGTGCCAGGACTGGTGCCCCAGCCTTGCAGCTGATGAGCTATGGACCCAGGGTTTTGTGCCACGTGTGTCTGGCTCTCAAACGCAGTGACAGAGCGTGGGTCCACACACGTGCACACGTGCACACGTGCATGCATGTTCTAACAGTAGAGCTTCGGGCAACAGGATGGTCCACAGGGAGGCGTTTTTGACTCAGGCAGCGTCAAATCCCACCACAGAGGAGCCATTTACACTTTGCCCTTCTCTGAAATCTGTAGGTTTTAAAAATCTGAGCTTTCAAAGGCAGCTGTGCTGAGTGGGAAGGGCAAGTGCTTTGGACAGAAGTCAAGCTGAGGGCCCTCAGGTGGCAGCTCCACCACCTACTCAGACAGGCAGCGGCCTGCCCTGACTCCATTTCCCCTTTGCTAACAGTATTCCTGGAAGAGTCATTCTCCTGAAGTCGTAGGGACCTTTGAAGTTCCCAGGCATCCACCTGCTCTGGGTTCCTGAGTGGCCATGACCCGCACCCTTCCTCGAACCTCCCAGTTACACACGTCTCTTTGATTGCTTTTGGCAGAGAGCCAGCTGCCAAAACATGTGAGACAGGCAAAGGTCAAACTTCCCTGCAGTCTCACTACCAGATAGTGAGGAAGTCAGCGTGTGGCCCGCACACACAGAGCCGTTTATTAACCGAGTAGGTGCCACAGGCAGGGACCACGTGGTTCACAGCTGGCGAGGGAGGCTCAAGGAAGTCCCAGCTGCCTGATCCTCCAGGAACTTCCTGCCCATCTTGGGAGTAGAGTTCATTGGGGCCAAGAGCAAGAGGCTACAGGCTCATCTCCTGGAAGCAGACGTTATGCAAACAGAAGCTTCCCTGTTAATGGGAGTCTGTCCAGTGTATTCGCCCAAGAGCAGGGGCCACTGGCTGATTTCTGTTCTCTGTCCATGTCCCTGAAGATGGCACCTCTAAAATACTATAGCTCAAAAACATCAAGCTGGGCACGGTGGCTCTTGCCTGTCAACCCAGCATTTTGGGAGGCCAAGGTGGGAGGATAGCTTAAGCCCAGGAGTTTGAGACCAGGCTGGACAAAAAGAGGCCTGTCTCTACTGAAAATTTAAAAATTGGCTGAGCATGGTGGCACATACCTGTAGTCTCAGCTACTTGGGACTGGGAGGCAGGAAGATCACTTGAGCCCAGGAGTTTGAGGCTGCAGTGAGCTATGATGGTGCTCTACACTCCAGCCTGGGCAATACAGCAAGACCCCTTCTCAAAAAAAAAATCAGATGCCTCAGTTTCACCATGGAGAGCCCCCCCCTTTTTAAATCATTTATTGTGATATTCAGTAAGCCACTGATTTCTGCAGTACAAACCCGGTTCTGACATGGACCATCTGATGTTAGGGCTGGATACAGAAAGGGGTGCACTTGTATTAGCTGCCTCTTGGGGGGCTTTTCCTGCCAGGATGCTGCAGGAATCCTATGCTTTCCTGATGGGAGAGGTGGCTGCCCCGAGCTGTCACCTGACTTAGCATCTATTGTGCCACACTGTTAGTGCACAGATGTCTTAAAGCACAGAAGGGAGATGCTGCTCAGAGTATTTGAGAAGTTCGGGGGGAGCTCATCGGAATTCAGGGCGTCTTGCTGTTGCCCCCCACAAAGACCAGGATCTGCGATGAACACCCCGGGGTACCAGGTGCTGCCCCAGGGGATGTCCCCAGCCGAGCGAGTCCAGCCAGAGACTCAGAGCTCACTGGTCAAGGTCTTGGGACATAGTAAAACCCCTACCATTGAATCTGCTCCTGGAATCCTAGAAAGAGAAGAGGGATATTGAGATTTGGGGACCCCTTGTCTGTGTCAGATGCCTTTGAGAATCGTCAGTGCAGAACGTCTCCATTTTGTGGCTGTGCAAACTGAGGCTCAGAAAGGAGGTCCCACGGCAACTTGGTAGTAAAGTTGCTGTTTGACACCCAACGTTCTGACTCCAAAGTCACATTCTACTCTGATGCTTGTGTTCTTGAAAGTCACCCAAGGCGGGATGCTGCCCCACGTGGCCATCTCCTCTCTGCTTGAACACATCCTCCAACGGGGAGCTCATTCCCTATATGGCAGTGGTTCTCAGTTGGAGGAAACGTTGCCTCCAACTCTCTAGGGACATTTTCGATTGTCCTAACTTGGTGAGGGACACACTGGGGAGGCGTGTACTATTGGCATCTAGTGCTTTGAGGCCAGGGATGCTGTCAAACAGCCCTCAGTGCACAGGATGGCCCCACAGCACAGAAGGGTCCAGCTCCGGCTGTTAGGAGGGCCGAGGTGGAAAACCTGGGTTAGAACTAAAATTTCTGGTGTCCTGCCCTGACGTGAGTCCTTGTCCTGGTTTTAGGAAACCAAAGTGTATGACGTGGTCACGGGCACAGCACAGGAGCAGAAACCCTAGCGTCCCCGCCAGTTACCGTTTTCGGTAACTGAATGTCAAGGCTCTGAGAAGTAAACCCCACGCAGTGGTGGGGACACAGACTCCAGGACCAGAATGCCTGGGTTCAAGTCCCCGCCTGCCCCTCATTAGCCAGGTGACCCCGGGTAAAGTCACTGTGCCTCCCTGTGCCTCGGTTTCCCCATCTGAAACAGGCATAATCAATAGGGTTGTCTTAGGGTTGTTTCAAGGATTAAATGAGCAAATCCATAGAGAGCACCCAGAACAGTGTCCGCTCATGGGAAGCACTTGACAAGGGATCTTCATTCTTCAGGTTCCTCTTAGGGTTTTGTTCCATGCAAGCTCTTACCCATTTGAGACAGTGTGTGTGGACACGCGTGTGCATCGGTGGGCACATGAGCTTGTAAGCATGTCTTTGCCTGCATTTGAGTTGAGAGGGGTCCTGGGCTGCAGCCTCCTGGGCGCTCACCCCTCTGCACCTGCAGGGCACGCCAGCTGACGTCCTGTACAAGGGCACCATCACCAGGATCATCGGCGAGGACAGCCCGAGTCGCTTGGACCGCGGCCGGGAGGACAGCCTGCCCAAGGGCCACGTCATCTACGAAGGCAAGAAGGGCCACGTCTTGTCCTATGAGGGTGAGTCGCAGGAGGAGAGGAGGCGCAGGACCAGGGAAGGAGTGTGTTTGGCCCACTGAGGTAGCTTCACAGGGAGGCAGGGCTGGGTTGACATCAGAAAGCACAATCTGATAGGTGGTGACTTCCCCGTCCCTGCAGGTATGCAAGCCAGCAGCAGGGAAGCGTTGGCCTTAGCTGCCTCCCACCTCCGCCCAGTTCTTTACAATTTAGGAAACAAACTTGTGGCCAACCTTTTTAGAAGCATAGGAGGGAAACTGAGGCCCGGAACAGAAGCCCGAGCTCACGCCGCCAGGCCTCCAGCACCGTACTGACAAACCACGCACTCTCTCGTTGGCCATAAAAGAGGCCATGGCCAGAGTGCCCCTCGTCCCACTGTGTTCCAGGCTCTTGCTGCGGAGCCCCCATCCTCTCCCTCTTTAGGCACTGGGTTCCAGAACCAGGAGACCCTGCCAGGAAGGAGTTAAGGGAGTCGAGTGCCGGGAAAGAGAATTTCCTGGCAGCCTAGGGCACCCAGGGGTGTGCAGATGAAAGCTGCTAATGGGCGCCTCTCTCAGCACTGCAGCTGCAAGGCCCAGAATTGCCTCTCCTCCATCTGCCTCCGCCTGTGCCCGCGGCCCCCTCCCCAGGCCTGGGAAGTGGAGGTGGCACCTTGTGGCTTAGGAACATATGTGCTCCCTGCTGCCATGGAGAGAGCCTTGGAGACAGGCCTGCAGCTGTGTCTTGGGTGCCAGCTCATGCCCCGGTGCCCCTGGACTGAGTGCCCTGGGGGTGGCGGGAAGCCTGGGAAGGGCTGGTGGCGGGGTTAGTCAAGGGCTTGTCTTGAGAGGTCACTGGGTAGAGTCCCACCTTGGGACCCCAGACCAGTGCCTGAGCCTTTATAGGCCTTGAGTGTATCGTCTTCATCATGGGTTTCAGTCGGGTCCTTCAAACTCTCAGTGCGGGCAGTGGCAGGTGTGAGACACTAGGGAGTGGGGAGGACTGTGGTGCCTGCCCACGCCGTCCACTCCCCTGCGGCCACCGGTCAGCCAGGCTTCTCATCTCTCCGTTTTTATCTGAAATCTCCCAATGTTTAAACATTGGCAATTAATTTGGAACGTTTTCTGGACAGCAACCCAGTACCCTCCTGTTGGCAACCCCTGGAGTAGCTCCTGGGCCGCGGGCCACACGAAGCAATGGTTGAAAAGCCCGAGAGCCTGTCAGTTGGTCCTTCCCTCTGAGGGGTGGGGTGGAGGCTCGCGGGGCTCATTTCTGATAGCTCTGGACTCAGCTGCCCTGAAAGGAGAGCCCTGGCTAGATGGGCAAAGCCAAGCCTTTACCTTCGGGGGCCACCTCCGTCTGTTCAACCCTCTGCCTGTCCGGGGAGCAGTGAGCCGGGCCCATCTGGGCTCCTTTGGTCTCGCGAGGCCACCCCTGCCACGGAGACTCCCTCACCACTGCCTGCAATACACACCTCTCCGTGCACACGCAGACTTGTGGTCGGACACTCACATGCACATCGACACAGGTTTCTGGGTGTGACATGTGTACACATACAAAGCTGTGTACTGCCTGCACCTGGTACATGTGTGTACATGGACCCACTTAGTTCTCAGCAGCCAGGATCATGTGCATGTGCCCACATCCACTCCTGCACACACAAGACCCGTGCCAGTGCACACGCGTGCTCCTGCCTGCCTGCACGTCCACACTGCTGATGCGTCTTTGCTCACGTGCATGTGTGTGCACATGTTCGTGCCCCATGTCGGCACCCGTGTGTGTGGATGGACACAGACTCACATGCTCATGTGGTCGCAGGCACACCCTTGCTTGCAGACAGAGCACCCTAGAGGGCTAGGGTACGGGGTGCAGGCAGCGTGCCCTGCTTCTCCCACTGTGCAACCCCCTGGAAAAGCTCCTGGGTCCTGCTGGCAGGCCCCCGGGGGCTGCAGGCTTCGGGCTCCCTCTGGAGGCCTCGGCTGTGAGGCCTTGTGACAGGGCCAGCATAGAAGCACTGCTGGCTCCTGCCTACCGGCTCTGCCTGTCCTGCCTGTCCTGCCTGTCCACCGCGGTCCTGGGCCCGTGCACGCTGTCACCCCGTGCCCAGCTCCTCACCGAGTGCTTCGTGGTTTCCAGGTGGCATGTCTGTGACCCAGTGCTCCAAGGAGGACGGCAGAAGCAGCTCAGGACCCCCCCATGAGACGGCTGCCCCCAAGCGCACCTATGACATGATGGAGGGCCGTGTGGGCAGAGCCATCTCCTCAGCCAGCATTGAAGGTGATAGCAGGGAGGAGACTTCATCTCTCGGTGCCCCCTGGTGGGCGGTGGGGGGATGGCTGACCCCATTTTACAGATGGGGAAACTGAGGCTGGGCTTTCTGAGGCTCCATCTGGAAGTAGCGCAGGACCCAGTAGTGCTGGGTCCTACTCCACCATCATTGCGGGGATGACCACTGGTGGCTGTAGACACTGACCCCTGTCACTGCCCGGTGCCGGCTCAGGGACCCACGGAATGATGGCCTTACCCTCTTCCACCCAGGTCTCATGGGCCGTGCCATCCCGCCAGAGCGACACAGCCCCCACCACCTCAAAGAGCAGCACCACATCCGCGGGTCCATCACACAAGGTACCGCCCTGTTCCCTGCTGCCTGGGTGCCCCCAACAGGTGTACAGTCAAGTAGGGCGCGGGAGGGGAAAGACACAGCCAGAGTGTGGTGGGAACTCAGGACAGGTATGCAGAAAGGCCTGCAGCACACACGTACCTGATCAGTACGTGAGCTACGGAGCAAGGGTGTCTCTTACTTATTTGAAAACAAAAATGAAAAGCAAAATACCACCGATCACCCCTCTGCTTTTAGGTGTCACACAGCAGCTGCCCTGTGCTTGGCACTAACCCAGGTGCCGCCTGCGTATCGTTTTACAGAACATCCTGGTGAGGCACATGCGATTGGGAGAGGCTTGGAGAGCTCTGAGAACTCTTTCAGGTTCTTGCGGCTGGTCCATGGCACAGCCAGCTACTGTGAACTTGGCAGCTCTGTGGTTTTTATATTTTTATTTTTATTTTGTTGTTGTTCTTGCTTGAGACAGGGTCTCACTCTGTTGCCCAGGCTGGAGTGCAGTGGCATGATCTCAGCTCACTGCAGCCTCTGCCTTTCAGGCTTAAACAATCCTCCCACTTCAGCCTCCTGAGTAGCTGGGACCACAGATTCACACCACCACATCCAGCTAATTTTTGTATTTTTGTAGAGATGGGGTTTCGCCATGTTGCCCAGGCTGGTCTCGAACTCCTGAGCTCAAGCTATCTGCCTGCCGCAGCCCCCTAAAGTGTTGGGATTACAGGCGTGAGCTACTGCACCCAGCCTGTGGTTTTCGCTTCATAATTTCATAACGTTCATGACCTGCTGAGGTGGTTCAGTTAATATTCTCGTTTTGTTTACGAAGAAGCTGAGGCCCAGAGAGGGCAGATTCCCTGGTCAAGGTCACACAGCAAGTGGGATTTGAACTCAGCAGACTAGCTCCAGAACCCACCGGTGTGGAGGCTCTTGGTGGGTCTGGGCGGGGCGTGAGGGTCAGTGCCGTCTGCCCGGCAGGGATCCCTCGGTCCTACGTGGAGGCACAGGAGGACTACTTGCGTCGGGAGGCCAAGCTCCTGAAGCGGGAGGGCACGCCTCCGCCCCCGCCGCCCCCACGGGACCTGACTGAGGCCTACAAGACGCAGGCCCTGGGCCCCCTGAAACTGAAGCCGGCCCATGAGGGCCTGGTGGCCACGGTGAAGGAGGCGGGCCGCTCCATCCATGAGATCCCGCGCGAGGAGCTGCGGCACACGCCCGAGCTGCCCCTGGCCCCGCGGCCGCTCAAGGAGGGCTCCATCACGCAGGTACGGCCCAGGGCCAGGCACACGGGCCCAGTTCTAGGAGGGGTGGCGGTGGCTGTGGGGCACTGCCCTGGGTCTCTCCACATGGGGAAACCGAGCCTGAGAGCCCTCGCGTACCTTACAGTCACCCAGCTGCTCATCACCGGGCCTCGGCTGTGTGTCGTGTTCCAGGGCTGTGCAGGGGGCACGAGGCTCCTGACCTCATTCCACTGAACTCACATTGTTCCCATTCTTCAGGGAGAGAAACTAAGGCCCAGAGAGGCCAGGCAGGCTTCCAAGGCCACAGGACTAGACGTAGTCACGAGTAACTACCTCTGTTGAATCTTTGTGAGGGGCCAGGCGTGGCCTGGGGTAGTTGCATGCGTTCATTGTTTCACCCCCTAGCAATGCTCTGAGGTCGTTTTCTTAATGACCTTATTTTATTTGCTGAGTAAATTGAGGTTCAGAGAGGTTCAACGACTCACCCAGAGTCACGCAGCAAATGCAGTTGTGAAACCCAAATCCAGATGTTCCTACAGCAGCAGCATCCACTGCACCCACGCAGGCTGCACCACAAGAGGCCCCAGTCCCCCCAGGCAGCCCCAGCTCAGTAGAGGAAGTTCGTGCCGATGGTATGAGGAGCTGCTCAGTGGAAAGCCCCTGAAGGCCACTGTCCTTCCACAGGGGCAGAGGTGGCCTCCTGTGAAGGGGAAGGAGAGTGGGAGCCACCGTGGGGTTGTGGGGCTGTGAGGCGGAAGGACTGGGGTGGGTGTCCCGGGAGGGGTTCCAGCTTGCAGGAAGGTTTTGAAGCCGGGGAGAAGGCAGAAGCAGTAAGATCCCTGATTGCCAGGGGAAGGGTTTGGCTGTCAGCCCCTAGGCAGTTCTGGAGTCCTTGGAAGCATCCACCGCATGACCAAGATGGGCCAGATTCTAGAATATTCTTTTGAAAAAACAAGGGCAGTTCCCCTTCTTATGAAAGTAATGAAGACATCCCTAAATACAGTTTTGTTGCTTGCAAAGCCCTAAAGTCCCACCGTATCAGTGTCTCCCAAGCCTGCTGAAAAGAGGCAAGGGACCTGGTGACCTGGCTACGAAGGTCCCAGTCTGGACTGTGACCCCCCCATTTCCTCACCATCCTTTCTGTCTGGAGGGCAAACACCTCAGCCCTGACCTCAGTGTCCCCAGGGCTGAAAGCCTTAGGGTGGGTGGCATTGAGTCTGGGTGCTGACTTTCTCTGCTTGGCATTGGGTGGGCCATGGAGCGTCCCAGACTGAACAGAGGAAGGTTTTTTACCCACATGAGGGTGTTGGGCTTCTTTCTCGCAAACTCCAGGGACCATCAGAGGGCCCACCACTTGCAGCAGGGAGAGTTGACTGCTGAACCTTTTACCCTTTTCTGCAGTCCCCCCAGGGAGCTTGGGGACCACGGTCAGGCCCAGGGTGGACAGGGCATTAAGTAACAAGCGTGCCCATCTCAGGGTTAGCAAAGCCCTGTGTCTCTTTGCCTCTGGAGGCATCAGGTGTCACTTCCATCTTATAGATGGCAAACTGAGGCTCAGAAGGGGGATGCAGCTGGTCTGGGCTGTGGCTGTGGCCAGGGCTGGAGCTCACACCCCCTCTGCCCCAGGGCACCCCGCTCAAGTACGACACCGGCGCGTCCACCACTGGCTCCAAAAAGCACGACGTACGCTCCCTCATCGGCAGCCCTGGCCGGACGTTCCCACCTGTGCACCCGCTGGATGTGATGGCTGACGCCCGCGCACTGGAACGCGCCTGCTATGAGGAGAGCCTGAAGAGCCGGCCGGGGACCGCCAGCAGCTCAGGGGGCTCCATTGCGCGCGGCGCCCCGGTCATCGTGCCTGAGCTGGGCAAGCCGCGGCAGAGCCCCCTGACGTATGAGGACCACGGGGCACCCTTCACCGGCCACCTTCCGCGAGGTTCGCCTGTGACCACGCGGGAGCCCACGCCGCGCCTGCAGGAGGGTGAGTGGGGTGTGCATGGGCCTGAGCGGGGTGGGCGCCTGTCTGGAGAAGCTGTGCCTCCCCATCCACCATTAGCTTAGTTTGCACCCGGGACATCCTTGCCACCCACTTTCCACCACATCCAAACCACCTGCAGGCCCTTGGGCTCTGCCTCCAATTCCAAACCCTGTCCAACTCCTTGCCACCTCCTAGACCGCCATGGTGTCTCACCTAGCTTCCCCCACGCCCCTCCCTCTTCCTGCTGTAATCCACTCTGCAGACAGCTACCCGCATACTTTTTAAAAATGCAAATCAAATTATTCCACTTCCCTGCTTTCATCCTTCTAGCAACTTCACACATTTTGCTATGGCCTTGGGGTGCCTGCCTGTTGGGGCCCTGCCTGCCTCTCGTTCAACCAGATTCCTTCGTCCTCCCTAGCCCCAGCCCCTGGACCCCCTTTCTCTTTGTTCCCTGGCCATGCTCAGCTCGGTCAATTCAGTCTTTGCTGGGGGCCTTTGCATGGCTCCTCCTCTCTGCCTGCCATGTCCCCGCCTTCCAGATCTTTACTTAGTGAGTTTCTTTCCATCCTTCAGGTCTTTGTTTAAATATTACATCCTTGGGGAGGCTTCTTCTAACCAGACCCCCTCTCCCCAGTTCATATCACATGCTGTGACATTTTAAAATTGTCTTCCGGCCGGGCATGGTGGCTCACGCCTATAATCCCAGCACTTTGGGAGGCCAAGGCAGGCAGATCACCTGAGGTCGGGAGTTCAAGACCAGCCTGGTCAACATGGTGAAACCCTGTCTCTACTAAAAATACGAAAAAATAGCCGGATGTGGTGGTGCACACCTGTATTCCCAGCTACTTGGGAGGCTGAGGCAGGAGAATCGCTTGAGCCTGGGAAGCAGAGGTTACAGTGAGCGGAGATCGTGCCGTTGCACTCCAGCCTGGGCAGCAAGAGTGAAACTCTTATCTCAAAAAAAAAAAAAAAAGAAAGAAAGAAAATTTTCTTCCAAGCATGTTTCACTCTGTAATTCTCATTTGTCTGCTAGTTTATCACCTGTCTCTCACATTGAATGTCAGCTTGTGAGGGCTGGGATTTCTGTCTGTTTTGTTCACTGGGGTGACCCCAGTTCTCACAACAATACTTGCCACATAGTAGAGACTGCATCGATATGTTTTTATTGATTGAGTGAATGGATGAAAGAATGAATTTTTAAAAAACTATAACACAAAAGCAAATGAGTCAGTGAGCAAAAAGTGAACTAAGGCAATGAAGAAATGAAGGAGTGAATGAAGAGGCCTGGTCCTTGGGATCCCGAGGTCCCTACCCTCAAACGACTCCCCATAAACGCCGGCCCCAGTGGCCCTGCGTGGGGGGCCAGTGCAGAGGCCCGATGCATCCACCTTGCCCGTCCACAGGCAGCCTCTCGTCCAGCAAGGCATCCCAGGACCGAAAGCTGACGTCAACGCCTCGTGAGATCGCCAAGTCCCCGCACAGCACCGTGCCCGAGCACCACCCACACCCCATCTCGCCCTATGAGCACCTGCTTCGGGGCGTGAGTGGCGTGGACCTGTATCGCAGCCACATCCCCCTGGCCTTCGACCCCACCTCCATACCCCGCGGCATCCCTCTGGACGCAGGTGATTGCCCTGGGGCCCCCAGAACCCTGCAGTGGTGCTCAACAGGGCCAGGGGCCTCATCAGTGTCCGCTCAGGGACTCCTTAGGCATCAACCATCAGGTTCCCCTGGATGGGGAAACTGAGGCCTCGGGATTGGAAGACCCAACGGTGTAATCATGACCAGCTTAGGTTGGAGCAGAATTTCTCTTAGTAGTTTGCAGGACATGTGGGGTTAAACATTTCAGTGATTTTCTTTTCCTGCAGGACTTATCAGTGCCTTTAGCAATGCAAGGGTATAGCATGAGGACTTGAGTATATGCATTTTTCAAATAGACATGATCTGAAAGTCTTTTTTAAAAGTTGCCGGGCGCGGTGGCTCACGCCTGTAATCCCAGCACTTTGGGAGGCTGAGGTGGGTGGATCACGAGGTCAGGAGATCGAGACCATCCTGGCTGACACGGTGAAACCCCGTCTCTACTAAAAATACAAAAAATAGCCGGAAATGGTGGCGGGCGCCTGTAGTCCCAGCTACTCGGGAGGCTGAGGCAGGAGAATGGCGTGAACCCGGGAGGCAGAGCTTGTAGTGAGCTGAGATCACGCCACTGCACTCCAGCCTGGGCAACAGAGCGAGACTCCGTCTCAAAAAGTAAAAATATAAAAAATAAAAATAAAAAGTTGCATCCCTTTGGTGTATTAATCTGCATTGGGATGTCCTATGTTTGGGACAACTTTGATGCAAAAAGCATCCTTTGTAGAAGTCACCCTCTTGTGTCCTGGCGTGATGTTTTCCTGCTGTCTGAAGCTCAGTTCTGGTTTGTGCTTTGGGCAGCCACACATGTAGGTGGGAGAAGCTGTCTGGGTACAGAAGTAGGGGGCATCCAGACAGGTAGAGCGACACCATCAGGCCTAGGTATGGCTGGTCTCACATGAGCTCCCCTCTGCCCCGCAGCCGCTGCCTACTACCTGCCCCGGCACCTGGCCCCCAACCCCACCTACCCGCACCTGTACCCACCCTACCTCATCCGCGGCTACCCCGACACGGCGGCACTGGAGAACCGGCAGACCATCATCAATGACTACATCACCTCGCAGCAGATGCACCACAACGCGGCCACCGCCATGGCCCAGCGAGCTGACATGCTGAGGGGCCTCTCGCCCCGCGAGTCCTCACTGGCACTCAACTACGCTGCCGGTCCCCGAGGTGAGTGGCGGGCAGACCACCTCCACTGGGTTTGGCCTTATTCCCTAAGGACATGGGTGTGCCCCTGTGGCCTCGCAGAGGCAGCTAGACCTGGTCACCTTGTGTGGCAGACCTGAGTGGGTGGCCTGGGGTTGTGCATGCTGTGGGTGCTGGTTGGCATCTGGTAGGTGAGTGCACAGTGTGTGGCTCCTGGCTGCATTCTCAGTGGGTGCGCATGCATCTGTGTATACTTTTAGGATACAGGGGCCTCAGGAGTTTAAAGAAAGATCAAAATGTGGCCATGCACAGTGGCTCATGCCTGTAATCCCAGCACTTGGGGAGGCCGAGGCAGGTGGATAACGAGGTCAGAAGTTCGAGACCAGCCTGACCAATGTGGTGAAACCCTGTATCTCCTAAAAATACAAAAATTAGCCAGGCATGGTGATGCGCACCTGTAGTCCCAGCTATTCAGTAGGCTGAGGCAAGAGAATCACTTGAACCCGGGAGGCGGAGGTTACAGTGATTGGAGATTGTACCATTGCACTCCAGCCTGGGCAACAGGGCAAGACTCTGTCTCAAAAAAAAAAAAAGAAAAAAAAAGATGAAAATGTGAGGCTGTTTGGAGTTTGTTCCTTTGCCTCGTAAACAGCCCACAGCTGCTTTGCATGCACATGTTCCAGGGCCATCCTCAGAAACGCTTCTGGAATAACCAAGTTCTAGTTGGGGCTCGGCTGCAAAAATCGAAGTCACACTTAAGTATTTTGAACAGTGAGGGTTGAACACAGGGAATGGATTGTGTAGGTGTCAGAGGCTAAAGGGGCACAGAGGGCCTGAGATGGGAACCAGTGAGGGCAGCTGCAGGAGATGCCGTGGCTCGGGCTTGGGAGCAGAAGAGGAGATGGGACTGAGAGAAGCTGAGCGTTCAGAAAAGGGTTCCACGGCTGGTGCTGGGAGCCGAGGAGGGAGTGCCTGCCACCAGCTCTGCTGGCTCCAGAAGTGTGTGCCGTGCTCTCCAGGAGGGTGATCTGGCCGGTGGGCAGCCTGGCCTCTCTCCTCCCTGTGGCTACAGCCCTGGCCCAACACCTCCCGCAGGCATCATCGACCTGTCCCAAGTGCCACACCTGCCCGTGCTGGTGCCCCCGACACCAGGCACCCCAGCCACCGCCATGGACCGCCTTGCCTACCTCCCCACCGCACCCCAGCCCTTCAGCAGCCGCCACAGCAGCTCCCCACTCTCCCCAGGTAGCGCCACCACCCAGTTCGGGGTGGGGACCCCGGCATCCATGGGAGGCAGCTGTGGAATGGGCGGGCAGAGGCGCTGCTCTCTCTGCCCCACCCCAGAAGACAAAGCCAGGCTCTTCTTGGGCCCTGGGGCTGAGTCTCTGGCCTTTGGGTTTCCTAGGAGGTCCAACGCACTTGACAAAACCAACCACCACGTCCTCGTCCGAGCGGGAGCGAGACCGGGATCGGGAGCGTGACCGGGATCGGGATCGGGAAAAGTCCATCCTCACGTCCACCACGACGGTGGAGCACGCGCCCATCTGGAGACCCGGTAGGGCATCAGAGTCCCCGCCCCCTGCCCCGGGACTCCTTGTGGCCCGCAGGAAGCCTCCCCCTGCTGATGCCACTGCCTGTCACCAGGTACAGAGCAGAGCAGCGGCAGCAGTGGCAGCAGCGGCGGGGGTGGGGGCAGCAGCAGCCGCCCCGCCTCCCACTCCCACACCCACCAGCACTCGCCCATCTCCCCTCGGACCCAGGATGCCCTCCAGCAGAGACCCAGTGTGCTGCACAACACAGGCATGAAGGGTATCATCACCGCTGTGGAGCCCAGCACGCCCACGGTCCTGAGGTGGGCCAGGTTGGCATGGGGGAGGGGCAGGCAGGTGGATGGGTGGTCAGTAGGAGGATGAGCAGATGAGAGGTTGCTTGGTGGGAGGTACATGAGAGGTGGGTGGGTGGGCAGATGTGTGGGGGTAGAAGAATAGAATATGTGTGAGTAGTGGATGGGTGGGTGGTCAGGTTAGGTCGGTTAGGTGGGTAGGTAGGTCAGTGGGAAGTTAGGTTAGCTGCGTGGGTGGATGGATGGATGGGGGGGTGGTCGGGTTAGGTGGGTAGGTGGGTCAGTGGAAGGATAGATGGCTGGGTTAGCTGGTTGGATGGGTAGATGGTCAGATTAGGTAGGTAGGTGGGTGAGTGGAAGGACAGATGGCCAGATTAGCCAGGTGGATGGATGGATGGGTGGGTGGTTGAGTTAGGTAGGTAGGTGGGTAGGTGGAAGGATAGATGGCTGGGTTAGCCAGATAGATGGGTGGATGGGTGGGTGGTTGGGTTAGGTGGGTAGGTGGGTCAGTGGGAGGATAGATGGTTAGGTTAGCTGGGTGGGTGGATGGATGGATGGATGGGTGATAGGGTTAGGTAGGTAAGTGGGTCAGTGGGAGGATAGATGGTTAGGTTAGCTGGTGGGTGGATGGATGGATGGATGGGTGATAGGGTTAGGTAGGTAGGTAGGTAGGTGGGTCAGTGGGAGGATAGATGGTTAGGTTAGCTGGTGGGTGGATGGATGGATGGATGGGTGATAGGGTAGGTAGGTAGGTGGGTCAGTGGGAGGATAGATGGTTAGGTTAGCTGGTGGGTGGATGGATGGATGGATGGGTGATAGGGGTAGGTAGGTAGGTGGGTCAGTGGGAGGATAGATGGTTAGGTTAGCTGGTGGGTGGATGGATGGATGGATGGGTGATAGGGTTAGGTAGGTAGGTAGGTAGGTAGGTGGGTCAGTGGGAGGATAGATGGTTAGATTAGCTGGTGGGTGGATGGATGGATGGATGGGTGATAGGGTTAGGTAGGTAGGTAGGTAGGTAGGTGGGTCAGTGGGAGGATAGATGGTTAGGTTAGCTGGTGGGTGGATGGATGGATGGATGGGTGATAGGGTTAGGTAGGTAGGTGGGTGGGTGAGTGGATAGATAGCTGGGTTAGCTGGGTGGATGGATGGGTGAGTGGTAGGTAGGTAAGTAGATGGGCAAAAGGATAGATGGCCAAGTTAGCTGTGTGGGTGGGTGGGTGGTAGGTAGATAGGTGGGTGGCTAAGAGGATAAATGACTGAGTTAGCCAGATGGATGGATGGATGGATGGGTGGATGGGCAGGTGGTTGGGTTAGGTAGGTAGGGGGGTGGGTGAGAGGATAGATGACTGGCTTAGCTGGGTGGGTGGGTGGTAGGTAGGTAGGTAGGTAGGTGGGAGAAAGGATAGATGGCCAGGTTAGCCATGTGGATGGATGGATGGGTGGGTGGCTGAGGTGGTGGGTGGCTGAGGTAGGTAGGTGGGTGGGTGAGAGTATAGACGGCTGCCTTAGCTGAGTGGGTGGTTGGGTTAGGGAGGTAGGTGGGTGGGTGAGAGTATAGTTGGCTGGCTTAGCTGGGTGGATGGATGGATGGGTGGGTGGTTTGCTTAGGTAGGTAGGTGGGTGAGTGAGAGTATAGATGGCTGAGTTAGCTGGGTGGATGGATGGATGGGTGGGTGGTTTGCTTAGGTAGGTGGGTGGGTGAGAGTATAGATGGCTGGGTTAGCTGGGTGGGTGGATGGATGGGTGGGTGGTTTGCTTAGGTAGGTAGGTGGGTGGGTGAGAGTATAGATGGCTGAGTTAGCTGGGTGGATGGATGGATGGGTGGGTGGTTTGCTTAGGTAGGTGGGTGGGTGAGAGTATAGATGGCTGGGTTAGCTGGGTGGGTGGATGGATGGGTGGGTGGTAGGGTTAGGTGGATGATGGAATGGATGGTTGGATGAGTAATTGGGGGGATGAGTGGATGGAGGCCCAGGTGGATGGACGATGGGTTGGGCGGTGGGATGAGTAGATGGGGAGGTTGTTTGATTTGAGAATAGAATCTGTGGAGAGGAAGAGACTGAATGGGGGCTGTGAGGAAAGACTTTCCCAGTCCCCCACATTTAGCAAGGCCGGCAAGGGAAAGAGGTGTCCTTCTTGCGTGGACAAAGTCCCGAGTTTCTCTGAGATGGGAGAGGCCCCTGAGTGTCCTCTGGTGACACACACTCCAGAGATTGTGGGCAGAGCTGCTTCACCAGGGGGGTGGGGGTCACACCTCAACACCTTCCCTGCCCAGGACATTTTTTTTTTTTTTTTTTGAGATGGAGTTGTACTCTGTCACCCAGGCTGGAGTGCAGTGGTACGATCTCTGCTCACTGCAACCTCTGCCTCCCAGGTTCAAGTGATTCTCCTGCCTCAGCCTCCCAAGTAGCTGCAATTACAGGCACGTGCAACCACCCCCGGCTAATTTTTGTATTTTTAGTAGAAATGTGGTTTCACCATGTTGGCTAGGCTGGTCTCAAACTCCTGACCTCACGTGATCTGCCTTCCTCAGCCTCCCAAAGTGCCGGGATTACAGGTGTGCGCCACCAGCCTCCAGGACCTATTTAGAGGCAACTTACTCCTCCAAAATGAATTTTCATTCAAAAAAGTACCTGTGCCCCAACTTCCCGCTTGGGAGCCTGAAGTCATACCCTCCCCTAATCATTATTTCAATTATGAAAAATGGCAATTTCCCAAAAGCAGTGGTGACTTTGTCACCCCTGACTCAGAGACCCAGCAGGTGCATGAAGCACTAATCCCTGGCTGTGGGGAGCAGGGTTCCGCACACAGGCTCTGTGGGATATGCCTGCGGCAGCCGATTAAAAAATATAATGGAAAAAACGAGCACCTGCCCACTGCCCGCTCATGAATGAGGCTCTGGGAGGTAGAGTTAGCGAGAGATGGGGGTGCCCCCATGGAAACGCAGGGCTCTGGGAAGGCCGCGTGGGTGGAGCAGCCAGCTCCCATTCCAGCCCCAGCCCTGTGCAGGGGCAGCTGTGCCCTAGCTTCTCACTCACAGAGCTGGGAACAGCGGCTTTCTCTGTTCTCAGCGCCCACCCTGGCCGCCCCCTGGTGTCCTTCCCCTTGCTCTCCCGCTCCTTACCTGGCTTTTTTAGCTCCTCAGGTATCCTGAGCAGGCCCAGCTCCCTCATGTGTCCCCTCCCTGGAGACCTCCTAGCCCTGCCTCAGCTTCCTTACCGTTCTCTCCTGGCACCTCATTGACTACCTCCACACAGTTACCAGGCTCTGTAGAGCTTGGGATGTCTGTTAGTGTGTTCATAGTCTGTCTTCCGAATTAGATGGTAAGATGCTTGCATCCGTTTTATGACCGCTGTATTCACAGTGTCTGCAACAGTGCCTGGCACCCAGTAGCTGCTTCGTGAGAAGTTTTGGAATGATGCAAGGAATGAATGAACGAATGAGTGGGATAGGTCAAACCGTGCCACACAGAGTCTGGCAGCTTACAGTCAGGGGGGCAGTTTCACTCTGGGAGCAGCAGGGAATGTGGATTTATTCCAGGACAATGGGGACTCATTGAGGGTGGTGGAGGAAGGGGGCAGCTCCCATGACTGCCTGACCGCCTTCTCTCCTCCCCCAGGTCCACCTCCACCTCCTCACCCGTTCGCCCGGCTGCCACATTCCCACCTGCCACCCACTGCCCACTGGGCGGCACCCTCGATGGGGTCTACCCTACCCTCATGGAGCCCGTCTTGCTGCCCAAGGAGGCCCCCCGGGTCGCCCGGCCAGAGCGGCCCCGAGCAGACACCGGCCATGCCTTCCTCGCCAAGCCCCCAGTCCGCTCTGGGCTGGAGCCCGCCTCCTCCCCCAGCAAGGGCTCGGAGCCCCGGCCCCTAGCGCCCCCCGTCTCTGGCCACGCCACCATCGCCCGCACCCCTGCGAAGAACCTCGCACCTCACCACGCCAGCCCGGACCCGCCGGCGCCACCTGCCTCGGCCTCGGACCCGCACCGGGAAAAGACTCAAAGTAAACCCTTTTCCATCCAGGAACTGGAACTCCGTTCTCTGGGTAAGACCACCCTGACAGCGGCCACCTTCATAGACGCGATTATCATGCGTCAAATTGCTCACGATAAAGGGGCGCGAGAAGGAGGTGCGCTGGCCAACGGCTCCCCTCGCGATGGTAAGACTTCCGGCCCGCACCCACCCCGTCTCGTGGTCCAAAGATATTTTCAGATCTCTGCTTTTTACTTTGGCCCCCGTTTTCTTCGTTGTTGGTTTTGGTATTTTGTTTTGAAGCCCATCCGTCCTCGCCGGTTTGCACGCGCTGACGACTACTCCGGCTGCGCCCGCCCCTCTGGTTTGGGGACTCTCATCATTTGCACATCATTTTACCATGGTTTTTTTTTTTTTTTTTTTTTCTGGATTTTTGCTTTTTTTTCTTTAATGAATGGATCTGTGATTCTGACTTCGACTGCGCCCCCATCTCCCACTTTGCGCCTGTGTCCGGGGAGCAGGGATGGGGCTGCGGGAGGGCTGGGGCCTACGCCCCCACCTGCCGGCTGCCTGGATGCAGTCAGACTAGGGGGAAGTGGAGGCAGGCGGTGCAGGGAGAAGCTGAGGCGGGGCGGGGGCCTGCGCATCAAGGAGGAGCTGGGTCCAGCTCTTGCATCCTGCCCTGTCCCCAGCCCATGTACCCCAGAAAAAGGTGAGCCCTGTGCATCTGGACCCCTGCCTTGGCCCTAGTTCATGGCTCCTCTCTGTTGGACTGGGATGGCCGAGGCTCTAGCCCAGGCAGGGCCCCAGGGACCCAGAGTCACTCCCAGCCACACCCCCACTTCTCATTCTGCCCCACACATTCCTTCCCCAGAGACCCATGCTGCCCCCATCTCACGCTGGCCTCGCCCGGCCTCCACTGCCTGAACCCATCTCTGTCCCTTCTTGCCTACCTAATCTCTCTCTGTGTCTCCCTCTCCCTCTGTCTCTGTCCCGGGCTCTGCATCTCTCTCCACCTCTCCCTTGGCCTCCCTCTCTCTCCCCAACACCCCTCTCTGCCTTACTCTCTTTGGGAGCCCAAACCCTACCCCTAGCTTGGGTTCCCCTTGACCCCACGGGGACCCAGCCAGGTGGGAGGGCAGCCCTGCCCCTCTGACCCCGAGCCCCTGGGCCCGGTGCCTGACTCTGCACCCTGCCTGCCCTAGGTTACCACGGCAGCAGCTACAGCCCCGAAGGGGTGGAGCCCGTCAGCCCTGTGAGCTCGCCCAGCCTGACCCACGACAAGGGGCTCCCCAAGCACCTGGAAGAGCTCGACAAGAGCCACCTGGAGGGGGAGCTGCGGCCCAAGCAGCCAGGTACGCCCCACCCAGCACCCAGGCCCCTGAAGCCCTGCACGATGAGGACCCTCACGGCCCCATCACGCAGATGGGAAAACAGAGGTGCCTAAAGGCCAAGGAATCGGCTGGGTCAGGAGGCTCAAAGGCACAGGGCTGGCATTTGGGCCCAGCAGCCCTGGGGACAGCAGACACCCCCTGACCAGCTCTGCTCTGCCTGCAGGCCCCGTGAAGCTTGGCGGGGAGGCCGCCCACCTCCCACACCTGCGGCCGCTGCCTGAGAGCCAGCCCTCATCCAGCCCGCTGCTCCAGACCGCCCCGGGGGTCAAAGGTCACCAGCGGGTGGTCACCCTGGCCCAGCACATCAGTGTAACTACGTGTTCTCTGCTGCTCCTTGTCACCTTTGCACCTGGGGTCACCAGGCCTGGAGAGGGGATGGGGAACCCCACAGCCCCTCTGTCCTGGTGGGGGTGGCTGGGGGATCCAGGGCATGGGTGAGGAGGGGGATCCAGGGCATGGGTGAGGGCCCGCACCATCACCACCCCCTAATCCATGGGTGGAGCCTGTGATGCGAGCCGATGGCATCTTCACTGGCAATGAGGCCTTCCTGGTGGCCCGGGTTTCTCAGTGTCATGGGCCGGTCACATCAGCCATCTGCCAACTACCAGCTTGGGACCGCTGAGCACAGCCCCACTCCCATGCACACCGGGACACAGAGGCCCAGAGGGTGTCGGGCAGGTCCACAGTCACCCAGGAAGCTGGCCCCAGCCAGGATTCTGCCCCAAGCTCCGTCTAGCCCCTCCCCACCCCCAGAAGGTTCTGGCAGGAGGGTGCTGCCTGACCCTGGGCCCCCCCACTTGCCTGCAGGAGGTCATCACACAGGACTACACCCGGCACCACCCACAGCAGCTCAGCGCACCCCTGCCCGCCCCCCTCTACTCCTTCCCTGGGGCCAGCTGCCCCGTCCTGGACCTCCGCCGCCCACCCAGTGACCTCTACCTCCCGCCCCCGGACCATGGTGCCCCGGCCCGTGGCTCCCCCCACAGCGAAGGGGGCAAGAGGTGAGCGAGGGATGGGGGTGCCTCTTGCTGGTCAGCCGGTGGGAGGCCTTCGTCAGCTGGGTGCCTCAGAGCAGGGTCCGAGCTCAGCTGCATACGAGGCCCGCCTGGCCTCATTGCACACGCAAGAAATGGAGGCTCCAGGAGATGGGGAAGTCACAGAGCGGATACATAACAAATAACAGCTGATAAAAGTACATGCTGTGCTCAGTGGGTTCCAGGCACTCACGTGTACCCTTTGCACACAGCCCCCCAGGAGACATAGGCAGCATTCTCCCCATTTCACAGATGAAGAAACTAAGGCCTGGAGAAGTGAATTCACTTGCCCACAGGGACACAGTCAGCAGGTGACAGAGGGGGATTCAATCCAGGGCTGTATGACTAGAGAGCAACCTTTCCACACATGCACACCCGCGCACACATGCACACCGCACACACATGCACACCCGCACACACACGCACACCGCACACACATGCACACCACACACGCACACATGCACACCCGCACACACATGCACACCACACACGCACGCATGCACACCCGTGCACACATGCACACCGCACACACATGCACACCGCACACACATGCACACCACACACGCACACCGCACACACATGCACACCACACACGCACACCGCACACACATGCACACCACACACGCACACCGCACACATGCAACCCGCGCACACATGCACACCACACGCACACCGCACACACATGCACACCCTGCACACATGCACACCACACACGCACACCGCACACACATGCACACCACACATGCACACCCGCACACACATGCACACCGCACACACATGCACACGCACATGCACACCGCACATGCACACGCGCACACCCGCACACCCCTGTAGATGCACGCACATGCACATGCTCACGCACACGCCCACCCTGGTGAACCCTGGGGCCTCTGGGGGTCAAAAGAGGAAGAGAGGGGAGGGCCCCGAGCTCCAGGGTGAAGGAGGCGTTTCGGTGAGGGCAGGAGGTAATGTGTGTGCGAGGACAGACATGGCAAGACAGCAGGATATCTTTGGGGGACAGTAGTGTAGCTGGTACTGGGGTACAACCAGAATTCAGAGCAGGGGTCAGTAAACTATGGCCCATGGGCCAGATCTAGCCCGGGCCCTGTGTTTGTACAATTCATGAACTAAAAAGATGATTTTACATTTTTAAAGGTTGTTTAAAAAAAATAAAAATGATAACCATACATGCCAGAGATTACTTGTGGTCAAAAATGCCTAAAACGTTTATGATTTGGCCACGTACAGGAAAAGTGTGCTGGGCCCTGGTTTAGAGTGGAGGGGTGCGTCCCCTCAGGAGGGAGACCTCTGACCACATCTGGGGCCCTTTCTCCATCCAGGTCTCCAGAGCCAAGCAAGACGTCAGTCTTGGGTGGCGGTGAGGACGGTATTGAACCTGTGTCCCCACCGGAGGGCATGACGGAGCCAGGGCACTCCCGGAGTGCTGTGTACCCGCTGCTATACCGGGATGGGGAGCAGACGGAGCCCAGGTACTTCTGTGGGCACATGCGCTGCCCCCGGGATGCTCTGGTATCAGCTCCTTGCCCATCCTTGGCCCCAGTCCACCGTGGTGCCATGTGGAGAGTGACAAGGGTACAGGGCTCAGCTGGGTGACCTCAAGCCTGCCAAGCAAGTTTCACCAACTTGGGGGTGTGATACATGCCCAGCCTCCCTGGGGAGACCTCAGTGGTAGCTTTGCATGCCTTGGGCTGGGATCTCAGCTGGACCAGGCCCCCGTTGCCAGCCCCTGTTGAACCTCTAAGAAATAATGAGCTAGGTGTGCTGGGCCAGACGGGGGGCGATGGGTGAGGTGGGACCTGAGAAGGAAGCTGGGCCTGCTGGCCTTGGGGAAGGGCATGATCGGAACCCAGTTTCAGTCCTTGGGGCTCTCTTTAGAGGGTCAGGCTGGAGCAAGTGGTCAGAGGCAGCCCACCACGCAGTCAGGCGTCTCCCAAGACACCCCTAGCCCTAGGACAGGTAAACCGCAGAGATTTCAGGAGCCGTGATCTTCTACCAGGCAGGGGATGCAGGCGTGGGGGTGGGTGAAGCTTGCTTCCAAATGTGTAAGGCATCTCAGGTGGTGAGTTCCCCGTCATCAAAGGCATGCAAGCTCAGCACCAAGTGAGCTGATGTGAGGTGTTTGATCCTCACAGCAGGATGGGCTCCAAGTCTCCAGGCAACACCAGCCAGCCACCAGCCTTCTTCAGCAAGCTGACCGAGAGCAACTCTGCCATGGTCAAGTCCAAGAAGCAAGAGATCAACAAGAAGCTGAACACTCATAACCGGAATGAGGCTGAATACAGTAAGGGGCCTGCAGACTCCCGGGGAAGCATGGGGCCACAGGTGGGCGGGTGGCCTGCCTGGATAGCTGGAGCCGCCCAGTGGCAGAAACCCACGGTGCACCTTCGAAAGCTAAGTGGCCCTGCTGACCGCCTCCCCCCAAGCCCTTTGCCTCACATTTGGGGAGCCCCAGGGCAGTTTCTTGATTTGCTGGGCTTTCCGCAGGAGCTTACTGGCACAGAAGAATAGCACCCAGCACATAGTAGGTGCCCAGTGAATACCTGCATGAATACTGGGACCAGGGGTTGGGTCCCTCCCACACAAGGGCCGGGCGCCTCCCACGCTCAGCACCAGTGTGGCTTTGCATCCATTGACGTGGTTGCTGGTATGAATGCCCCACTCTGCTTCCCAGTCCCTAGCACAGCGCCTGGCAGTTAGCAGATCCACCAGGGAATACATGAGTGGGTGGGCAAATAAAGAATCTGTCACAGTCCCTGACCCCAAGAAGCCTCATCTGCCAGGGGAGTTTGGACAAATCACAGATGCATTTCCCTTCCTGGGGCTGGAGTAGAAACCTTGCAGATAGTCACTGGCTTGCTGGGCACGGTGGCTCATGCCTATAGGCCCAGTACTTGGGGAGGATGAGGCAGGAGGATTGCTTGAAGCCGGGAGTTCAAGACCAGTCTGTGCAACATAGCAAGACCCCATCGCTACAAAAAATTAAAGAAACAGGCACACGCCTATAGTCCCAGCTACTGGGGAGGCTGAGATAGGAGGACTGCTTGAGCCTGGGAGGTCAAGGCTGCAGTGAGCTATGATCACACCACTGCACTCCAGCCTGGGCAACAGAGCAAGACATTGTCTTAAAAAGAAAAAAAATCTCTGACCCAGGCTGGTAACTCCAGGGCCCTGTAAGTGCAGTCCAGGGAACCGTAGCATCAGCATCCCCAGGGTACGTTGGCATCCCCAGGGTACTGGTTAGAAATGCAGGCCCTTGGCCGGGCGCAGTGGCTTACGCCTGTAATCCCAGCACTTTGGGAGGTCAAGGCAGGTGGATCATATGAGGTCAGGAGTTCGAGACCAGCCTGACCAACATGGTGAAACCCCCGTCTCTACTAAAAATACAAAAATTAGCCAGCCGTGGTGGCGGGTGTCTGTAACCCCAGCTACTCAGGAGGCTGAGGCAGGAGAAATCACTTGAACCTGGGAGGCGGAGGTTGCAGGGCGCCGAGATCGCACAATTGCACTCCAGCCTGGGTGACAGAGCGAGACTCTGTCTCAAAAAAAAAAAGAAAGAAATGCAGACACTTGGCCCTGTCCCAGGCCTGCTGCATCAGAACCTGCAATGAACAAGATTCCCCAGGTGATGCCAGCACACCTGGCCTGGACCACACAGGGAACTGGTAGGGCAGGTGATTCCCAGAGACCTGGGGGCCTCACCCACTGTCACCCGCTTCCAGATATCGGCCAGCCTGGGACGGAGATCTTCAATATGCCCGCCATCACCGGAACAGGTAACCCATCCAGCCCTTGCTATATGGCTGCCCAGGTCCCCTGCGCTCCCTCCCCACCCCTGCTCCAGCTGTCATGAAGGGAGGAGGAGCCTTCGCTAGTCCAGGTGTACCCCCTCATTCTGGGATGAACTAACCGCACAGTAGGATTCAGAGTCACACAACAGGCAGGCGAGGCTTGTTTCCCTTGTAGAAAGGACCCTCACTGTGCAGGGAGTCTGGAGTTAAGATGCCCTCGGGTGGTTAGTAAGTATCAGATGCACCCTCACCAGCTGGAAACTCACCTTGCTGCTTCGCCAGCCTCAGCTGGAGATGCACGTGTCTGGACGAGGGGTGGGCCTGAGCTCAGAGCACAAACCTCCAAGTTCACTCGGGCATTTGTTATAGCTAGACCTTCATTCCTTAATTCCAGCCAGGGAACTGGGAAGCCTTACTTTTTTTTTTTTTCAAGATCAAATACAGGTGTGTGGCAGAGAGAGGTGTAAAATTGACACACACTTTTAAGCTGAAACTTAAGACTTCTATGATCTTTTGGACTTAGGGGTCCCTTGAGGTTGGAGCCCCATCCTCTAGGAGGGCCCCATTGTGTATTTCCTTGGTGAGTCTGGGGTGTGGCCTCCGGGGGTCACTCTGCATGGGCAGGCCTGGCCCAGTGGGGCTGAGGCAGTTTCGGGGTCGGCTGCCTCTGTGTGGGTGCCTGGTTATCCTCTGGTCCTTTGGTGGAAGCCAAGGCCGGGATGGAGGTCGGAGAGGTTTGCTGATCTTCCCCGGGGGACATTCTTGGGCCTTGAGCCCTGGGAATGGTGAGCGAAGGACAGTCATTCAGATATTATCAGGGGGTCATCGAGGCCTCCAAATGGGAGTCCCAACTAGGACACCTCCACCTGCCCAGTGACTAGACACTGGGGGCATTGCCAAGCCTCAGGCAGTGGGAAGAAGACAATTTGGTCGAAACAACAAGAGGGTTAGAAATGAATGTTCCTGGGATGTTCTAAATCTTGAAATAGGTGCTAGACACACAGGTGTATCTGTGTGTACAAACTCATAGCATGGTACAGTGAAGATTTATGCTAACACTTATATATAAATATTTTGTATTTATCTTTTTAAGACACGGTCTTTCTGTCACCTAGGCCAGTGTGCGGTGGTGCGATCACGGCTCACTGCAGCTTCCGCCTCCCAGGCTTAGATGATCCTCCTACCTCAGCCTCCTGAGCAGCTGGGACTACAGGCACTCGCCACTGCACCCAACTAATTTTTTAACTTTTTTGTAGAGACGGGCTCTCGATATGTTACCCAGGCTAGTCTTGAACTCCTGTCCTCAAGCTGAGGATCCTCCCACCTCGACTGATTTTTGTTTGTTTGTTTGTTTGACAGAGTCTCGCTCTGTCGCCCAGGCTGGAGTGCAGTGGTGCGATCTTGGCTCACTGCAGCCTCCGCCTCCTGAGTTTAAGCAGTTCTTCCACCTCAGCCTCCCAGGTAGCGGGATTACAGACACCAGCCACTACACCTGGCTAATTTTTGTATTTTTAGTAGAGACAGGGTTTCATTATGTTGGCCAGGCTGATCTCAAACTCCTGACATTAGATGATCCACCCACATTGGGCCTCCCAAAGTGCTGAGATTACAGGCGTGAGCAGCTACACCCAGCCTGATTTTTTCTTTTTATGCAGTTTTAGTCCACAAGAAGAAATTTTCTAGGCTCCAGTCTTTGCCACTCAGCCTGTGTCAGACTTCACCTTTATAAATGGAGATCATTAAGCCTGGAGCCAGCTCCATCAGGTCACGGACTCATGGCCTTGGTTAGAAGGCCTGGTCGCGCTGCTGTGATTTCAGCACTCACCCTTGTTGGAAATGTTGCTTTTTCTTCATGCACATGGCTGTTTTTTCAAAAGTGCTGCAGAAATGTGGCCAAGACAGCAGAAAAGGTGTGAGCATCCCTGGCTACAAACGCATTTGAAACCAAAAGGGAAAAGAAAACGCAGGCAGCCAGCAGTTGCTACAGAAACGTGATTTTCAAAGCATCTGCGTCACCTGCAACCTCATGGAAGCCTCGGTTTAGTTTACAAAGGAGCGAGTGGTCAGATGATTTGACCACTTTGTATCCATACGATTCATTCAGAGGAGAAGTTTAAAAATCCATGAAACTCTTGCCCCGTGGTGGGCACGGTGGGATGGGGATTCACTGGCGGCTTTTGAAAGCAAAGTCTGGTTTAACAAAAATTCTGAAAAGACAGCACCTACAGGGGGTCTGCAAAGGTCCCCCACCTCCACATGGTTCACAAGAAAGAAAAAAGGGAAAGGAAATGTGGTTAACAGAAAAGGAGGTTCCCCCGATTGTCAGGAGGTGTTCTGGAAGCATCCTCTTGGGACCGGTTTGTTGATTCGACCACTTTGTCCTTGGGACTGGGCAGCTGGGCCAGCTGGGGCCGGACCAGGGCTGGTCCCGTGATTGTGTCTACCTCTGCCCTGTCCCCTGCACGCACCGTAACTGCATGGCTACGACCCCGCCCTCAGCGTCCGTCTCTGCACCTCTTTCTCCTCATGGCTCCTGGGTGGGGAGAGGCAGAGGGAGGAGAGTAGGCCCAGCTTGGTGGGGAGGCAGGGGGCTGCACGTCCCAGGTCACACAGGTGGAGGTGGGGCAGCGGGAGGACCGTCTGGTCACCTTCTCTCTCTCAGTCCCTTACCCGGCCCCCTGCCAGCCCCCAGCTCTGGCTTGACCCAATTTTCTAGCAGCCTGTTCCCCAACCAGGGTAGCCCTCCCATCTCCCACCCTCTCCATTAAGGCCACTTGGGATTTAAAAAAAAACAAAAAAACAAAACAAAAAAAAACAGCCCCAGCTAGGATTGGAGGTGCAGACGGGGCTTGTGATTTCCTAGAGGACAGAATAGGAATGAGAATAGGGGCTGGCGGGGGCATCTGACCTCCCCTACCCCACCTCCCTGGCAGTGCCCAAGAGCTTCCGGGGCCCCAGGTAGAAGAAACCAGCCTCTCTCCTTTTATCACCACCCAGCAGGAAAAAAAGGGTGGGGAGGGATAGGGAAATAAATATGTTGCTTTGCCGAAATGTGCTCACTGTGTATTTCTCTCTCCTCCTCCTCCTCCTCCTCCTCCTTCCCTCTCTCTCCCTTCTCTCTCTCCGTCGCCCCTCTGGCTCCCCCTCCCCGGCCCTCATGTGTCTGTCTGTCTGTCTGTCTCTCTCTCCCAGGCCTTATGACCTATAGAAGCCAGGCGGTGCAGGAACATGCCAGCACCAACATGGGGCTGGAGGCCATAATTAGAAAGGCACTCATGGGTAAATATGACCAGTGGGAAGAGTCCCCGCCGCTCAGCGCCAATGCTTTTAACCCTCTGAATGCCAGTGCCAGCCTGCCCGCTGCTATACCCATAACCGCTGCTGACGGACGGAGTGACCACACACTCACCTCGCCAGGTCTGCAGGCCACCCCCGCCCCGCCCCCGTCTGTCCCCACCCCCGGTGTGATTAATCCTCGCTCCTCCGCGCTCCTCTGACAACCCCCTCCTCGAGCTTTGGAGCTTGTGACTTTATTTTTGTGCGTGTTTGACCTCGTTCTGGAGTTTGCTAATCTGAAGCTGGGCTGACACCCCCCAAGTGTCTGCACCCTCTGCCCCCCAGCCCCGGCCCTCCTGCCCACTAGGCCCGAAGCGCTGCCGCCTCCCTCGGACACTCACACTGCCGTCCGCCCCCCAGTCCTCCTGCCTTCTTCCCTGCGGGGAACCGGCTTCTTGGCCCTTCTGTCTCCTTGGGGGAGACCGGGCTGGAGTGAAGCCCCACCCACACTGTGTGGACAGGGGAATGGCAGCCAGGCCTGTACTCAGCATCTGCCAGGCCCACTATGTGTCCTCAGCTGCCCCTTAGCCTGGTGGGGAGGAGCCCAGGGTCTGTCTCAGCCCTGGGAGTCAGGGAGCCTTAGGGGTCAGCCCCCCATCTGCCTGGGTCCCCATAAATACCCTCTGTATCAGGGCAGGGAGCTGAGGAGAGAGTTGCAGTTGTCCAACCTGGACACCGAGGCCCCAAGAAGCTTCTGGAGCCTCTGTGGGGGTCAGGCCTGGCCTCAGGGGTCCTGACTTCTCTGCACGGGGCCTGGATCCTGCCTAGCCTTAGCATGGTCCTGGGGCCACACTCAAACTGGAAGCCCAGCTTCATGCTTAGGGTTCCAGCCCCTGGGGCTAGGGTCGCTGCAGGACAGCCCGGGGGCTATTGCAAACAGCAGAGAGTTTAGCCACCTCCCCCTGCCCAGCAGAAACTCATCTCTACCCTCCGGGCTCATGGCTGGCCATCTGGTCAACCCTGGCTTCCCAGATGGGGCGGGCAGCAGGGAGGAGGGGTTCACGTCGTCACTCTCCCTCCCTCTTTGGAGGGCCCGTGGCAGGACCTCACCCCGCCCCTGTGGCCCCACTGCAGTGTCAGTGCTGTCTTCACTGCCCAACGCAGCCCCTTCCCATCTTGTCCCCCTGCAGGTGGCGGCGGGAAGGCCAAGGTCTCTGGCAGACCCAGCAGCCGAAAAGCCAAGTCCCCAGCCCCGGGCCTGGCGTCTGGGGACCGGCCACCCTCTGTCTCCTCAGTGCACTCGGAGGGAGACTGCAACCGCCGGACGCCGCTCACCAACCGCGTGTGGGAGGACCGGCCCTCGTCCGCAGGTGGGCACCAGGTGGGGACAGGGCTGGGCTCGCCGAGCCCCCCGACACTGGGCTGTGAATGCTGCTGGGGCACTGAATGCTGAGTGCCTGTTGCACGCAGAGCTCAGACTGGGGCCTGTTCTGCAGACCCGACACCGGGCTGTGAATGCTGCTGCCGAGGCACTGAAGGCTGAGCACCTGCTGCGTGCAGAGCTCAGACTCGGGCCTGTTCTGTGGAAACGCTGTCCACGGGCCTGGGCAGCTGAGCCTGGCTCACGAACCGTCAGGATGCTTCCTCCAGGGGCACAGGCAGAGGAAAAGGGTGTGGCTGGGGCTGGCCAGATCACATGGGCCTGGTGGGCCATCCAGGGGAGCCTGGACTTCCTTTGATGGGTAGTGAGGAGCCATGGAGGGCTTTCGGAAGGGAAATGCTGATCTAACATAGGGTCAGAAGGCCCCTGGGAGAACAGACCAGAGGAACGGTGAATAGGCTACTGCTATAGTCCAGGCAAAAGACAGCAGGGTGTGAACGGGGACGGAAGTAGAACAGGTGAAGAGAGGCAGACGGTTCTGAGACCTGTTCGCAGTTAGAAAGAGCTGGGAGGGCTGTTGGACAGAAACGCTGAGGCCTCCGTTTCCCGGTGTGGTGGGCAGGCGGCCAGCAGGGGTTGCCGGGCTCACAGAGGCCTCCTGGGCATCTTTTGCTTCTTCCCGCAGGTTCCACACCATTCCCCTACAATCCCCTGATCATGCGACTGCAGGCGGGTGTCATGGCTTCCCCACCCCCACCGGGCCTCCCCGCGGGCAGTGGGCCCCTCGCTGGCGCCCACCACGCCTGGGACGAGGAGCCCAAGCCACTGCTCTGCTCGCAGTATGAGACACTCTCCGACAGCGAGTGACTCAGAACGGGGGAAGGGGGGGCGGTGTCAGGTCCCAGCGAGCCACAGGAACAGCCCGGCAGGAGCAGGGTGGCTGCCAACTCCCCCCACCGAGGAAGGAGCCCCTGAGTCCGCCTGCGCCTCCATCCATCCGTCCGTCCAGAGCCGGCATCCTTGCCTGTCTAAAGCCTTAACTAAGACTCCCGCCCCGGGCTGGCCCTGTGCAGACCTTACTCAGGGGATGTTTACCTGGTGCTCGGGAAGGGAGGGGATGGGGCCGGGGAGGGGGCACGGCAGGCGTGTGGCAGCCACACGCAGGCGGCCGGGGCGGCCAGGGACCCAAAGCAGGATGACCACGCACCTCCACGCCACTGCCTCCCCCAAATGCATTTGGAACCAAAGTCTAAACTGAGCTCGCAGCCCCCGCGCCCTCCCTCCGCCTCCCATCCCGCTTAGCGCTCTGGACAGATGGACGCAGGCCCTGTCCAGCCCCCAGTGCGCTCGTTCCGGTCCCCACAGGCTGCCCCAGCCAACGAGATTGCTGGAAACCAAGTCAGGCCAGGTGGGCGGACAAAAGGGCCAGGTGCGGCCTGGGGCAAATGGATGCTCCGAGGACTGGACTGTTTTTTTCACACATCGTTGCCGCAGCGGTGGGAAGGAAAGGCAGATGTAAATGATGTATTGGTTTACAGGGTATATTTTTGATACCTTCAATGAATTAATTCAGATGTTTTACGCAAGGAAGGACTTACCCAGTATTACTGCTGCTGTGCTTTTGATCCCTGCTTACCGTTCAAGAGGCGTGTGCAGGCCGACAGTCGGTGACCCCATCACTCGCAGGACCAAGGGGGCGGGGACTGCTGGCTCACGCCCCGCTGTGTCCTCCCTCCCTCCCTTCCTTGGGCAGAATGAATTCGATGCGTATTCTGTGGCCGCCATCTGCACAGGGTGGTGGTATTCTGTCATTTACACACGTCGTTCTAATTAAAAAGCAAATTATACTCCAGTTACAAAGGTTTCTTCTCTACCTCAGACTGGGCAGCCAATAGGGCAGGCAGCTGGGGTCCAGGGGACAGCGGGAGGATACCCCTGGAGGGCCAAGGCCACATCCCCCTGAGTCACCAGGGAGTGGATCCTTTTGCAAGTTGAATATTTATACCCTTGGTAAGGACATCACCATGAGGGCATCAAATAGTCACATCTGTGGTGAAGGTATCGTGTTCACACCCATGGTAAGTGTGTCAGATGTTCACATGGGTTCACACCCATGTGTCAGGTATTCACACAATGGTGAGAGTGTCAGGTATTCACACGATGGTCAGGGTGTCGTGTTCACACTCATGGTAAGAGGGTGTCAGGTATTCACACCCATGTATCAGGTATTCACACCATGGTGAGGGTGTCAGATGTTCACACATGGTGAGTGTCAGGTGTTATACCATGGTGTCAAATATTCACACCATGGTGTCAGGTATTCACACCGTGGTGAGGGTGTCATGTTCACACTCATGGTGTCAGGTATTCACACCCATGGTGAGGGTGTCATATGTTCACACTCATGGTGAGGATGTCATGTTCACACTCATGGTATCAGGTATTCACACCATGGTGAGGGTGTCAGATGTTCACACCATGGTGAGAGGGTGCCAGGTATTCATACTCATGTGTCAGGTATTCACACCATGGTGAGAGGGTGTCAGGTTCACACCCATGTGTCAGGTATTCACATGATGGTGAGTGTGTCAGGTATTCACACCATGGCGAGGGTGTCAAGTCACACCCATGGTGAGGGTGTCAGATGTTCACACTCATGGTGAGGATGTCAGGTATTCACACCCATGTGTCAGGTATTCACACTCATGGTGAGGGTGTCAGATGTTCACACTCATGGTGAGGGTGTCAGATGTTCACACCCATGTGTCAGGTATTCACACTCATGGTGAGGATGTCAGATGTTCACACTCATGGCAAGAGTATCAAATATACGCAGGGTGAGGGTGTTGGGTGTTCACACCCATAGTGATGGTATCTAATATTCACATCCATGGAGTCCAGAATGGCCATCACTTCCTAACTGGAGTCTTTTAATGTCATCCCTGCCCACGGAGATCATGAAAGGGGATGTCCCGGTGTGTTTTGAATACAGGCAGGAGAGAGAGCAACCTCTGCCAGCTTGTTCAGGTGCTTCTTGGGTTCAGGTGTACCACATCTTGGGTGTGCCCTGTCTTGTGCCCGCAGCATCCCTTCTGGAGCAGAGTGGAACGTGGGAATGGCCACAGTTCTTCGCTATTGACCCAGTCACTCTTGGCCTTGTCCCTTGGTGCCAGTGGCCTGGCCCTCCCCCTCATTTTCCTGCCCTTTCCCTATGCTGCCACAGCAGCACGGCTGCCCCTCCACACTCCCCCAAAGCCTGACACCCCACCAGGTGCCTGGTCCCGTGTGCAGTGTCAGTCCCCGGAGCCAGATTGGGTGGCTGAGCTGGAAGGGCATCAGAGAGACTTCATTTGCCCACTGGTCCCCAGGTATAGCTACAGGCGCCCTGGCATGGGGAGTGCACTGGGGTCCCCTGTGGTGCCACTGCCTGCTTCCCTAGAGGGAGGAAGCCCACCTTTGCCCTGGAGCTTCCCCTGCTGATCCGGAGTGGCTTGAAGCCTCCCGGTAGGGCTTCTATCTGGACAGCCCCATCGCAACCTCTTAGCCATCCTATGTCCCCAAGCCCATGGGGACAGCGCTGGCCTGAGGGTGGCCTCTGAGGCCTGCCCCCATCCTAGAGCAGAGGTCAGAGAACCTTTCCTCTTGGCAAAGCCATGAGGTCAGCTCTGCCCCAATGGCATTCCTGGAGCCACTGTGGAGTGAGGACCCCCAGTTTGTGTCCCACTCCACCCAAGACCCACCAGACGTGTAGACAGTTGGCAGCCAGGAAGCGCCTGCCCTGCGAAAGCTGTCCTCCTGCTGGGTGGGTTCCCAGGGTGGCCCCAGCTTCCCAGGCCCCTAAAACCTTTGGGAGTGCAAAGGGGGCGGGAGGTGGGCCCTCTGCCCCTCATAGGCACAAGATAATCTGCAAAGCAGGGCATTCTCTTGTTGCTCTTCCTTCAGAAGTGCGTCTGAGTCATGCTAAGCATGGGCGTCCCAGGATCCTGGAATTCTGCCTGTCCCCATCCCTCAGCCTTCAGGCCCAGGCAGTCTGGGGTGCTGACCTCAGTTCACCCAGAAAGAGGCAGTCCCAAATCCCCAAAGAGGGCCCTCCCTGGCCCAGCTACTGGTAAGCAGGGACAAAGGGGTGGTGCCAACACAGAATCCAGCCTTGGGGGTTCTGATGGGGATTTGCCAGCAAGAATGGCCAAGGCTGGGGGTCCCTGGCCCTGTGCTGGTGTCTGACCAGCCTCACATCCAGCACTGCAGAAACCAGCCCCACAGGACTGGGGGCAATGAAAGGGAGAACCATGGTCCGCTGGAAGGAGAAATTGCCACCTTCTGCCCCGACCCTCCCAGGGGACCCAAAGCCTTCAGGGCCCAGGCTTGCCCAGGGTCCTGCCTCCCCTGGAGTGGGGACCAGGGAGGAGGGGCATCCTCAGGGGCTCTGCCCAGCCTCACTGGCTCTCGGTGTCCCACCCTGATTACTGTGTCCAGGTTAAAAATAAGCAGAAGCCTTGGGCCCATGCAGTCCTGGATTCCAGCTTGGTGAGTGCGATCTGTGTGGACTTGGGGATGCTTCGGGTGCCCTCTGGGCCTTGGTTTCTCATCTGTGCGCCGGGCTCTGATGCGTCCCCACAGGGCTGAACCTGGCACTGGGCTGTAGTTCTGAGGCCGGCAGGCAGATGGCAGTGTGGAGCCGGCAAAGGGCCCTGTCCCAGGCAGGCCTGCCCTCCACCCAGGGCACAGAGTGGCCCCTACCCAGAATCCAGGATGGGTCGGGGTGGTGGTCATGCCAGCCGCCAAGGGTTACCCACGCACATCGGTGAGGACCAATATCCCACAGCATCTCGTTCAGCCATCAGTTAGACCAGAGAGATGGGAGTGGATCACAGAGCTCAGCCCTCACGGTCATCACCACCAGCCCCCATCTCTGTGCCTCTGAATTGGTACCACTCAGCACCACAGCGTATCTTCTCTGAGGACCAGGGACTTAGACCCAACCCAGGCAGTTGTTTGCAGGTGCATGGAAAGCTCTCAGCCTCCTGCCCTCAGAGGGTCCACTCTGTCTCCCAGCTACAAGCCAGTTGGTCCTCAGCCTTCAAAGAGGTCATCCCACCTGCCCCCAAAGAAAGAGGTCATCCCATCTACCCCTAAAGAGGTCATCCGACCTACCCCCAAAGAAAGAGTTCATCCCATCTACCCCCAAAGAAAGAGGTCATCCCATCTACCCCTAAAGAAAGAGGTCATCCCATCTACCCCCAAAGAAAGAGGTCATCCCATCTACCCCCAAAGAAAGAGGTCATCCCATCTACCCCTAAAGAAAGAGGTCATCTGACCTACCCCCAAAGAAAAAGGTCATCCCACTTACCCCTAAAGAAAGAGGTCGTCCCACCTATCCCCAAAGAAAGATGTCATCCTACCTACCCCTAAAGAGGTCGTCCCACCTACCCCCAAAGAAAGACGTCATCCTACCTACCCCCAAAGAAAGAGGTCATCCCACCTACCCCCAAAGAAAGAGGTCATCCCATCTACCCCCAAAGAAAGAGGTCATCCCATCTACTCCCAAAGATGTCATCCACCCGTGTCTTGTGTGGCTTTTTCATTGCTCCATCTTTAAAATGAAGACTCATGCTGTTCCCCTGACCCCTATCTCCCTGGAAAACTCCTATACACACTTCAAAACCCAGCTGGGGCATTACTTCCTTGAAGAGCCCACTACCCTGGCCTATCTTCTCTCCCCTCTGGGTCTCTGATAACATAGTGCAATCCTTGTCTCAAACCCAACAGAGCCCTCGAGGGGCAGAGCTCTTGTCTTTCCCCTCCTGACCCTGCCTTTGGCTCTGAACCTCCCTGGCAAGTGTGTTGTGAACTGACGCTGCATCTAGTTCTCAAAAGAAAGCTAGAAAGAGCTCTCTGTAAAGGACAGTTGGTGGCAAATGTCACCATGTCTTAGGACATCGGGAAGTTGGTTAAATGCAGATTCCTGGGTCCACCTAGACAGTCTGATGCTCTAGGTCCAGGGTGGGGCCCAGGAATCTGTGTTTTCAACAAGCAGCCCAGGGGTTTCTGGTGGGGGTGGTTGGCGACCCTCACTAGGATGGCAGGGACGGTGCCCAGGGTTGGAGCTAGGCCCTCACCTGGAACCTGGCTCCTTCACTTCCATCTGATCAGGAGATCTCCAGTAAGTGCACAAAAGTCTCTGTAGAAGGAGGCCTGGCCACCAGCCCCAAGAGCGGCTGCCCAGAGAGAGGGCAGCAACAGACTGGTCCCAAAGCCCCTGGGGTTGGCTCCGGACAAGCTTTCCTGGGATGACACAGATAAACTGGAGCAGTGGCTTCCTGAAGGAGGCAGGTCTAGGGAAGGGAATAGGCTGAGAGGAGAAAACCTGTGTGGGCAAAGGCTGGGAGGTGAGGCCCAGCCAGGGACCCTCAGGAGCCCACCACCATGGGCTGGACGCGAGTCCCTGTGGGGGCCCAGGAGTGTCTGGGGTGGTGAGCTATTACTTAATAAGGTAACTTGCCGGTTTTCTGAAATCAGGGCAGTTTTGTCTCGCAAGGGTGCTGATGGATTGTGCGGGAGAATTAGACCTGGGAGCCTAGTGTGGGACCAGGATAAGGGGCTGGCAGAGTGGAGAGGCCAGGACACAGCCCCCTCGCCCTGGGGAGGGGGTCGGGGACAGACACCATGGTAGAGGGGGCAGGGGGCTTGGGGATCAGCACGATGCAAGGGCAGCGTGTCGCGGCCAGCTGCCTGGTCCTGGCCCCGTCATTCGACCCCACCATGGCTCAGTTTCCGCGTCTGTCGAATGGGGTAGTGGTATTGCTATGGGGAGTGACTGCTACCTAAAAGCTATTGGTTTTTTTTGGTTTGGTTTGTTTGTTTGTTTTTTTACATAGCCGCTGTTTGCTCACCTGTATGGGAATCAGATAGTGGCCAGAGGCAAGGGACAATGGCAGAGGTGGGGAGGGAGAAGAAGCTGCAGGTGGTCGGCAGCAGTGGCTCATTTGCAAATCTGGGGAGCTGGCGCTGATGGAAGGGTTCTCTGGCCATTCTGTCCTTGAGAGGCTAAGGAGGGCCATCAAAGAAAATTCAGTCGTTTACAGATTCTCTAGAAAGCCGAGAGGGCTCAGCGGTCTGCAAGCCACCAGCTGTCCTCACACGGACACTTCCTCTGGAGGGAGGCCGGGGGCACACGCTTCCTTCGCAGGATTCTCCTCACCCTTTGCAGGGCCATCGTGAAGATGAAACAGATTAAATACACGACATGCTCCCAGCAGAGCCAGGCACAGTGTGGGTGCTATGCAGGCCCTGGTTTTCGTTCCCATTCTGGCAAGGAAGAGATGGGACCAGTGTCGAGTTCACTGGACTTGCAGGGAAGGAGCACCGTGTGCAGGGCAAGGAAGGGGGCTGCTGAATCTCATTTTAGGTCTGGGAGGTAAAGACCTTCCGCTCATTTTGCAGATGCTTAGGGAAGTGAAGTGACCTGTTCCTTTTCCAGCAACGGAGCCCATCCTGTGCCAGTTTCCCCTCCCCGGGGCCTGGTGGGTGACAGTTGCCCCTCTGAGGACATCACCAGGGTCTTGCATGGCACATTGAATCTTGCACATCTGGTGTGCCTGGGCTGAGGGGAGATGGGGAAAGGCGCTATAGCCAGCAGCACGCGAAGGCTGGGCAGTTGAGGACAGCAGCCAGTCTCTGTTTCAGGGATGGAAGTCCCCAAGGGCTAGGATCAGACAGAACCAGTGCCTCTTTCTGCCTGTCTCCAGGTCTGCTGGGTTCCCCTAGGACAGATGAGCTGCTTCACGGGAAAAGCATGTGCACTTGGGGGCCTCAGAGCGGTTGCCCTTGCCCTCTCCTTCCGCCTTCTGCCTGGCTGGGCTTCCCTGGGCCCCTGCATGACCAGCAGGCAGGCTGGGCCTCCAGCATCATCAGTAAAGGCAAAAACCATTTGTGTGGAAGAGCCACCGCAGGAGGTGCACCAATTGCAGGCTCTCAGAGGCGGGCGTGTTCTCTGGGTTCTCCAGGAAACGGGCTGAGATGGAGTTAGGAGGGTAAGAGGTTTTGCACGGTAATGCCTGTGAAAGGGGAGTGAGGAACCGGACGGGACAGGAAGAGTCTGGCAGGCCATGAGATCTAACGGTTTCAGCTGACTCCACCTGAGCTCCAGAGCAAGACCGATCCCAGGGGAACCTCCATGTTTGTTGAATTCATTGGCACTATAATTGCACGTGTCAGAAAGCCTTATCCATTTTCCCTTCGAGATGGTGAGAGATCAAGGTTGGGATTGAAAATCAGGCTTGTGGAGTTGAATTTGCATGGATTAAGGAAGGTGCAAAGAATGCCACCCCCAGCAGGCATCTGTAGGGAATCCCATGAGTAAAGCAGGGCTCAGGTCTTGAGGTGCGCTTCTGTCCGTGTAGACCAGTGGAGGCCTCAAGATTCGTCCTCGAGTTGATGTGAACCTGTGTTGGACTCAGCCTCTCTGGCTTCCATCCCTCCTTCCCTGTTAGGGGCCGTCCTCCATCAAAGCAGGCAGCCGGTGGTTTAGAGTGTCCTGATCTTGGTTTCAGATCCTGGCTCTGCCTCCTACCAGCTGCGTCCTGCCAGCGTCGGCAAATGACTTAACCCCTCTACGCCTTACTTTCTCCTCTGTGAAGTGGAGACGCGGTCGCATCCATGTCAGCGGGTAGGGATGGCAGGCAACTTTCATATGCAATGTTTCCTACAGAGCCTGGAATCCAAGGAGTGCTCTGAATTAGCACGCATCGCATTCCCACTAGGGTTAGCTTAACCACTGCCAGACCAGGGTGTGGACCTCAAGAGGCTACCACCAGTCCTGACCATGGCAATCTTGTGACACATCCCCTTGAAAGACCTGTCCCCAGCAGTCTCTGTGGCAAAAGACACTCCCTTATCCCCTGCCTCCACCAACTCCAGAGCCTCGGAGCAAATTCTAGCCTGATTTTCCAGTCTGACTCACTGTCCCCTGGCTGCTGAGTGTCCCCTTTAACGCACTCACGATCTCCATGGAGCCCCACGGGCCTCTCCAAGGGCGAGATGGAGAGAAACAGATCGTAAGGTGCGTCCCAGCCGCCTGCTCCGCAGTGGCAGCCAAGGCTCTTCTCCAGGGATGCTGTGGGTTGAGGGGCTGGCCAGAGCGGAGGACCAGGATATGGAGCTGAAGACATGCACACCATCAAAAGTGCAGATGCCCGGGCCCGTCCAAGGAACTGCCCCCAAGATCTCAGTCCCTAGGTAGGTCCCAGGCCTCTGCATTTATTAACTAGCTCTTGGGTGAGGCTGGTGTACCCTGAGGCTGTCTACAGGGGTAGGGGCTAAGTGTTTCTTTGCTCCTTTGATCAGGGCCAAGGCTGGCTCCTTAGGGCACAAGCTCCGGAGTGGAAAAAAAGTGATGGCCACACAGGAAAAGGGGCCTGGAGACCCATCTTCCCCTTCCCCAACCCCAGCGGGAGCTGAGGGTCTCACAGACAGAAAAGGAAGTCCCATTGGGTTTGTACAGTTTATTAAGATAATCAATCAATTTCTTAAGTTATTCCTTTGTTAACCAGAAAGCATCTCTGGAGGGAAAATGCACTCTCTGCATAGATACATAAAAATATGTCAGTCATTTTGCCCCTCCTGGATGTGAATGGAATCTCCCCTCCTCACCTCTGCAGAGGGAGCTCAAGCCCCGGGGAACCTTCCCCTCCCCTTTTATGGGTTAGGGGCAACCCCCAACTGCGGGGTGCATTCAGGTCTGAGGGGGGAGGAAGGTTCAGAGGGGCATCTCCTCAGCACCCTGCCCCACTGCCGGCTTCTAGGGTGTTTGTTCAGCGGCTTGCTGGGCTGCCCCAGGCTGGGGACTCCCCCAGCTCCCCGTGCATCCTGGCTTGTTCCAGGGAGCCCTGAGCCAAGTCTTTGTCTGGCTCATGTTCCTCTCACAACATCCCACGGGCAGGGGTGAGCCTGCCGCAGGAAGGAGTAAGGTGCTGTCATTGCGGAATCGATGGCGCACAGGAACGCAGGCTGAGGGCGGCAGCCCATTCCCCTCAGTGTCTCTTTAAACTGACAGCTGAGCTCTGACTCCCTCGAGTTCAGACCCGGCCTCACACAGGTGGCAGCATTTCCGAGAGCTTCACCGCCTCCACTGGGCACTTGGTTTTGACATCAAGGGTTCTAGTCCTGGAGGCGGTGCGTGGATGGGTGTCAGCTGGGGAGGCCCTGCAGGTGAGGCTCCAAAGGCTGAGCACCAACCTTTCCATTTCGACGGGCAGTGCCCCAAATCTTCGACACCGGAGGGCACGGGACACTGGCAAGGCCATGGCTCGAAGTATTTCTAGGCCTTCCCCGCCCCTAATATAACCAACTCCAGCCCTGGCATCAGCATCCGGCCTTCGCCCAACCTCCTGGCTCAACGTCCATCAGAGGTGGCTGAGCCACAGCTCCAGACCTCTCGGTGCAACCTGCATGTGTGTGAAAAGGCTGTTTTGGAAACACCCCAGGCTAGCAGCAGGGAAGAGAGGCACCCCTCTTCCCTCACACACGGCCTTGGCCACCAGCCTGGGACACATGGGGTGGCAGGGCTCTCAGAGAGTGGCAGCTGTGCCCACCGGCTGAGGCTGGGATGCCTCTGTCCTCGCACTGCTTGGGGCTGTTCTCTGGTCAGGGGCCCGCTATGGACCCATTCTTCTCCCCTGACCCTGGAGGTGGCCACCACCTAACAGTGCGTGCCCCTACTGCCTTGCCAGCTTAAGTGCTAAAAAAAATAGATGCTTTTATTGAGTCCTTGACACCAAAACAAGGAGACCATCACCTAGCCTGTAGGTCAGGGCAGGCAGCTGGGAGCCGCCTCCTTCCACACGGGTCCTTGGGCTGGCAGCCTCCCTTCCTGCCTCCTGCCCGAGTGCCAGGCCAAGCTCATTGTGTCCATCCTCCCGGCTCCTCCCCAGGGCTCCCGGCTCCTCCAGCACCCCAGGCCGGCCCCAGCCCCGTCAGAGCGTGGCAGGGCCCAGGAGGCTGGGGGCGGGGTCCTGGCACAGCTGCAGCTGCACGCTGGCAGTGAACCAGCAGCTGGGCCGGCCCAGACTGCAGTGCAGGGTGGTCCGGAAAGTGCTCCTGGCATGCTTGGGGAAGATGATGGTGGTGCTGCGGAAGTGCAGGGCGCGCGGGCGTGGCTCCAGGGTCAGCTGGCTGCGGTAGTTGCGCCACGTGCAGTTGGGCGCCGCCACGATGGTCTCGCTGTAGGCTGTGACGGTGGGCACGGGCGCATAGAAGACCTTGTCCTGGAAATGCTTCTCCGAGGCGTACTTGACCTCAGAGTTGCAGCTGGAAAGGGCAGGAGGGAAGCAGAGTGAGCCCAGGATGGGGGGCAGCCCGATTCCCTGCCCACAGCATGGACACAAAAGGGCCCTGGGCAGATGCTCTGAAGCCTAACGGGTGTGGGCTGCTCTGAAATGTCAAGGTCAAGAAGGTCAAAGAAGGACTGAGGGACTGTCTTGGCTTCACAGAGACTAAAGAGGCGAGACAGCTAAACGCAGTGAAGGACCTCAACTGGATCCTGAACTGTGGAGAAAAGTGAGCCAGGAAAGGACCTGATCGGGACGATGGGTGAAACTGAGCCGTGTCGTGTGGGTTAGGTGCTGGCGTCACCGTGCACACTTCCCTGACGTTGACAACTATGCTGCTGTCATGGAAGAGGATGTCCCTGTTCTTAAGAGACACACTGAAGTATCTGGGGGCTAAAGGGCAGGATGTCACCAATTTCCTCTCAAATAGGGCAAGATATAAACAACCAGTGAACCTGTTTGAGAGGCACATGCAACCTTTAAAAAAGTTTGAAATTGTATCAAAATACGTTTTCCAAAAAGTCCCTTCAACACCCCTGGAGGAGTGGCCGACTAGTATCCCCCAGTTCCACGTCCAGAGCGTTAGGAAATCAAACTGGAAGCTCTGGGAGGAAGAGAATCCTCCCCATCTCACTCCCCACGGAATCCCCAGAGGTGATCACAAAAGACTTGTGAAGGGATCAGAGGTCCCGAGGGTCAAGGCATCCGTCCTCCACCCTTGCTGGCCTTCTGGTGATCTAATTTTGGCTTTTGCATTTTAAAAACTAGATGATGAAGGCTGTTTGGGGGTTGAAAAATAACTTAGAAGTGGACCCATTTGTCTCCTGGGACCATTGCCTGGCTGGCGGGGACCATTGCCTGGCTGGCGGGGGCAGCAGGCCGTAGGTCTCAGACGCTTGGCTGGCCCCACTCGACAGGGACGAGCGGATGAAAAGAGCCCCACAGATATGTGGGCAAGACTCACGGATCCCACACTCCATCCTTGAGAAGCCTGAGCCCCAGCAGCTTCAGAGGAGGGCAAATCGATGTGGGATGTTCCCAAGCAGGGGCACCTTAATTCAATTCGGATGCCACCTAAGATGTTATATGCATGGGAGGGCACCCAATGTACTTACAGTGCAATAGCTCATAGGTGGCCTCAAGAACCTACATTACAGTCACAAAGAACATGGAGCAGCTCAGTGTCCCCCTAATACTTGGACAACAGAGTGGAAAGCAGTCCTGAGTTGCCTAAATGGTTAGGTTGTGAATACCTAACAATCTGCCAGGGGCTGGGTGCGGTGACTCACACCTGTAATCCCAGCATTCTAGCAGGCTGAGGCAGGAGGATCACTTGAGCCCAGGAGCTGGAGACCAGTCTGGGCAACATAGTGAGACCCCATCTCTGCAAAAAATACAAAAATTAGCTGGGCATGGGGGTGCACACCTGTAGTCTCAGCTGCTCGGGAGGCTGAGGTAGGAGGACTGCTTAAGCCCAGGAAGTTGAGGCTGCAGTGAGCCATGATCCCACCACTGCACTTCAGCCTGGGTGACACAGTGAGATCCCGTCAAAAAAAAAAAAAAAAAAAATCTGGCAGGAGAAGGGAAGGAGAGTTAGGGTGCACAAGTGGTTATGTTTATAATTTCCCATTTTTTCTGAGAGGTTGGATTTAAAATAAAAGCCTGTTGGAGGAGAAGGTAAATGGTGAAATGGGACATGGCTGAATAGGCCTGGGGTGGGGGCACGGGGTGGATACAGAGGGTCCCTTGGTGTCAGAGTCTTTTAAAATCAGTTTTGTCTGTGGCTAAGATACGGCCATCCTCCCCAGGGGGCAGCATCCAGAGGGGCTGCCTCGAGGGTCGGGAGCCTCCTGAGCCCCCAGCTTGGCCTAGTCCCCACCCCCATCCCACAAGAGAGTCAGGACCAGCACCCAACCCCCCGCCCCCTCCTCCCGCACAGAGCCGGGCGGCCCACTCACCGGATCTCATGCGTGGGTTCCGGGTTCACCTTGATGCTCTCCCCAAAGAACACTGGCAGCATCCGGGGCCTCATCTCCGACGCCGGGGGATTTGGGAGTTGGGAGGGGGGCTGTGGGGAGAGCCAGGAACGCGGGGTTATGCAGCCCCTTGTCGCAGTGGTCTCAGCTCCCTGCTGGGTACACAGGACCACCTGACACCCTCTGGCCCTGGCTTGGTCTGGAAGCTGCTTTGTGGGGCCCATCAGGAAGCCCACCCCAGCCCCCCTCCGTGGGATCCAGGCATTCAGGGGTCTGCCCAGCTCTCCACCACCAGCCTGCCCCCCAGCTCCCAGTTCCCAACAAGGGGTGTGGTCATGGCCTCTCACCGCAACCTCCAGGCCACGCCCACCCCGGAGCCCGGCTCAGAGCCCTGGAGAACTGGGATCCCTCTGTGCTCTTTGCGGGGCTGAAACCACACTCGGCCTGGAGAAAGGGTTCTCAGCCCTTCTTGGTGCCACCCAAGGCTCGGGTAACCTCCAGAGGGGTAGAGACCCCACCACACCTGTGTCTGTGGCACACCTGCCAGGGAGGAACACACAGGTGGGAGCTGGCCAGGCCTGTAGAGGGGCACAGGAAGCTGATCAGAATGGCAGATGTCTGCAGGAGGGCAGGGTGGGCCTACCCAGCATCCACATCTTCTAGAAATGGCACCACATCTCCTGAGGACAAGGACTGGATTGGACATGGGCGTGTAACCCACACTGGGCCAATGAAAGCCCTACCCAGGTTCTCCTCCAGAGCTGTGGAGACAGCCCCCGCTGTGGGAGCTAAGAATGTAGGGGGGTTGGAAACCAGTGGAAATGGAGCTACGCTGAGGAGAGCAGGAGTCAAAGATGTGAAAGATCGAGTCTTTCCAACATTGTTCAAATGCCTGGATCAAGCCACACCTGAAACTGTCCCTCAGTTGTGAGCACCAGCAAATCCATTTTGAGGCTTCAGACCATTTGAGCTGCCTTTCTGTTGCTTGCAGCTGGAAGAGTCTTGGCAAGGTGGGGAAAGAGAGTTCTATGGGAACAGAAGCCATCCACAGCCCCTTCAGAAAGAGCCCCTTCAGACAGACACAAAGCACTCTCTGTTCCCCTCCCAAATCCACCCCACAGCTCCACGCTGGGAAGTTCTTTCTCTGGTCTGTTTTAAAGTCTGTCCCCAAATTCCACTCCCTGTGGAAGCAAAGACCATCACAGACATGCCCCTGCCCAGTGCTCCTCACAGGAAGTGCCTAAGGACCCCCACCCCATCCTGCTCCTCACAGAAAGCCGCCTAAGGACCCCCACCCCATCCTACAGTCCACCTCCAGACTCAGCCTCACAGGCCTTTCCCTCTTCCACCAACCCAGGAAAACCCCGTCCATCTGTACTTGGGGGTCCTTCAGGGCCAGCCCAGCAAAGTGAGCATCTTGAAGTAGAGATTTCACTCAGGGCAGGGCCAGGAGGCTCTGGTTCTAAAGCCTTTTTTTTTTTTCTTTTTAGACAGGGTCTCTCTCTGTCACCCAGGCTAGAGTGCAGTGGTGCAATCATGGCTCACTGCAGCCTCGAACTCCTGGGTTCAAGCAATCCTTCCACCCCAGCCTCCCACATAGCTGGCACTACAGGTGCATGCCACCACGCCCCAGCCAATTTAAAAAACAATTTTTGCAGAGACAGGATCTCACTCTGTTGCCCAGGCTGATCTCAAATTCCTGGGCTCAGGTGATCCTCCTACCTTGGCCTCCCAAAGAGCTGGAACTGCAGGCATGAGCCACCGCGCCTGGCCCCTAAAGCCTTTTAAGGCAGCCCTAGATGTTCTCCTTGAGGTGTTGCTGCAATACTCAAGTCACGGCCAACCCGTGAGGAGCACATAGTGAGAGCCAGAAAGAGGCCCTTGCTCTTCGATGCCATTGAGATTGGGGATGTTTGTTACGAGGCATCCCCCCGCCTGACTAGCCTATGCTGGGATAGCAGGGGGCCTGGCAAGGCCACTCCCTAGGGCCTCTGCTGGAACTACACGTGCCTGCACCAAGGGCTCAGGGAGGTGAAGGGCAGGGCTTTAAATAACCCGCCTATTTTCCAGATAGCTTGTTCATCACCGAGGTTATGAATAATAGACCCGGAGCGTATGAATAGCACAGCTTTGGAGAAAGCATGAGTGCAGATGCGAAGAGATGCTCGCGGCCACGGCAGAACGTCTTTCATTCGGCTCACCCACTGCACACCTACTGTGTGCTGGCACTGCGCTCTCTACTGTTGCTACAGTGGTAAACAGAGAGGGTCTCCTCGCCTCATCGGAGCTTGCTGCCTGAATCCCCCACTACTCTCACCAATGTCCCACCAGTGGACTAAGATTCCAACTGTCGGAGGGCTGTGATCATCAGGGTGATGAGGGCACAAGAAGGGTTTGACCACCAGGTAATCAGGGAGGGCTTCCCTGTGCAGTGCCACTCGGGATGTGATTGAGGGGTGAAGCAGAGTCCACTGTGGCCCCAGGGCCCACAAGTCCTGGAGTGCCCCCATTGGGCGCCAGGGCCATACAGCCACCAACAGCACCCAGGACACCCGCACGCCCTCAGCCCTGCCTCCCCCTGGCATGCAGGCCATGCCCTGGGACCCTGTTCTAGGGCTTCTAATACAGAGGCCACTAGCTGCATGGGGCTATTCAACTTAAATTCATTACAATTCAGTAGGTTGAAAAACGCCATTCCTCATTCACACCCACCACACGCTGGCAGCTGTCCCACTGGCCGGGGCAGATCCAAAACACGCTCACTGTCACAGCAAGCACCCTGCACAGGCCGCCCTGGCGGGATGCAGGTTGTGGGTGAGGTTCCAGCCGGCAGGCCAGCCCCCGCCCCAAATGACCACTGCATGCTGTGTGCAGAGGCCCTCAAAGAAGAGGCCCCAAGATGTCCCCATCAATGGCTTTGCTCCCCCCAGAGCCACTCAGGCTGCTGTCTGGGCAGGTCCTGGGTTTGCCCCTGGCTCTGTCTGCCTGTGTCAAAATGGGGAGGGATGAAGGTGCCTGGAGTGGAGGCAGGGACCCAAGGGAGGTGAGTCTGGTCTGAAACCTGCAGACCCTCTCCCTGGGAGGTGGGGCATGGCCCAGTGTGACCAAGACGAGATGGACCCACAGAGGTCCTTGAGAGAAGCAGTGAGGGTCAAGGCATGGACACCAAAAATGCAGCCAGAGGTGGCTTTCCAAGGACAAGGGCAGTGTGGGTAGAACAGGGTCCTCCCCCAAAGCCCATGTCCGCGCAGACCCTGTGGACAGGATCTTATCTGGAATAGGACCTTTGCAGGTGGAATTGAGGCTCCTGAGATGAGGTCATCTCAGAGGAGGGTGGGCCCTAAAGCCAATGACTCGTGTCCCTACAAGAAGAGTAGACACAGGCCAGAGGCGGTGGCTTACGCCTGTAATCTTAGCACTTTGGGAGGCCGAGGTGGGTGGGTCACTTGAGGTCAGGAGTTTGAGACTAGCCTGGCCAACATGGTGAAACCCCGTCTCTACTAAAAATACAAAAATTAGCCAGGCGTGGTGGCGCACACCTGTAATCCCAGCTACTAGGGAGGCTGAGGCAGGAGAATCACTCAAACCCAGGAGGCAGAGGTCGCTGTGAGCCGAGATCGCACCACTGCACTCCAGCCTGGGCAACAGAGTGAGACTCTGTCTCAAAAAAAAAAAAAAAAAAAAAGAGTGGACACAGATGCACAGAGACGATGTGGAGGCAGGGATGGCAGGGGCACAGCCATAAGCCAAGGAGCATCTGGAGCCACCAGAAGCCAGAGAGGCAGGAAGGAGCCTCCCCTGGGGCCCTCTGAGGCAGTGTGGCCCTGTCCACAACTCGATTGGAACTCTGGCCTCCAGAACTGTGCGACAATAGAGTTCTATTGTCTCAAACCACCCAGTTTATGGCAGTTTTTTTTTTTTTTACAGCGGCTCTAGGAAGATCTCACAAAAAGGCCACATGCTAAAAATCAAGACAGGACCGAACCCTGGGGCCTGCACCTCCCAGCCCTCCATGAAGGCACCGGGGCTGGCTGAGACCACCCATGGGTCCCCAGCCTGGCCTCCTCCCATCTTGGTCAGGGACTGGGGATGGGAAGTCTTGTGAAACCAGTTTATCAGGGGAGTCCTCCCAGGGGAATGGAAGAGAGGGGCTAAGCAGGTGTCAGCCAGGCAAGGTGGGGGCAGAGTTGTGACCAGCCTGGCCCCGTCACACCAGGGGTGCAGGAATGTGACTGCCCCAGCACTGGTCCCAGCTGGGAGAGTGGGCTGCTGGCCACTGGCTGCCCCACTTGTGGGGGTGGGAGTCACCTGGGGGAAGAAGCTCCCTTCCCCCCAAAGACAGCTCTCTAGGAAAGGGGACAGCTGCAAGCTGTGGGCAGCCGGGGTTCACGGCCACTGGGGACTGAGGCAGTGGGGCACTGTGCACAGCAGCCATGACACCTCGCTGACCCCCATCACTGGGACACGGCACTTAGTGGGTTTTGCTTACGCATTTATTTCTAGGTTTGCGGCCCTCTCCCTGCTCTCTGGCCCTACCCAGATCACGATGCCCCCGCGGATGGGGAGGCACGGTCTCCATCCCCTACACCCCAGTGTCTAGTGCGTGGTGATGCTCAGTGCTTTGTTCTTGGCTGAAGAGGGGATAGCTGGCTCCCACGGGGGACAGCAGGCGGTGGGGACCCTATTCCTCCAGGCTGGTGCTCATGCCTGGGCCGCAGAAGGCCAAGCCTGCAACCATGGTGACCACAAGCACACCGGCCTCGGGCAGAGGGAGTGGAGGGCGGACATTGGGCTGGGTGGGAACTGTGAACTCAGAGCCAAGTCCTGCCGGGACCTGGCTTGATATCTCCTACATCTGTCCCCCTCCCCGCCGCCCCCATACCTGCCTGGACAATGAGGATGGAGAGCTTTTTGCGCTCTCACTGTGCCGGGCACCATTCTGGGCACTCGCCACATATCCTTACTCACCTGATCCTTATAAAAAGCCCAGCATGCAGCTGCTGGCAGCACCCCCATTTTCCAGATGTGGAAACCGAGGCCCCGAGTGGCTAAGCCATTTGCGCAAGGCCACACAGCTGGAAGAGGCAGATCAGGGCTGGAACGCTGGTGGTGCGGCTCCAGGGCCCAGGCCCTCACCCTCGCTCCTCCACTGCCTTGCATGCCCAGGGGCCTGTCTCATCACTGCCCCCTCAGCTCCAGGCTCCCCCAACACAGGCTCAAGGCTTCCCACTCGGGCCTCTGCCCCTTTCCCTCTCGGCCCCTTGTCTGTGACTCTAGGCTGCCTCTGTGCTCCTGCTGCTCCCTGCTGCACTGGCTCCTTCTCTCTTGGGCTGGTGAGAGCCAACTCAGTGTCCGCTCCAAGTCTTAGGGGCATCCTCTGTGGGGACACGGGAGCACCCATCTACTGGCCTCCATCGCAATAACCCCTTTGCATGTCTGTCACCCCCAGAGAAGCAGCTCCCTAAGGCTGGAGTCCTTATCACCTCAGCCCAGGGCCTGGCACCTCTCCGCCCCTGCACTATGGGGAGGGGAGACCCCACACCTGCAAAGCAGCCCCTGCCCCAACCCAGAGAGCCCCTGGTATGGGCCCACGCCTGTCTTCAAGTCTGGCAGCAGCCTGTGGACAAACCACCAGCAGCCCCATCCCTGCTAATCAAGGTCACCCCAGAACAAGGGCTGAGGACCACACGGAGAGGATCGAGGACTGGAGAAGCAGGAGGTTCCTCAAAGCCCCCAGCAGCTGGCCTTGAGGTGGCCCCATCTCTTCCTGGCATTGACATGGAGTGAGTGGCCCAAAAGAGAGGCAGCTGCTCCCTTCCTGGGTGTGGCATGCTGAACAATGGCCCCCAAAGCTGTCCACACCTTAATCCCCAGGACCTGGGAATATCTGCAGAAGGGACTTTGCAGATGTGATTACGGATTCTGAGATGGGATATGGTCCTGGGTCATCCAGGTGGGCCCGATGTCATCACAGCGTTCCAGGGGGTCAGAGGCAGAGAGAGGCCGGAAGATGCTGCACTGCTGGCTTTGATGAGGAGGAAGGGGCCGCAAGCCAAGGAGCATGGGCCCCTCTAGGAGCCAGAACAGGCACAGGAACGGACTCTTTCTGAGCCTCCAGAAGGAACCAGCCCTGCCGACTATTTGATTCTGGGACTCCTGACCTCCAGAGCTGGAATATGATAACAAATTCGTGCAGTTTGAAGCCACTCTGTGTTTGGTAATTGGCTGCAGCAGCCATAAGAGACTACTAAGCTGCGTGACTTAGGCCAATGACTTCCCGTCTCTGGGCCACCACAGCCTCCGCATCTCTGAAGTGGGGCGATAGGAGGACCCGCCTCCCAGGCTTCGGTGCGGCTGAGTCAGAGCCGGCAGCCACGTGGAACAGCACCCAGCCCAGGGGTGGCACTGGGTGCCAGTGGGCCCGCAGGGGGGATCCTCCTTTCCCATGAAGGTCTGGGGTGGAGGCGCCTCCCTGGACAGAGGTATAGCTCACACCCTTCTAACCTAAAACAACACTTCTCCTTACTTTCAGAAGCAAGCAAGCATCATTTCAGGACAGTCACTTCACAAAAACAAGGCAGTGACAAGACTGGCCCATCATCATCTTCTATGGCTCACCGTTCAGCCAACACTGGCCCCAGCTGCAAGACTCTATATGACTCCCTGTTTCTAGAAATAATACACACTCCCCAAAAGACGTTATCTGAAGCTCGGCATTTTCCCAAGTGCATGCAGGTGTTTGTTTGCTGAGCACCTACTGTGTGCTGGGCCCGGTGGGAGTGAGATGAGGCACAGGAACCCCCAGGACTCTTCTCCCGCAAGAGGGGGTGACGTGCAGCCACAGGGGAGGAGAGAGAACGACACCATGTGGAAGGGGACATAAACACGGGCACTAAGGTTTGGGAGGTGTTTCTTCTGTCCAGACAGGTGGAAGGGCTGGAGCGAGAGAGAGGCAGCCTGCTGCTGGCGTTACCCACCCACGTGCTGCCAAGAAAGGCTAACTCCTCACCCATCGAGCAGGGAGGGCTTATTTCAGAGGCAAAGCCTTTGTGCTGTGGCAGAGCCCCCGCCCCAGCATCTCTCTTGGGTCCACCCAGAATGAAGACACTGCCAAACCCTCCGGATACCGCCACACCTGGAGCGTGGGCGCCGACAAAGGCAGCCCCCTTCCGCCGGGTCCCGCTCCCCACCTGGCTGCCAGCAGCGGACGAGGCCTAATTCACAGGCCTGCCCTGGAAGCCAGAGCTCCGGGCACCATTTGCCAAAGGGTCCCGCTGAAAAAACACCTAAAATCCACCCAAGCTGGAAGCGCTGCGCAGGAGACAGCAGAAGCCGTGAAAGCCCAGACCGATACGGGCTGGCGTCCGGCAGGCCTGGGCGGTGAGACGGCTCGGGAAGTCCCCGCCAAGGCCCAGGACACTCCCGCGGAGCTGCAGGGCCAGACACCAAGGGAAGATGGTGGCAGCCACCAGTTCATCCTGAGGCTCGGAGCTTCGGCTTTCTGGCTGCAGGGCTATTTGAACATCGAACGGTCGTGGCGCCCCGCGGACTCCAGCCAGCCTGGGGAGTGGGCAAGGGAAGTGCCTCTCGCGTCCAAGAAGGCAGGCTGCGGCCCTGAAATCCGACTTTTCAGCCACGCGGGAGCGAGATACTCCCGAAGACTGGGTCACACAGTCCCACGGGGGCTGGCAGGGCAGGGGAGGGCCAGGGAAGGGGTCCAGCACACGCACACGGGGACCTGTCATTGCTCACCTGCCCTGGCCATGCGGCCACCTTGAGCACAGGAAGCCCCCAGACAGGCACGCTCCCCACCCCCACCGCCAGCCGTCTGTCAGGCTGCAGCGCCCTCCCACAGGCCTGGGCTCCTGTTCTGGTCTAGACAGAATCCGGTGAGATACCCTTGACTGCCCTCAGTTTGCTCATCTGTGAAACGAGGCTGTGCCGTCGGGGTGGGGGACCATCGGGGATGCCCAAGACACAGGCTGGCGGTTTCCTGGGGGGCTCAGCATCCGCCTCGAGGCTCTGGGATGTCGGGACAGGGGAGAACGAGTGTGTCTCAGGCAGACAGGAGGGTCACCCAGATGCCATGCTTCCCTCCCCCCGGGAGGGACGACAGAGCTGGCCCAGGCCCAGGTTCCCAGCTCCTTCCAGGGTCCGGGGCAAGCCTGCTGTAGCCTGGAGAGGCTGGGCTTACTCCCAGGCTCCTGGGCAGCAGGACGGTGTGGGGGGCAGGACAGGCCCTGGAGGGTGTTGGGTCCTGTGGACACTTGCCAAGGGCCCACCAGGCCGCACCCGCTCCCCCCAGGAGCCTTCCCCGGGAGCTGCTGGAGCGGGGATGAACACTCGCTGGCTGGAAGTCAAAGTACACAGGGGCTCTTCAGAGCTCCCCACCTTCCTGGCTGCTGCACAGGCCACAGCCCACAGGCCGGCGAGGAAAGATAGCCGCTCTGTTGTCGAGAGCTCAGTGCCTCACAGTGACGGCCTGCCAGACCTGGAGTCTGGGCCTGGCTGGGCAGGGACTCACAGGGAGGCACAGCCTGGGCAACACAGGGCCATCCACAGAGACTATGGCCCAGTTCACTGAACCATGAGCTTTCACACAGGAGCCAACTAGCTCCATCCATCCATCCATCCATCCATCCATCCATCCATCCACCCACCCATCCATCCATCCACCCATCCATCCATTCACCCATTCTTCTATCCATCCATCCATCCATCCATCCACCCATCCATCCATCCACCCATCCATCCACCCTTCTGCCCATCCGTCCATCCTTCTGTTTGCCCATCCATCCATCCATCCATCCATCCACCCATTCTTCTATCCATCCATCCATCCATCCATCCACCATCCATCCATCCATCCATCCTTCTGCCCATCCATCCATCCTCTGTCTATTTGCCCATCCATCCATCCATCCATCCATTCACCCATTCTTCTATCCATCCATCCATCCACCATCCATCCATCCATCCATCCATCCATCCATTCATCCATCCATTCTTCTGTCCATCCATCCATCCATCCATCCATCCATTCTTCTGTCCATCCATCCATCCATCCACCACACACCCACCCATCCATCTATCCATCCATCCATCCATCCATCCATCCATCCATCCATCCTTCCCAACCCCAGCACTACCTCCCTAGCTCCCTTCCCTCTCCTCTCTCATTCTCAGTTTCACCATCACAGACAAGAAGCAGACATGAGAAAATCCAAGCGTCCCAAGGGTCCCAGCCAAAGTCCAAAGGGATGGCTGAGACCACAGGTGGCCTCCAAGAGCTGGGCCCCCGGGGGAGTTCTCAGGGATGGCTTCTCTTGGAATGTGGGTCTAGGGATCCAGCACGTCTTCCTTAGGGAAGCTCTCACGTATGCTCTTCAGAAATCCACCCATTGCATAAACGGACTGGGAGAGGCTGGGTGGAGGGAGGGAGCCCTGAAGGTGACAGAGCCCAGGGCACCAGCTGTGGGTGCAGTCCAGGGCCAGAAGCCCCGTCTCTGCATCTGGGAGGCGGCAACAGCTCAGATCTGTCACCACCTGCCATTGCCCCATAACGGGCTGAGTCCTTTGCCTGCCACAGGGGGGCTGTTCATTTGAACATGCACCCCAGAGAACACAATGTACGATCCCAAATGCCACTTTCGGCCTCCCTGAGTGCAGTAAGATGGCACGGGGCTACTTCTCCACACTGTCCATATTCACTTAGGGAGCTAGGTCTACCTCAAAGCCATCCTCACTCCTCCATGATGCCAACCCCTAAATGCCCACAGCTGTGCCAGTCAGGGCAGGGAGGAGAAGAAGGGCGATGGGTTTTTGCTCAATCTGTGGTGACAGTCCAGGCCCTGAGAGCTCAAAGGCAGCAGAGACAGCGTCTGTCCTGCTCAGCTGTGTCCCTCACCCACCCAGCTTTAAACATCTGTGGGCTGACAAGTGCCCATCAATCAAAGAGTGGATAAAGAAACTGTGGTATATATACGCCATGGAATACTACTCAGCCGTAAAAAGGAATGAAATCATGGCATTTGCAGCAACCTGGACGGAATTGGAGACCATTATTCTAAGCGAAGTAACTCAGGAATGGAAAACCAAATACTATATTTCTCGCTTGTAAGTGGGAGCTCAGCTATGAGGATGCAAAGGCATAAGAATGATACAATGGACTTTGGGGACTCAAGGGAAAGGGTGGGAAGAGGATGAGGGATAAAAGATGACAAATTGGGTTCAGTGTATACTGCTTGGGTGGTGGGTGCACCACAATCTCACAGATCACCACTAAAGAGCTTCCTCATGTCACCAAATACCACCTGTTCCCCCAAAACCTATGGAAATAAAACATTAACAAATAAATTTGAAAAAAGTGTGGGCTGAATGCAGCTGACAGACAATCCCCTCTGCCACCAGGCCCAGTGGGCAGGCTCCGCTGTCCTGGGCCGTGCAGGAGACAGGTCCCCGCCCGCATGGAGACACACCCTACACTAATGCAAAACGGCCACCTTCTGCGTCCCGCACAGGCACCCTCCTCACTCAAGTCTCTCATTTGAGTTTCTAATTTGGGGAGGGTGGAATGGAAGCTCATGATGCCTTTTAAAAAATAAAAATAGAACAGTCACAAGTAGTTTTTAAAAGACCAAATGGAATTTTAAGTTTTGGCCTCAGCTTCACCTAGAAGTCACTGACCTGGCCTCTCCCAGCTGTCCCGGCCCCTCCGGTGGTCCCTGCCTCTTTGTGGCTCCTCAAGGCATTTGGCTACATGCATAAGTTCTTTAGTGGTGATTTCTGAGATTTTTGTGCACCCATCACCCGAACAGGCCACGCCTAGCTTGCTCGTGCCTGGGGACCTTTGCACATGCCATTGTCTTGGACTGAGCACATCTCAGCCCTAGAACTGTAAAGTTCGTACCCTGAGTGTGTGTGGGTTTCTATTAACCATCACCTCCCTGTCTACTGGCCTAAAGCTCACCTCTCACCCAGCTTCTGGCCTTAAGGACACTTCTCCATCCACCTGCTGCTGCCGCACATAGTTCAGCTGGTGGCTGTGTCTCCTCCGCTAGGATGCCAGTTCATGAGGGCAGGGACCGTCAGCATCTTGTTCACTGCTGTGTCCTCCATGGCCCCAAACAGAGCGTGACACACAGTAGGTGCTCAGTAAGTACTGGGGGGACCAATGCCTGATTCCCAGCTCTTTGTTTGCCTTGGGAGTGATCGGGAATGTTCCCACCTTTGCTCCGAGAGTGAGCACAGAAAGCCCATGGTGAGTGGGGAGGGGGTTCATTCATATCCAGCCTGGCCCCCAGGGCCTTGATGTCTTGGGGAGTGATCTCGCAGCCAGCCGCTTCCCAGATACCCTGCCTCAGTGGGTGGGGGGTGTCCAGGAGGCAAGTCCAGCTTATTCAAACAAAGTGGGGGGCCTCTTTAATGAAGTGAAGCGTAGGCAGGTTTAACGTGCACATCCGTCCAGCCTCCTAAAGTAGGTGACAAGGTGGTGAGGACCTCAGTGGCTTAGATTTGGGGGCAGGACTGCAGTCCATCCCAGCAGCTGAGGCATGTGCCACCAACTTTTATCAGAAAGGTGGTGTCGGTCACTGGATACTGGAACAAAGACACCCACTCTGCCAAATGCAGTCTGAACCTGAGGCCCACATGGAAACCCGGCACCGCTCACCCCAGCCTCTACGTTGGGTGTTGGAAACCATCAGCCACGAGGCGCAGCACAGGTTTCCGCCTCTTTGTCCTGAGACAGTATGGGGTGCCGATATTTGCACCTAAAAAGCACTCTCCCGGAGTCTTCAGCGAGCAGGGTGCGGTTAAACACCGCTCAGTAAAGTTTAGCAGGAGTTAACGGGGAGGTGGGGCGCCCTGCGGGGTGGGCGATGGGTGGGTGGGCATGGCCACAGCGGCAAGCCCCAAAGCTGAAAAGAGGGGGCGCCAGGCAATCCTTTCTCCCTTTTATTAAAAGCAGCCCTTCAAACCTGGTAGGTACACAGGCATTTTGTTTTCCAATTAAAAAAAAATCACAGGTAGTTAATTAGCTGCACGGTGAAAAGGGGGATGATATGAGGTTGAAGGGCAGACTCTGCAGTCAGACTCCCTGGGTTCTAGCCCAGCACAGCCGCTTCCTGGCTGGGCAACTTTGGGCAGGTTGCTAACCTCCTCTGTGCCTTGGCTTTCGCCTCTGGAAAATGGGGCTAATTGGAGTGTAGGCTTCATGGGAATATAGTGAAAATTAAATGAACTGGTGTAAATAAAGAGCTTAGGACAGTTATCCTGGCACACAGTATAAGCTATCTAAATGCCAAGTCTCATTACCCATGAGGAAACAGCCCCGGGCTTTGCTTTTAAGCCAAATTAGAAGATCAGGGCAACACAGTTCCATACCTGGCATCTAGTGAGCAGGAAGGGGAAAAAATAAAGTCAAGTAGAACAGCCAAGACAAGTAAGCCAGCCATGCTATTCTTGCGGCAGCCATGGGCTGGCCCGGATGGCAGAGAACGCTTCCAGAAAACCCTCTGTAAGGAGGCTTCTGGGTCATGGAAGGAACCAAGGAGAAGGCGGTTTCCCCGTCGTTCTTCTCCAAGCCCCACTGTGCAAGGCACCACGGGGATTCAGTCCCAAAGTGTGCAGCCCAAATGCGCGACAGTGCCAAGTCCCAGACACTCTAGCAGGAAAGCTGGCCCCCTTTAGACAGCAAGATCAGGTTCACTGCAAACAGCCCTGGTCACCTCTATCAACTCCTGGAAGTCCTCACTGCCCCTTCCACCCGCCAGCCTCCCATAAAGAGACCAAAGTTCAAATTTGCTGCATGATTTGGTCTAAGATAGCGACTCCCAGACTTGGCTGAACAGTACAATCACCCAGGGAGACTGAAACCCTCCTGATGCCGAGCTGCACCCCCTATCAATTCAGTGAGACTATCTGGGCGGTGAGTGTGGGTGGGTTTTAAAGATTCTCCAAGTGATTCCAGTGCGCGACCAAGTTTGGGACCCACGGGGCTAAGAAACAAGCAAGGCCCGAATGAAGGTCATATCCTGAGGCTTGAGGCGGGGGGAGCCGCTCCTTTCTGCTGTGGGGAGGAGGACTTTCAGCGGCGGGGAGGCCTTTTTTTGCCCTGTGAGTGCCAGGCAAGAATCCCCGGGGCCCCAGGAAAGGGGAGTGGAGCCAGCACACACGCCCCAGCAGAAAAGCTGTTAAGGTGGGCAGGGCGCAGCCAGAGAGCGGGCAGGGATGGGCAATCACTCATTTCAACTTGTCATTTCCTCAAGCTGCAAAGGCGCCCGCTCGGCCCATATGCTTCCCTGCCTGCCAGGGGGGCGCCCAGTCTCAGGTCAGGCGCCAAGCTGGGTCCCCACCGGAGTCCACCCCCAGGCTAGGCTTAGTCTGGCAGGAGACAAACTCCTGAGTTTCCTGACCCGGGGTTCCAGCCTCCGCCTCCCGCCTAAGCTCCACGTCAACATGCCTTAACATCCCGGGAAGGAAGGGATTCTGTCTGGGTTTGGTTATTAAAGAAAGAAAGAAAGAAAAGGCTTTCACGTTGGCAGCGCCTGGACAGTAAACAGGGCACCCGGAGCAGCAGAGGGGCCAGGTCCAGATGTCTGCAACATGCCGGGCCTCTGGGCGCAAGCCCACCTAGCCAGCAGCCAACTTCTTTGGGAATTTCGGACTGTCCTTTACCCCGCCTCACGAGCCCCCCATTATTACTGACAATAGGAAGAATCACTCTGGAGGGAGACCCACCGCCAGGGAGCCGTCTCCAGGTTCCGGGGTCAGCCTGGGCCACCTTCCCCTACACATCCTGGTCCCCACCTGAGAAGCGTGGCTGTCACTGGCCACCTTCGTGGCTGCCGGGCAGGTAGAGGAGGAGGCCCGTCCTGCTTCTGCAGTAGCGCGCGTCTCGGGGGGCAGCCCTCGCCCACCCGCCCACGCAGTCCCCCGTTTGGGAGAGAGAGCGTCTCCTTACCGCTCTGGCCTCGCTGGGTCCCGGGGGCTCCGAGGAGGCGCCGGCGCCCCCCGCGCGCGCGTCGAGGATGCCGGGCGCCAGGGAGTAGAAGGGCGGGCTGGGGCTGGGGCTGGGGGGCAGCCCGGAGTCGGGGCTGTCCAGCAAGCCCTCCCGGCCCTGCTCCTTCAGGCCGTCGTCCATGCCCTGCAGATGCAGGTGGCCCACCATGTCTGGGGGGCGCGGGGCGCGGGCCCCCCGCTCCTCGGGGGACTTCTCCACCGCGCTCCCGGGCCGGGGGCAGGCGGCGGCGGGGCGAGAGCTGCGCGCCTGGGGACCTGCGGGCACCGCGAGAGGCGGCGATCAGGCCCGGCGCCCCCCGCGCCCCCGATCCCCGCGGGCCTGCAGTCTGCTCGCCGCCGCGGGCCGCACTCCTGCCAGCACCGCCGCCCTCCGCCCTCGGCCCTCGGCCCTCGGCCCTCCGCCCTCCGCGGCGCCCGCCCGCCGGGCCCGGCCTCGCCTCCGCGCTGCGCTGCGATCCCGCAGGCCGGCCCAGCCCCGAGGCGCACGTCGCCGCCCGGCCCTCTCCGCACCTCCCCGGCCCGCGCCTCCTTTTCTAGGCGCCTCCTCCTCCCCCTTCCTCTCCCCGCCCCGGCCTGCGCGGTGGGCAACAGCCCCGGGCCGGCGCCTCCGCAGAGGCCCTCCTGCTCCTGGGCACTGCGCGCCCAGCCAGCAGCTCGAGTCCCACGAGGCGCGTGTGTCCCCCACTCCCGGAACAAGCACCACACTCGCGCACCGAGGTTGCCTTGTGGGGTCCCCAGGTCATCCCAAGTAATACGAGTAATCATCATCATCCTATTTCGGGGTGCTCGTGGAGGTTTTCTCCATCTCATTTGAAGTCCCAATAAAAGCAGCTTGAGAAACTTTATTTTAGAGAAGTTTTCTTTTTCTCTGTAACTTACAATCGATGGGGAGGAGGGCCACCACCCTAGTACTGGCGTCTCGGTTACCCGCACACCCAGGGCCAGCTCTTTGGGCCTTGAGGGTGGAAAGCATTGGGTGGAACCTATGGGTGGGGGGCGGCGGCGGCAAGAGCAGCACTTCCGGGAATCCCCAGGCATCTGGCTGTTCCTGCATTTTTTCCAGGCAGGTTCTTGCTCATGAATAAGGGTTCTGCCCGTCTTTCCCTTCTTTTCCTTCCTCCCAAGAGAGAAGAACACGTGTTTCCCTTCCTTACTGTTTTCTTACCACATGCCTGGCAAGGGATCTCCGCATTTCCAGCGCCCAGCCACACAGACGCCCCCCACCCCACTCCTGAGGGTCCATCCTTCCATTCTGCAAGCGGGGCAGCTGGGGGTGTCCATGGACTGCTTTGAAAAGCAGGAATGTGGGAGAGGCTAATACGGCGAAGAGAGCAGAGGGAGACTCCAGGAGGGGTGAAAGTGTGCACAGACACATTCACTTCCATTCTGCTTATAGCAGAAAGCCCAAGATCAGGGGCGGGAAGCTGGGTGTCAGAATCCGCTCTTTGGACATCTCCAAACTGAGGGCAGCACTTTGAAGATGTTCTCAGGCTCCCATTCTGCACCCAGCCTTGGCCGGACCTCAGAACGGGCACGCGTAAGACAGCAGGCCCCTGCCCTGTGGAGGGCCCAGTCTGATGAGGGAGGCTGTCAATGCACCAGGAAGCTAAGGCTGTGAGTCTAAGGGAAGGAACTTAATGAGGTGCTGCAACCAAGAATAGTCAAAGGGACAACTTAAGGCTTGGAGTGTTCAGGGAAGGCTTCTTGGAGGAGGCAGTTTTTAAAGATAAGATCTGAATAGCCAAGCAGTGAGAATTAGCGCACCATGCGGAGGGAACAGCAGGGCGCAGGCCCTGCAGCAGCAGGAGTAAGGTGCAGGCGGGACACTGACAGAGGGTGGGGCCACTTCCTGAGAGCCCACAGGGTGACAGGCATGCACCTGTCACCAGGTGAATTTACAGCCCATTTCCACGTTGCCCAGGAAAGAACGCTGGAAGTCTGCTGCCCAAACAGAACTAACCAGAGGTTTGAATACCTGAAACATTCTGGAAAAAAACAATAGGACAACGGATTCCATTTGCTTCAATTCTTAGGCAAGACAGGCCTTCTTCAGCCCTTGGGCCACTTGACCAGAATGAGTGGCTGAACGGCTGTCACTGACTAGGATGAAAGTGGCGGGGGGAGGGGGCGTTCTTTCTGGAACACAGACACATGGAAATTCACATTTCCCAAATGCCCACCCACCCAGACCCAGCAGTCTTCTGCTTCCCTGGAGAAAGTCTTTGGCAAGAACTAATTTCTTCTTATCTCAGGGACTAATGACCCTTTGGCCACAATAGCTACCAAGGGCAGGGCAGGATGCGGGCAAGGTAGAGTTTCAGAATTGCAGGGTTCCTCTGTCTTTATTTAAAATGTTGATATTTTGAGGCCTGGCGTAGTGGCTAATGCCTGTAATCCCAGCACTTTGGGAGGCTGAGGCAGGTGGATCACCTGAGGTCGGGAGTTTAAGACCAGCCTGGCCAACATGGTGAAACTCTGTCTCTACTAAAAAATAACAAAACATTAGCCGGGCATGGTGGCGAGCGCCTGTAATCCCAGCTACTCAGGAGGCTGAGGCAGGAGAATTGCTTGAACTCAGGAGGTGGAGGTTGCAGTGAGCTGAGGTCATGCCATTGCACTCCAGCCTGGGCAACAGAGCAAGACTCTGTCTCAAAATAAAATAAAATGTTGATGTTTTGTTCATCTTGAACTGTTTGCATCCATTTTGACTTTTAAAACATTGCAGCGAAATACCACTTGTGGTGATTTCTGTGTTTGAGGGATGTCCTGAAATTGCCTTGCCCCACACCACTAATCCTGGCCGCCATGTGCCATTCATCTTGATCTAGAAGCCCGCTTATCAAGAGCCTTCATGACTATGCCCACCTGGGTTCTGGAAGTTTCCCCTAAAACAGGCTGCCCTGTGTGGGTAACGGTTGGAGATGTGTGCACGCCAGACAGAAGGCAGAACATGAGTGCACTACAAATGTCAAACCCCCGGAGAGCGGCCCACACTGATGGCCCCAGTGACCGTGACCTCTGACCTATTCGGATCCGCTGCTGCGGGCTGGGGACCGCCCCTCGATTGAAAGCCAGTACTGTGGAAGCTTCTATTTCTCACAGCACCAGATGGTCTGCAAATGTCAAAGACGGGAGGAAAGGCCGAAATTTCCATAAATTCATTTGAGCCAGGGGCTAGCCAGTGGGCAGGGCGGGAGGCTCTTGTGGCCAGTCTCAGAAGGAAAAGGGACTTGAAATGTGAGGCCTGAGGAGCAGAAAAGGGGGTCTTTCAAGATCGGGGTGTCTGCTCCAGGCCCAGCGCTATGGGAAGGGGCAGAGGGAAGGAGGTACCAGGTCTACGGAGGCCCTTATGCTGTGCTAAGGGATTAGGGCTTTATCTGCCAGGGATGGGAGAATCTGCAGAGGTTCTGAAGCAGGTAAAGAATGATCTGATCCGTATCGCTTCCAAAGTTCCTCACATATACACATATATGCACATAAACAAAGTTGGATGAAAAAGAGGAGAGTTTGGAGGCAGAGAAAAATTGGGCAGAGAAAGTAGATATTTAATAGAAAAGAGGTATTGGGGTATCCCTGACAAGGGGTCATAAAAAGTGTGTCCCGTGTTGGAGAGAAGGGGAGAAGGGAAGACCCCTTTACCCCCACACCCCTGGGAAGAAAGACCTTCCTCCACAAGCTTCTGAAGTCACTGGCTTTTAAGAGCACATGTTGGGGAAGAAAGAAAAGTGACCTGGAGTAACCCCAAGCCCCAGCCCAGGGCTCCCCAAGCACTCCCCATATCAGGGGGATTATCCCAGAATGCTTTGTGTGGCGGAAGCTCAACTCTGCGAGGAAGGCCAGAGGGAAGGGCGTCAAGAAAAAAAAAGGCTTTTTCACGGACAGCCATTTGCCACTTGTTCCAAGCTGCATTGAAGGAAGGCTCCTAGAAGTAGGGCTGCGCATTCCTGGGCAGCTTACAGAGCTCTGCACACGCACCTTTGTGCACTTGAACCCTGGCTCCATATTATTTCCATTTTAAAATAAAGCAGGCCAGGAGCGGTGGCCCACATCTGTAATCCCAGCACTTTGGGAGGCCAAGGTACGTGGATCAACTGAGGTCAGGAGTTTGAGACTAGCCTGACCAACATGGTGAAAACCCATCTCTACTAAAAGTACAAAAATTAGCCAGGTGCGGTGGTGCACACCTGTAATCCCAGCTACACCGGAGGCTGAGGCAGGAAAATCCCTTGAACCTGGGAGGCGGAGGCTGCAGTGAGCCAAGATCGTTCCACTGCACTCCAGCCTGGGCAATAGAGTGAGAATCCAACTCAAAAAAAAAAAAATTAATAAAATAAAAGATAAATCATAAATAAATAAAGCAGATGGAGCCATGGAGACTCAGAGAGGTTAAGTGACGGCCTGAGGTCACACAGCCTACCCTAAGTAGAAAGCCACACTGGAGGCTGCTAGGGTGGATGTGGGGGAAGGGTGTCAGTGGGTCCCAATGGATCGTGACATGGAGGCAGGAGGGCTGAGGTCGTCATGCCTGACAACAGCAAGGCCTTTCTGTGACCTGCACAGACAGCCCTGAAACAAGGCCATCTGAGCGCACTGGAGGCCGCTCGCCCTCCAAGGAGACTCACAGACAAGGAAGGGGTCTTCCTGCCATGTGCACGCTCGGCTGCCTGGGTTTGAACCCTGGCCCTACCATGTCCCGGCTGTGTGATCTGGGCAATTGGCCTGCCCTTTCTGTGCCTCAGTGTCCCCATCCATAAAGCAGGGATGATAATAAAGGTAGTGAATGAAGATTAAATATAAGCATATTGAGGGTGTGCTTCCAGGCACGCCAGGCACAAGCTGAGCCCTCGGCATGGCGCCAGGAAAATTTCCGCAGGCTCAGCTGGGCCCTGCTCTCATCACCACACCTCATGCCTCTCTGTGTGAAATCACCAAGATAATCAATACGTTTAGATACACACACACACTTATGCATGCACATAAACACATATGCACATATACACACACACACAAACACAAGCACACACATATACATGTGCACACATAAACACATATATACACATAAACACACAAATATACATACACACAGATGCATACACAATACACATGTGTACACACAAGCACACGTATACACACAAATACATAAATATACATATGCGCACACACATATGTATGCACATACACACGTACATATACACATGTAAACATATGCACCCATATACACATAAACACACAAATAGACACATATACAAATATGCACACATGCAAACGCATATACATGGACACACAAATATACACACACACACATATGCATATACACTTTTTAGAAGAAGAAAAGACGAGAGAACTGCGGTGTCAGCGAAATCTTTGTCTTTCCTAGGGAGAGCCCCGGGCTCTTGCCTATTTTTAGGGAATGCAGAAATAACACCGAACATCACGGAGGGTTTGAAAGTAGCCACAGAAGAAGCTGAAGTGGAGGCGTTCAAAGGGGCGGCGAGAACAGAGGCAAGAAAAGCGGCTTCTTGATCACACGCTCCTTACAGGCCCTGTCTGAGCTGTCCAGCCGGGCATGTGGTCAAATGTTTCAGAGTGAAGGTCCCGGTGACTGTACGACCGTGAGACCTGGGACTCTGCATCCTCAGCAGGCCAGGCCCTAGTGTCTGACCGGGGGATGCCTCCCTGCCCCGGGGAGTCGCATGTTCCCTGGTGGCCCGTCTCACCAGAGGGACTTTTCTGCAGTGCCCTTGCTCAGTCCCCAGCTGTACCACCGACGTCCACGCCTGGACAGAGCTCCAGCAGTGACTCACCTCTTCATTTTTAGCCCGTGTCCTCTCGGAGCCTGCAGCCCGCCTTTGCTGGGCAGCTGTCCGGGGGTCAGGGCCCATGCCCTGGGTGTCCACTCATAAAACCAGCTCTTGACCACTTGCCCTACTAAGACAAGGAAGTGGGGACAAAATGAATTCAAAGTGCCTTTGACCTGGGCATACGTTCTGCTGCCATTTGTATGTGCGTGTCCAGGAGAGCCTCCGGATTCCCAGTGCTTTCAGTGAGTAATGAAAGCTGTTCTAAGGGTCTGCGGCCAGCGTCCTGGCTTGGCTTTCCCGCAGCCCCTCCCGTTCCCATTCCACAATGGGGCTGCTGGACTCACCTCACAGCTCCGGGCAAAGACGCCCACGGCTGAGAGGCTTCTTCCTGGCTGGAAACTCGCCGCTTCACACCTTCCGGCTGTAAGGAGCTTTTAGCTGAAAAGGCCTTTTCTGCCAGCTTCTCCCAAGCTTGAGTAAACAAAAAACCTATTTATGTCTTCAGAGCACTTAATTAAGCCAGGGCAGGGATAAAATCAGAGACTGAGTGTAGTGAAAACACAGTCGGTAAAGTCAGAAGAAGGTCGCCCTCGGCCAGGCTTGGCCAAGAGCCAGCTGTGTGTTCTTGGGGGAAGCTGGGTCCCCCTGAATTTTTGCAAGAATAATATAACGAAAACCCAAGTACCATTTGGGTTTGTTAGGTGTTGACATATCGGATCTCTCTCTCTCTCTCTCTCTCTCTCATATGTGTGTGTGTGTACTGTTTATTTTGTTTTGTGTTTTGCTAAACCATGTAAAAATTGGTCATAAACATCATGCCCCTTTGCCCCAAAACTCTTCAGCAGTACCTCCTAAGAAGAAAGATGATATGGAGCCACAATACTGCGATCATACTGAGGGAATTTAACATTGATACAATTATATAACCTATATTCCATATCAAAAGGTCCCCAATTTTCCCAACAATGTCCTTTAAAGCTGTTTTCTTTCTCAACCCAGGGCTCAAACACACGTTGCATTTCGTTTGATCTTAGCCAAAAGGCCAGAAGCTATCACGCACATTGCATTTCATTGTCACTATTAGGAGACAATTCATGAGTCTCCCGTGTTTATTCCCATCTTAAAAACAGAGGCCTTGGCCGCCCTTTGTTCTGGGCTATCATTTCAATAATGTTTGTAGGGAGAACAGTTGAAGAGATAGTGTCTCTCTTCAACTCAAAGGATAGGCATGCTTCCTGTCCACTGTAATAAAAATAATGGTTCCCTCTGGGGAAAGGTCAGGCAGGCTTATTACCCACTGTGAAAGATTCGGGTTCCCTACACTCTGGGGTCCTCCACTGTCGTGCAAACAGCTGCATGTGCAAGGGTCACCTGGGCCCCTTCTAGTGGCCCTGTGGAAACCAGAGCTGGGGAACTGGCTCAAGAACATGCTGACCCCCTGGCTGCTGTGACTATTGTGAGTAATAACATCCTTTGTCTCTGACCCAGGAGTCTTGTATCTTTTGCTTGAGTCTGTGAGACTGTGGCAGAGCCATGTCTTCCCTGGCCAGCAGGGTGAAATCCCAGTTCTGTGTGGTCACATCTCTTTAGTTCTTTGACCCTAAGAGACCCCATGCCTATTTTGCCTTTCCTGACATGGGTAGTTTTAACGAGTTTGGGCCAGTTGTAGAGCGTCCCATGATCTGGATTTGTCTGACTGCTGTCTCAGGATTCGATGTAGGATAAACACTTTTGCAGGAATTTTTCAGGGTCCATGTTGTGCCATCAACCTCAGGAGGCACATCCCGTCAGCATGTCCCACTGTTGGTCATGCTAGGGGTGATCACTGGGTGGAGGTGGTATCCACCTCATTTCTTCGTGCTAAAGTTAGCTTTTCCCTTTGTGATTTATCAGGAAGCTCTGGGGAGACATTTTGACATCTTGGGGATATCCTGCTCCCTGACAAGCCTTAAACTCCACAAACCCCAGCTGATTCATTGGTAAAGAGTTTTCTGCGCAGGGGGCGGTGGCTCACGCTTGTAATCCCAGCACTTTGGGAGGCCAAGGTGGGCGGATCACGAGGTCAGGAGATCAAGACCACGGTGAAACCCCGTCTCTACTAAAAATACAAAAAAAACTAGCCGGGCGTGGTGGCGGGCGCCTGTAGTCCCAGCTACTCGGAGAGGCTGAGGCAGGAGAATGGCGTGAACCCGGAAGGCGGAGCTTGCAGTGAGCCGAGATCGCACCACTGCACTCCAGCCTGCTAGACAATAGCCCCAGATACTATGACTATTATGTTTTCCTCTTGCAACAGAGAACGCATAGTCTGCAGAGACTAAACTATTTACAATCTTGCCTTGTATAGAAAAAGTTGGCCGACCCCTGCAATAGTGGGTAGCAGGTGGTATAGGGTGAGTCTAGAGTTACCTTCAAGAAATCCCCTTCAATACACCCACCTTTCTACACCACTTTCTTTATCATTTTTCAGCTTTTTAAGAGTTCATGATTCTCTTCCTCCCAAGTTGTAGAATGCTTAAAGTGAAACACATATACCTTTCTGGCTAACACAATAGTGCGTGACACTCGTGGAAACGGCGCCTGTGCACAGCAGACGAAAAGCGTGAGCACTGCCCCCTCTGCATGCCTCTCACTCGGCGAATCTGTGCAAAGCAAATGTTTTGAGATCTTCTAAATGTGGCACGCCATCCAGATTGCTTTCCAGTTATTTTGTCTGACTAGAAACTGTGATGTCACATAAATTGGTGACTGTGTCTGCCTGAATCCATAATGCCAAAACATCATTTGTTGATTTAGCAGGTTTGGGGATAAACAAGTTGTTATATTGAAAAAAAAAAAAAAAAGGAGGGTTCCAAAAAGTGCTGTGGTTTTTCAAGAGCCATGATGGCAAAAACAAAACAAAACTCATTAATAGAACAGTCGTTTTGAACTACAGCTGAGTAAATTACCAGACGGACATCTGTGCACATTAAAAGTAATATAGGATGTTCTGTTGCTTACTTGAGTCATGCAAAAAAATGTTTAAAAATTTAAAAAAGTATATATAGCATGAATTTCAGCCAGGTAAGAGCCAAGTGGCTGAAAGGCATTCAGGAGAGAGAGTGAGTCCTTCCCAGCTGATGAAAACGCAGAGATGGCAAGGAGGAAGCACAGTTTCCAGGGGCCCACTGGCCCCCGAAATGCTGCAGGGTGAGTACACCAGAGAGCGCGGCAAACGCACGCCATTTCCATTCATTCCTCAAGGAAGACGCAAGTCCAGGCGAATATTCTGGTTGTGTGGTTTTTCAGCTGAAAGCGAAGACAAAGGGCGTTGAGCAGGAATTAATGCAAGGCTCCAGGCTCCTGGCACACTGCCCGGAGCTCCAGAAAGGGCAGAGTCTGGGGACCAGGCCCAGCGGGAGGGCAGGGTCTTGGAGCGGCCAGGGCTCAGTGATGCTCCTGGTGCAGTACTGAGATGCTAAAGTAGGGGAGGGGAGGGGAGGGGAGGGAGGGGAGGGGAGGGGAGGGGAGGGGGGCTGTCTGTCATCCCTTCAATCAGCAGTGATGAGTAAGCACCTACTGTGTCTTGGTCAATGGGGGATAGAGCCAGGGACTAGTCATACTTGGTCCTCATTTGTGGGGGACATCCAGTCTGGGGTAGGGGTTGGGGGAAGAAAATAATTAAACGAGGTAATTTCAGAGAGTTATAAATACTATAAAAATAAAATGGGTGATGGGGCAGAGAAAGACCATGGGCCAGGCCACAAATATCCTTCAGAAGTGGCTTTTGAACCGAGAGCCTGGTGGGGAAAAGGGGCCCACTCTGCAAAGAGCCTGAGAAAGGGCATCCTGGCAGAGAAACAGAGGTGCAAAGGCCCTGAGGCTTCCTCTGTTACTGCAAAGGCTCTGAGGCTGGCACACTCTGCAGGCATCTGTGTCCCGGGAAGAAGGTGAAGAGAGGCTTGGGGAGATGGGTGGGGAAAAAGAAGCAGAGAAAGAAAGGCAAGAGAAATAGGTATGGGAGGGAGAGGAGACCAACCGTGGAGAACCGGAGGGAATTGAGGAAGAGAGTTCATGGAGGGCACCAGGGAAGAACTCCCAGACACACTCTTGTGTGTCTGGAGACAGGGGGATGTGGGCGCATGGGGAGCAACCCGCAAGGCCTCTGCTCCTCAGTGGTTCCCGCTTGTCTCCACATGCCTGGGCCTGGCGTCTTTGCTAGCTTTGTGTGTGCTTAGTTCTTATGTCCCCAATTGGATTATCAGCTCCTCAAAGGCAGAAAGCATGCTTTATGCTTTTTTTCTTTCTGGACAGCACTTCACACCATGCTTTTGCATATGGGGGATCATTAACTATTGTCTGGATAAGTGGACAGATGGATGGACGGATGGATGGATGGACGGACAGACGGACAGATGGATGGATGGATGGATGGACTGACAGATGGACGAATGCATGGATAGACGGATGGATGGATGGATGGACTGATGGATGGATGGACGGATGGATGGATGGATGGATGGATGGATGGATGGATGGATGGACATGGATGCTCATGTAACTTGACATTTCTGACACTCAGGCTGTTTTGAACCAAGGAAGACCAATTTGGTCAACAGAATCTAGGAGGTTTAGTAAGAAAAAGGATTATTGCTATGTAGGGAAAAACATGAGTGCCTGTGTGTTTTTTATTTTTTTATTTTTATGAAATGTCTGTGTTGTCCCCCTTCCGCAAATGTATATGTTGAAATCTCAGTGAGTAATATGATGGTCTTAGGAGGTAGGGCCTTTGGAAGGTGATTAGGTCATGACGGTGGAGCCCCCATGAATGGGATTAGTGCCCTTATGAGACATGAGAGCTTCCTGTCACTTTCTACTTTGCATCATATGTGGATACAGTGAGAAGGAGGCTGCCTACAAGCCAAGAAGCAAGTCCTCACCAAGCACTAGCTCAGCTCTGCCAGCACCTTGATCTTGGGCATCCCCACCCCCAGAAATATGAGAAATACATGTTTGTTGTTTAAGCCACTCAGTCTATTGTCATTTGTTCCAGCAGCCTAAACTGCCTTAGCCAGGTGTATCAATGTAGAGATGAACTAGAACAGGGAGGTGATACCAAAGAGAGAAAGAAAAAGTAGCAAATGTGGCAAGATCACTAATGTTCACTGGTTTTCAAATTCTTCTCTTCCTCCAGGAAACCACACTGTACTAAATTCCCCAGGCTTCTGTGTGGTTAGGTGTGGCCATGTGATTGAATTCTGAACACTAGAATGTGAGTGGAATGGACATGCACTACTACCAGACCCAAAGAAACTTCCCTCGAATTCCTTCTCCATCCACTGGCTGAATAAAGAGGACTCCGAGGGTATCAAGGAGGGTGGAGCCACAAGATGGAGGGAGCCTGGGTCTGTGAATGACTGTGTGGAGCAGAGCCCTCGGGCTGACAGGTGAGCCATAAGCCACTGAGATGCAGGGGTTGTTTGTTACAGTAGCTGGTGTTACTTATCCTGACCAATGTAGAAGAGATGAAGAAGGTGAGAAGAAGGGGCTCTTTCTTCATGCAGAAGATTCTAGAAGAAGGGGACCTCAGCTCAGTGGAGTCTAGATGCCAACAGCTGGAAACAGGACACGGACATGAAAGAATTCTCTCAGTGACATCAGTCTGGTAGACAAATCCATTAAAGGAAGGACAGGAGGGCTTTATTTTTTCCAAGGGTTATAGGTACCAGAAAAAGGGCACCTGAAGCCAAGCCACTTGACACGGAGTCAAAGCTCACATATTGTTAAAAGGAGAGAGAAAAAAGAGGTTTCATTGGAACTTCATCTTGAAAAATAAATCTACAATGATAAAAATGCAGTAAGCTAATTTTATCTTGAACAAGGCTTGGGAACTCTGCTGTAATTCTTAGAGCAGAAAAATGACAAAGAATGATTTTTTTTCTTTTACTTTCCGTATTTTTTCCCAGCAAGACTTTCTAAGGGCACAATTGACATTCTTCCCTTCACATTTGACTTTTTTTGCAGCTCTTTGGTTCAGAATTAATCTTTTTTTTTTTTTTTTTGTAAAATGTTCAAGGGCTTAATCGTTTCCATGGGCTTCTTTTAATCCTTTGAAATTCAAATCATTATCTTTCATGAGTTCAGACCCAGGCCAGCTTTAATATTGCTGGGTGAATTTTGGATCATGGTCATGCCCCATCACCAACTTCACACACAGATGGGGTCCGAAGTGTGTCCCTTTCTTTGTTCCCTCAAGGACATGCCAAGAGGGACCTCTGGAACCACCACTTCCTGCCCAAGGGACTTAAAGAAGCAGTGTCTTGCAAGCGGAACCCCTCCATGGAACTCAAATGGCCAACTTGATTTTGGAGTAATTTGCTGACAGGAGTCGAGGTCAGAGTCGCTGACTGCACTTTCTTCTGGAAGGTTCCCAGGCTGCTGTTTACCCTGATTCCTGGCCATTCTTCATATTTCCTACAACTATTTTTCTAGCCTACTTAGTTTGGTGACATTCATGGGGAAAATATCACAGCGGGTAGGAAGTTTTTGCTCAAAACTTAAACAAAGAGAAGGAAAGCAGGAGCAAAGGGAAAGAAGGTTGAAAAAAAAAAAGACTTTGAGAAATACCGAGTGCTCCCGTTAAGCAAATAATTTCCCAGGGTTTCTTAACATACAAGGAAACGCGATCACTGCAAAAATAATCCAAGTTGAGGAAAATACCCCGGTTTCAGATTTATTTTCTGTACTTGTGCTGGACTCAGTGCATAATGAGGTTCCTGGTATCTGCTGATGTCCGGGCCCCGGGGGAGCCCCTGCTTGAGAGAATTCTGGACACCTGGGAGCGTCTTGTCATTATTTCCCTCACCTGGGCTCAAGAAGTAGGGTGCTGGGTTTGTTTTTCTTCTGTTTCTTTCCCTGTGCAGGCTTCTAATCAAATGGGAAGTCGAATATGAGGGAATGTCTTTCTTGGAACCAGTAGCTGGATTCTTGTCCCCTGTTAGGGCTCTGCCCAAAGTCACCTCCTCAGGGAAGCCTTCCCTGATCTTCCCATGTAATTACCCCTCCCCCTTCCCCAGTCACTCTGTATTTTCTCACCCTGTTGATGGTCTTCAGAGAATGAATCACCACCAAAAATTAGAGGGCTCATTTCTTTATTGTGTCTTCTACCTTGGCAGGCAACTCCACAGTGGATGAGATTTTACCTGTGTTATTCACCAACCCATTCCCAGTACCTGGAAGAATGTTGGACACACAGTAGGAGTTCAATAAGTACTTGTTGAGTTAAACAGAATCCTTAATCTAAAAGCATTTAAGGGCCGGGCGCAGTGGCTCATGCCTGTAATCCCAGCACTTTGGGAGGCTGAGGCGGGTGGATCACGAGGTCAGGAGATCGAGACCATCCTGGCTAACATGGTGAAACCCTGTCTCTACTAAAAATACAAAAAAATTAGTCGGGTGTGGCGGCGTGCGCCCGTAGTCCCAGTTACTTGGGAGGCTGAGGCAGGAGAATGGCGTGAACCCGGGAGGCGGAGCTTGCAGTGAGCCGAGATCGCGCCACTGCACTCCAGCCTGGGCGACAGAGCGAGATTCCGTCTAAAAAAAAATAAATAATAAAAAATTAAAAAATAAAAAAAATTAAAAAAAAGCATTGAAGAAGAAATGATAGAAAATGCCATTGCATTCCAGAAAGAGTGGGCTCTACCTCCTGGGAGTTTCTTTATGGAAAAAGTTACACGCTTTGATTTTTTTTTTTCCTATAGGTGATTCAATGAATGTACCTGTTATTTAAAGCACAGCATGAACTACTCAAGATCCTGGGGAAGAATACAATGAGAGAATTGTGTCAAGTCAGTCCTTGGCACACTGTCTGATACACTGGGAGTGCTCAATGAATATTGGCATTTAATAATAATAACACACTGAGCTTATCATTTTCATACATGCTGCTATGAATCTATGGCTTGTCATTTTCATACATGCTGCTATGAATCTATGGCTTCCATTTCCAGTCCTTCTTGTTTGTTTGTTTGTTTGTTTTTGACGGAGTCTTGCTCTGTCGCCAGGCTGGAGTGCGGTGGCTCGATCTCAGCTCACTGCAACCTCTGCCTCCCGAGTTCAAGCGATTCCCCTGCCTCAGCCTCCTGAGTAGCTGGGATTACAGGCATACGCCAGCATACCTGGCTAATTTTTACATTTTAGTAGAGACAGAGTTTCACCATGTTGACCAGAATGGTCTCAATCTCCTGACCTCGTGATCCACCCACCTCGGCCTCCCAAAGTGCCGGAATTATAGAGATAAGCCACTGCACCTGGCCCCTTCTGTTTTTTTAAGACATTGTTTGATCTCTGTTACAATTCTTCTTGTTCTGCTCTGCCAAAAATATTTCATGGTTCACCAGACTGTTCTCCCCAGCTTTGTATCATTTTTTAATGTGATCAGCTTAGCTTTTGAAGGCCTTGTGAAAAATCATTAATGAGAACATTGAACTGAGTGAAACAAGGGCAGAGCCCTGTGGCGTACCACTAGAGACCTTTCAGCAGGTTGGCATCAGCCACATGAAATCAGCCCTTCTTTGTTCCTCACTGTAACGGTTATGAAACCATTTAATCATGCTCTTACCCAGCTCACATTTCTCTATCTTATTTGTGGGACACAGAGGCAAAGTTTTTGTTAATGCAAGCTGAACTTCAGATATCCTTATACTACAAAATTCCTCTCTGTATCACTCGTGTAACCCTATCAAATACATAAAAGGCATTTGTCAGGTGTGACTTGTTCTATGTGAACTCATAGCAGCTTTCAGAGACCACTGTTTTATTTTCTACATTTGAAAATGATTCTGTTAGTAACAGTGTTAGTCAGCTTCAGCTAAGTTCTGCCACAGTAACATACAGCCCCTGGCTCTCGGTGGCTTATGACAACAAAAGCTTATTGCTAACCCCTCGAGTCCATTGCAGGCTGGCTGAAGTTTTTCTGCATATCAATCTTCATTCTAGAGACCCAGGCTAAAGGAGCAGTCCCTCTTGGAGTCATGTCAGTCTTGTGGTAGGGAGAAAAGAGAAGCAGAGGACCTCATGGTAGCTCTTGGGGATTCTGCCCAGAAGTGAAGCATGTTTTTTTTGTTCATACCTATTGTCCAAAACAAGTCACATGGCGAAGCCTGCTGTCAATGGAGCAAGGACATACAGAAGTGTGGGATGGAGCCCAGGGAAGGGCAGTGGCTATTTGGAACAATAACACAACCTCCCAGCTACATGTTACTACATACATGAAGAGCAGAATCCACCTCCTACCTCTTTAGAAAATTGGGGTATTTTCCCAATACTATAGTGTCTAGAGTTATCAAAGCAACAACAGCTCACTCATCTATCAGCATTCTGACAACTCTAGAATATAATTTGGATATTTTTGGGGGCACCCCACCCCTGCAAGTGCCCAGTAGGTCAGAGTCTTCCCATAAATATCCAAACGGTACCCTAGAGTTGTCAGAATGCTAACAGATGAGACAACTGAACTGTGGTTAGTTTGATAACTCCAGACACCGTAGTATTGGGAAAAGGTAGGAGGTGGAGTCCACTGTTCATGTATGTCATAACATGTAGCTGGTAGGTTGTATTGTCGTTCAAAATAGCCACTGGCCTCTACCTACAAATCGCCATCTAACATACTATTTATTACTTGGAAAAGTGACTTAGCCTCCCTTGCCTCAGTTTCCTTGTCTGTAAAATGGGGATCATAATAGCACCTACCAAATAGAGTTGTTATAAAAACTGAGTGAGTTCATATGTGGGAAGCATGTCAAACAGTGGTTGGCACAAAGTGAGTGATCGTCGTCGCCGTCATCATCATACATGCATCCACTACAGGGGCATCGATGGCGATTGTAACTTGGGCAGTGGAGGGAGACCGGAGCTGGTTAGGGTGCTACCCACCCAGCCCCCAAAGCAGACAGACCCCCAGGACACCGACTGCCAATCGCATCAACGTTTTCTCTACCTGAAAAATAACCAGCTGTGCAAACAATGCGCGCTTCCTTCCAGGACTGCTGGGAAACCACTGAGGGGCTGTGCCCTGATGAGCTTCCCCAGCCCTCGTCAGTCCTCCTTGGGGAGAAGGTCCAAGACTGGAAAGCCCCAGAACCCTTTGGCTGGCGAGGGAGAAGCTCTTGGCCTCTCCTCGGTGGCACTCCCACAGGCTGGCAGCAGGGGGGAAGAGCAAGATTCCAGGAGAAGGCAGAGCAGGCAGGCTCAGGCCAGGGACCCACGCTGACAGGATTCACGCTGCCTGCCCGGGGCCCCTTCCTGTGCTCACCGGAGACCCACGCTGGCTGTCCCAGGACCCACGCTGGCTGGACTCATGCTGGCTGCCCGGGACCCACGCTGGCTGCCTGGGCCCCTTCCCGTGCCCACTTGGGCTCCTCTGAACCTATGTTTTACCCCCTGTTTCTGCAGAGAGCAGCTCCATGCAGGTGCCATGGGATGGCTGTCACTTTAGTGCACATCCCACGCCTCTTGCTTCCTCACCCGGGGCTTTGCGGATGCTGCGGTGTGTGTTGTACCTGCAAGAACCTGCTTGGACCCCCTGCCTGGGAAACCCAGGAGTGTGGGGGCAGGGCTGACATATACAGAGCCCCCCTCCCCGCCCTGTGACCAATGGGGGGCAGCGGCTGATAGACAATGCTTCCCTTTTCATCTGCGGGGGAACACTTCTGCGGCTGCTTTCAGGAGCCTCCTCGGCAGCTTCCGCACGGTGCTGCACCAGCCCCTAAGGATCCATTCATGGGCGCCCCCTCCTTCACTTCCCAGCCCCAGCCCTGCTCCTGGGCCCAATTCCCACACACGGCCTGCTCACCAGCCTTCAGCTACAGCTCTGCCTTAGGGGCGAGCCCAGGCTGATATTGGTTTTCTCCCACTGCTCCTAATCTACCCCCATCTCTTATGCACGAACGTTTGTGTACGCCCATGCACATGAGTGCATGCACACACGCGCTCACACACACGCTCACACACGCGTGCACACGCACACATGCACATCCACACACTCGCACACACGCATGCACACACACACAGATTTGTGCTCCTCTCAGCCTCCAAACGTAAACCAAACCACATCTGCAGGGAGACGATTTTCGGAGCGACAACCACGATTTAGCAAATGGAGCAGAACCAGCTCCCTGCGGGCAAGGGCTGCATCTGCCATCGGCTGTGCTGTGCCCTGATGAGGACCAAGGTGGCGGGTGTGTGACCACTGAGACAGAGAGGTTTTACAGGGACGGGAGGGGTGCAGTCTGTTGGATGAGTCGTAGATTTGAGACCCTAAATTGCTGTGTTTGCCTTCTCCTGGTAGAATGAATGCAGCCTCAGACAGATGCTGCCCCGCAGCTGTTTGTGGCAGGGGGCCCCGTGGCAGGCCAGTGACTTTGAAACGGGGGATTGGAATGGAGTCTGACAAAGGGGCCACTGTCTTTGAGGGAACTTGACTGAGCCCAGCACAGCCTGAGCAGCGAGAGTTTGCACAGCTGCGGCTGGGAGCAAACATGTACTTTTAGCTGACCTGGGCCCGTGGCTTTGGGCATTAAACCTGACACTTTCCAGATGTGCGGGGCCCTCCCCTTGGCACCGTGCACAAACACTCTGTCCCCAGGTACACACACACTCACACACACACTCAGGCACTGGCAGCGCAGCTCTGTAAATGCGGCATTGTGCTGCAGACCCA